>NC_091204.1:21612060-21969560 GCF_040958095.1 Procambarus clarkii
CGTCGACGTGAGTTGTATCCTTGTTCCAGTGTTCCTCAGGCCTTTTACCCCTATTGTTCCCTTTGTGTTATTTTGTTCACTTTAATCATTAGAGGCGATTGCTTTACATAATAAAAACTAAAAAGACATTTTACTTTGTTAATAATTATTCACTGTGAGGGTAGTACTTGATGTTTTGCTGCGGGTCTCAGTGTTTGCCTTGGTATTGTGAGTGTTGGTTGACCAGACCACACACTAGAAGGTGAAGGGACGACGACGTATCGGTACGTCCTGGACCATTCTCAAGATAACCATCGACTTGAGAATGGTCCAGGACGAACCAAAACGTCGTCGTCCCTTCACCTTCTAGTGTGGAGTTTGGTCAACATTCTTCAGCCACGTTATTGTGACTCATCGCTTGCACGTGAGTGTTGGTCTTATGTGTTCTGTCATGTATGTATCTCTTCTACTTCTTATGTGTCCTAGCATACACATATCTGTTCTACTTCTTTCTTATGTCAATATTTTATTGACTGCAGTCCATAACTGCATTTTTATTTTATGCAGTTCCCATGGCCTAGTGGTAAGACGCTCCTCCGGTGTTTTGCAAGCGCTTTGGCCTGGGTTCGTATCCTGGCCGGGGAGGATTGACCGGGTGCCAATCCTTAACTGTAGCCTCTGTTCACCCAGCAGTAAAATGGGTACCTGGTTGTTAAACGATTTGGTGGGTCATATTCCAGGAAAAATTTGGATTAAGGACGTGCCCGAAACGTTACGCTTGCTGGTGGCTGAACAACAATGTAACAACTCTTGTAAATAAAAAAAATAACAAATAAAAGAGTCTCCTACACTTTCCCAGAAACGGCCAATTGTACCAAATAGGATCACAAGCCTGGATAGGCCAGTGTGGTGTATGACACAATGATGGCGGTGTATCACACAATTATGATAGTGTATGACACAATGACGGTGGTGTATGACACAATGATGGCGTTGTATGACACAATGATGGCAGTGTATGGCACAATGATAGTGGTGTATGACACAATGATGGTGGTGTATGACACAATGATGGCGTTGTATGACACAATGATGGCAGTGTATGGCACAATGATAGTGGTGTATGACACAATGATGGTGGTGTATGACACAATGATGGCGTTGTATCACACAATGATGGTGGTGTATGACACAATGATGGCGGTGTATCACACAATTATGGTAGTGTATGACACAATGACGGTGGTGTATGACACAATGATGGCGGTGTATGACACAATGATGGTGGTGTATGACGCAAATGATGGTGGTGTATGACACAGTGATGCTGGTGTATGACACAATAATGGCAGTGTATGACACAATGATGGTTGTGAATTGCACAATAATGGTGGTGCATGACACAATGATGGTGATGTATGACACAATGATGGTGGTGTATGACACAATGATGGCGGTGTATCACACAATTATGGTAGTGTATGACACAATGACGGTGGTGTATGACACAATGATGGCGTTGTATGACACAATGATGGAAGTGTATGGCACAATGATAGTGGTGTATTACACATGGGTGATGGTGTATGACACAATGATGGTGGTGTATGACACAATGATGGTGGTGTATGACACAATGATGGTGGTGTATGACACAATGATGGTGGAGTATGACACAATAATGTCAGTGTATGACACAATGATGGTGTATGACACAATGATGGTGGCGTATGGCTCAATGATGGCAGTGTATGACACAATGATAGTGGTGTATGACAATGATGGCAGTGTATGACACAATAATGGCAGTATATGACACAATGATGGCAGTTTATGACACAAAGATGGTGGTGTATGACACAATGATGGTAGTGTATGACACAATGACGGTGGTGTATGACACAGTGATGGTGGTGTATGACACAATAATGGCAGTGTATGACACAATGATGGTTGTGTATTGCACAATAATGGTGGTGCATGACACAATGATGGTGATGTATGACACAATGATGGTGGTGTATGACACAATGATGGTGGTGTATGACACAATGATGGCAGTGTATGACACAATGATTTCAGTGTATGGCACAACGATGGCAGTGTATGACACAAAGTTGGTGGTGTATGACACAATGATGATAGTGTATGCCACAATTGTTGGAAATTTCCAACACTAATAAACTACTTTTGTATTATAATAAATCATTATCATTAAATACTAACTACAGTAGTTACTAATTTTACTAACGGTAGTGTCAACATAAATTAACCATTGCATCTGCTTATTAATGCTAGAATTCTTCTGAAATCGAGTAGCAACATTGTGTCAGATAATGTCCAGTTAGACACATTTATTACCAATGAGTTAGAGGATTGAATGTGGTTCTCTAAAATTATCAGTATTCCGTGTAATAAATACCCACGGACAATATGACTCCCGATAATCTAAAACCGAGAGTTATTAACTAAAATTGTTATCAAGTAGTAGTTTATCTGTTACGTGCGAATGTCATGGAGAAAATAAAATCTTCTCCATTTCTCGTTTAACACCATAAAACGAGAATATGATAATATTTAAGTCCCTATAATTGCGACCCAGGTTTCATTACCGTATTACATCCATAATTGCGCGGAAAAGAATTATTCGTGATTAATATTTTCTGTGGTGAATGCGAGAGACGGGTTGAGGGAGGCGGCGACGCCATTGTGCGAGAGAAGGGATCCCTGGCGTGAAGAGTGGCGAGACACGTGGTAGTGACTGGTGAGTTTATTGGCAAGAATTACGCTGATACTCGGTCAACAGTTGATAATTACTTATCCACGTGTTCTATAGTGCCCAGCCAGTTAATAACGCGTCAACAATTGAAGCCAAGACCCGTAATATACGTACACAACAGTGAACATCAGGGACTGGCTGACGCGATGCCGGCAGACCTCAGTATTCAATATGCTCACGATAAGTATAGGTTTCTCGTTTGATGCATCACTCGTTTGATGCATCATCCAAGATTGTATATTTGTGAGTAGTCTGTCGTTATATAGTGAGGAGACCCAACATATGACGTTAGTACCAATTCGGCAATTTCCTCCGTTTTCATGAATATTGAAATTAAAACGTAGCCTATTCAAATGCTACTTAATTCTCTCTGATTTCAGTGTGTATGCGAGGAGTCATCAAGTTGTGTTTCCTTATTCGTGTTATTCACCTCTAGTTCTTTCTTTGTGGAGATCCTGTGAACACGAGAACGAATGACGAAATGATGTTATAGAAATCGTCTTAAAGCTAAGACCCTTTTAGTACAAATTTATTTTATATGATTTGATTCATATATAATTCCTACGTAGGACCATTACATTGAATAGATTATTTCCAGAAATGATGATTGGTAATTCATGTGTTTGGTCTGACTTTTGCTCAGTAATTTATATTCTTTAATATTCACAATTCGAGTTCTCATATTTGAATCTATAGTAGTTTAGCTTTATAATATCATTTACTCAGCAATGAACTGGTGGCGAACCACACTAGTTCCTAGATGTATATGAATTTCTAGAAATACCCCCCCAATGTAGGTCTTTGAGGCTTTGACTTTAATTAATAATACAGTCCATTCATTATTTCAAGTGATTATCCTTTTAATAATTATCCATAGACACTGGTTCTCTAGTGTTATTCTAATGATCACTTTTATTAGTTTTCCCTCTTTTCTCAAAAGTGGGTGGTCCTTCGATTTACTAAATCAAATAAGTAAATAATTCAATATATGAGTCAAGCCCCAGATATCCCACATTATGGTCCTCTTCGAACCGGATATATATATATTAATTAATCACTAACACCAATTATGTGTTAACCATTATTGGGCTATACAAATATTTCAATTTACGGCTGTCAGCAGACTGTCCATTATAGCCTAAATTCAATCCATAATTACTGATTCACTCAAGTCAGTGGATTCATTAACATTTTAGGATCCAGTATACTAATACAAATTACTGATCCCATATAACAATTAATCATTACTAACCCTGATAACATTATATTCCACAATTAGGAAGTACATTCAGGTGTTAAATATTATTTACGGCAGTAGAATACTTGCCAAACACAATTAATTCTCTTGTGTTCATTTAATTTCTTATACACATAATTTATACCAGTGTATATATTTTATAAAATTACAAAATCCAAAAACATAGCACTATTTACACATTATTGCACCACATTTATTGTAGTTATTATGCTAACCCAACAGAGGTAGGATATTTCAGACTGACACGGTACTAAGATTTGTACAAATTCAGTCTACACCATTAGCTGCATTAATAGGTAGGATTATTACCTAACTAGTACTGTTAGACAGTGCTGGTGCATTATTAATTTATTTAGTGCTGACCCTAATGGGTGGGATTAACCATTTATTGTGTAATTATATTTTATTGCATATTTCTATGTACATCTTTGAGTGTTACTGTAAGTTCACTATACATCCAAGGCTGATTTTGAAGAGCTAAGCTAAGGAACACCTGTTGTGATACCAAGGAACCACTCAAATCTTAGTTACTTATTATTAGGTAGGTAGCTAACCTCTAAATGAGGTAAATTACAATCAGCCTCAAGAAAATATCAGGATGTCAATAATTATACCTGCTCTACATAAAGGAGCAAGTACCATAGCTGTCCAAGTAGCTATATAAACCCTATAAGGGTCAAACTTACAGCCAGAATGGCTACTCCAGAAAAAACTGAAAGAATCTTGAGAGGTCTTCAAGATCACCTGTCAAGACTACTTGTCAAATGTGACAACTGTTTAGGAACTAACTCAGTTGACGTCTTCAGGCTAATAAGTTCCACAAGGGTGGCTAGCCAAAAATATGACTTTGTAAAGGTTATAATCGAGTCTTATAGGAACATACTCTTGTTAGTAATACTGACCCAGACGAATTGAGTCTGATAGAATCTGATCTTGCCGACTATGAAGATATTATTCAAGACAAGTTAGACCACTATAACAAAGTGCTTGCGACACAAAATGTTCCTGAGTGGATAGAACATTTTTTTAGTAGACCGACACCCGAGCAAGCACCCAGCTCAGATGAAATACATGAGCTACCTCAAAATGAGGAGAATCCTCTAATCAATACTGATCACTACACAGGATCAACAACTGAAGTTCAACCTTCATTTTCTACCTTCTCATCTAATACAACTTCACGTAATAATTTATTTACAAGTCTGATCAATTTTCAGACAGCTCTTCTCAATGTTCCCTGGATTCTATGAATTCAATGCATGAGGCTACTGAATTAACTAGCTCCTCACAGGAACCCAGAGAAACAAGTGAAGCTGCAGATGAAACTCTTAGTGAAGCTGCAATAATCAGTGAATCTGAACCAGAAAATGATAAAGCTAATGCTGCAGCAGCAGCCGAAGCTGTAATTAAAGCTGAGGCTAAGCAAGAAGCCTTAAGCAACTCAAGTAATCGTCATAATTACTCACACCAGCCTTCTAGAGTAAGTGCTAACAATGAGAAGACTGTTATAAACCTTGTACACCAATTACTAGATTTATCTCCACTAGAACAATCAGTTGACTCTTTACAAGCCTTTAGTTTTCAGCTTGAGTCACTGTTAAATTCCTTCAGTAAAGAGGTGGATCACCCAACTGCTGAGTGGATGACTAAAATTATCATCCAGAGAAAATTGTCTGGTGACACACTCAATAAATTATATGTATACCAGAATGGTAATTCCCTGTCAAGGCAGGATATATTTACAGGTTTGCGCAATATAAGCAATCATTCAGCAAACCAGGCACTCAATGCCTCTTCTGAATGCACCGAAACTGTACTCACATCAGTTTCCTTACCTGGAACTCCTAAAGTGACACTGTCACTAGGTAATAAGGGTACTAATAATCGATGTAATAACAATAAGTCAAACACTGATTCGTCAGTAAGGCCCAAGAGCTCCACAGGTGCTCCTAAGAGACCTAATAGTCCAAAGAGCACAGTAATTGCTCCCCAGAGTACACCAAGTACTCACAAGAGAATCAATAACAAGCAAATGCAAGCAACAAAACCATCACAACCTGCAGGTACTGTTTTACCTAAACCGGTAACCCCTAAACGAGCTGTAGGATGGGGAATATGCTTGTTTTGCAGTCAAAAACATTCTCTGTACAAATGTACTAATTACCTTAATAGAGACACAAGAGTCAGACGACTCAAACAGTTACACAAATGTACTAGGTGTCTCAAATCACATAATGTTGATAGCTGTGACACCCCACTGAACACCTGCAATAGGTGCAGAAGGGGCAAGCATCATGCTGCACTGTGCAAATTTGTCAAGACAAATTATGTCAATCCTAGAATAGGAGGTAGAGAATCTACACCAGTACAGTGCTGCAAGGTGCGAGATGTGTACAGCGTAATTTCACCAGCATCTCAAGTGGATGCAACTTTGCCTACTGCCCAACTTCAAATAAAGAACAAAGGAGCCAAGATCACCACTCGTGGACTATTTGATCAAGGATCCCAGAGAACTTTCATTACTCAGAAAGCGGCAGAAGCACTCAATTTACAACCAATCAGACAGGTAAAATTAAACCTGTCAGGGTTCATGATAAATCGAGGACCCCAAGAATACTCAGTAGTTCAACCGCTTGTACGACTAGGTAGTCATGTCAAGGCTATCCAAGCCATTGTTGTAGATCAAATACCTTTTGACCTAAATATTAAGGGTCTGGGGTACACAGCCCACTTCCTGCAGGAACGTGAAATTAATTTGGCTGACAACAAGTTAACGTCTGACCGCCTTAACAATGTAAATGTACTAGTAGGAGCAGACTACTATTACCAGTTCATAACTGGACATGTTAAACGATTGGGCATGAATATGCTCCAATCTGCAGGTGGCTACTTACTTACTGGTAAAGTTCTGAATGTGAACAAGCCTAGGCCTGCCAACAATAATAAATTAGGCAGCAGTAAATCAATTCTCCAGCAACCAGTTAAAATGAGAAACACAGTTGAGTAATAAACTCAGATTGAATGTAGTACAATTAGTATTCGCCGAGATGTTTCATAGCTCTCAGTGGAAAACTAGTGGTCCGTACCTAAACAAGTACAAGTCACAGCGACCAAGCCATTGAATCCACTGCAGACCTAGAATTATCTCGACAAGTAATAATTGACCACACTCAGTCTCCCTAGGTAATTGATAATATTAGACTAGAGAATCTAGCACTTCCTAGGTAATCAATAATATTAGGCTAGAGAATCTAGCACTCAATGCATCTAGCATTTCCTGAATTTAGCAATACTATGAAGTCATCAAGCAACTTTTATAATTATAAATTCACTGGGACCAAGGTCCAAAATACCTGCGCTTAAGGTTTGCCAAGAAAACTTTATTAATTCAATGTTTTCTGCACTAAGAGTTAGTGATAAATACTTGCATCAATTTTTGTTTGAACTGTTTTTCTTTCGTTTCTGCTTAATTCTTGTAGGAGCACAGCACGAACAGACTTGCAAACTTACCAATACGTAAGTGAATCTACAGAGAACTAATAACCCGTGAAACGTTTAGGTTGGGAAAATGTTACAAATTATCTTTGAATAGGATTAATCGTGGCAGTAATTAAATTTCCAGCAACCTTAGGTTTCCCTTTGTTTAATGCATTATCATTAAATCATCAGCATTGTTACTTAACATGCTTAATGAGCTCAATATAGCTCACTTTTGAGTTAACGTAATATTTGAGCAATTTAATGTTCCCCATGCTAATACGAGCACTGCTCGCCATGATAATTGAACGCTACAATGCTCCACCTCGTTAATTAGAGTTCAATATAACTCACCCTGAGTTAGCGTAACAATTGAGCCCTTTAATGTTCCTCTATGCTAATACGAGCACTGCTCGCCATGATAATTGAACGCTACAATGCTTCCCGCGCTAATTCGAGCACTGCTCACCAGAGAATCTGCCTAGATTCCGTGCTTAGCTATTCTTCAACAAGGATCTTGCATTAATAACCCGAGTTGATCTTACAGCTCACCTGTGAATTAACGTAATAATTGAGTGCTTTATTGTTCCCCCATGCGAATTCGAGCTCAATATTGCTCGCCATGATAATTGAACGCAACTATACTCCATCTCGTTAGTTCGAGCTCAATATAGCTCACTCTGTTAACTCTGTTAACGAGCTCAATATAGCTCACCCTGTTAATTCGAGCTCAATATAGCTCACTCTGTTAACTGTTAACGAGCTCAATATAGCTCACTCTGTTAACTCTGTTAACGAGCTCAATATAGCTCAACCTGTTAACGAGCTCAATCTAGCTCACCCTGTTAACGAGCTCAATACAGCTCACAATGTTAATTCGAGTACATTACTGCTCACAATTTAGCTAGAGTAACTTCACGAAGAATTAGGGAGTTATCCCAATTAGCTTAGTCCTCTACTTAGGTAGGTTAGAATTTTAAACCATTTATTTAGGTAGGTTTAGGGACTTTAGTTAGTGTCAACTGAGTACTAGCATAGTCTGTACTCACAATTAATTACAGTTGACTATACTTAAAGAGACTGATTTAATAAACTCAATTTTCATTTAAAAGTTGAGGATGTATTAATGAGTTTACAGTGTCAAACCTATGAGCTGCAATTCAATTAGCTCATGAGTCAGAATGACTAGGCTACTAATCTCACTGTCGATTCAGAATCTTCCTTGATTTTAATGAACAAACCTTTTCAGTTCTCTAATATTACACTATTTTAGCTAGTTAGCAACTTAGTTATACCATCAGTCAGAATGACTACTGCACGGCAGTGCATATTAAATCAAATTTCCTCATTTGATTTTGGGGTGATCCTGATGCTCCGTGATGTTATGGTCTAGTAACTCAATAGTTACAAGTCACAGCTACTTTGACAGTGACCTTACTGTAGTGTCAGAGTCTCCTTGATCTTCAATGACCCAATAATACTTTACTGTATAATAATGTAGAATACAATTTATACAATAATGTTATCAGTTCTTGGGAACTTTTTCTGAGTTTGCCAACGATTCAGCAACTACGTAATACACCATTACATGTCACTGCGACCCTAGTTGTTGAGTTTATTGTAAACTTTAGAGAGTTCTTGATTACCGATGACTTAATCATTTAATATTTCAATGTTTAATCCTTAATTTGTTTGTGTAGGCTCTCAACTATAACATTATTTCTTCAAGAGCATCTATGAGTTTGCAAAACTAATAATGGCAGTGTATGACACAATGATGGCAGGTTATGACACAATAATGGAGGTGTATGACAATGATGGCAGTGTATGACACAATGATGATGGTGTATGACAATGATGGCAGTGTATTGCACAATGATAGTGGTGTATTACACATTGGTGATGGTGTATGACACAATGATGGCACTGTATGACACAATAATTACGGTGTATGACACAATGATGGCAGTGTATAACACAATGATGGAAGTGTATGACCCAATGATGGAAATGTATGACACAATGATTGCAGTGTATGACACAATGATGGTGGTGTATGACACAATGATGGTGGTGTATGACACAATGATGGTGGTGTATGACACAATGATGGTGATGTATGACACAATGATGGGGGTGTATGACACAATGATGGCAGTGTATGACACAATGATGGAGGTGTATGGCACAATGATGGTGGAGTTTGACACAATGATGGCAGTGTATGACACAATGATGGTGGTGTATGACACAATGATGGCAGTGTATGACACAATGATGGTGGTGTATGACACAATGATGGCAGTGTATGACACAATGATGGTGGTATATGACACATTAATGTCAGTGTATGACACAATGATGGTGGTGTATGGCACAATGATGGCAGTGTATGACACAATGATAGTGGTGTATGACAGTGATGGCAGTGTATGACACAATAATGGCAGTGTATGACACAATGATGGCAGTGTATGACACAATGATGGTGGTGTATGACACAATGATGGTGGTGTATGACACAATGACAGTGGTGTATGACGCAATGATGGTGGTGTATGACACCATAATGGCAGTGTATGACACAATGATGGTGGTGTATGACACAATGATGATGGTGTATGACACAATAATGGCAGTGTATGACACAATGATGGTTATGTATTGCACAATAATGGTGGTGTATGACACAATGATGGTGATGTATGATACAATGAAGGTGGTGTTTGACACAATGATGGTGGTGTATGACACAATGATGGCAGTGTATGACACAATGATTTCAGTGTATGGCACAACGATGGCAGTGTATGACACAATGTTGGTGGTGTATGACACTGATGATAGTGTATGGCACAATGATGGCAGTGTATGACACAATGATGGTGGTGTATGACACAATGATGTGGTCTATGGCACAATGATGGCAGTGTATGACACAATGATGGTGGTGTATGGCACAATGATGGCAGTGTATGACACAATGATAGTGGTGTATGACTCAATGATGGTGGTGTATGACACAATGATGGCAGTGTATGACACAATGATGGTGTATGACACAATGATGATGGTGTATGACACAATGATGGTGGTGTATGGCTCAATGATGGAAGTGTATGACACAATGATGGTGGTGTATGACACAATGATGGTGTATGACACAATGATGGTGTATGACACAATGATGGTGGTTTATGACACAATAATGGCAGTGTATGACACAATGATGGTGGTGTATTACGCAATGATAGCAGTGTATGACACAATGATGGTGGTGCATGACACAATGATAGTGGTGTATGACACAATAATATTGGTGTATGACACAATGATAGTGGTGTATGACACAATGATGGCTGACGAGTCGTTTCCGCAGATACAAAGGTTTCAAAGCGTACTTAATTGTCTTCAAATCAAGATCTCAAAGCTTCCAAAATGGATGACAGTGTTCTGTTGGTTTTTGAGGATTTGAAGAACGAAATTTATTCACACATATTGCAGTATTCATCTATAAACGGATATATGCCATAAGAACAGTTCTACTCTCACTGTTTATTCATCAATCTGAATTGAGAATTTTCTGATTTTATATTTTCAACTAGTTGTGTTTCTACACCAGCTGACGTTTCTTCAATTCTTCTTTGAATCAAATCGTTGATCAATAGTAATGATTTAGAATACTTGATGGATCTTGATCCAACACAGTTTTCTTAAGAATGTCTAAGGCAGCCGTGCAATATCTTCAGCAACTGTATGCACACTTCCAGTTTTTACAATGGTTTGCGCAATTTCATAAGCTGCAATCATTCCATTTGTATTTGCGTAATTGTTCTACGGAACAGCCTTCCGTTGATCAAAATGAGTTTTGATTTTTTTATAATTAATAAGTTTGTCCATTTCACCAGAATGTTTTATTTTTAAATGCTCTACAGGTCTTGACGGCTTCATAGCTCATTTGAATATGAGCTGTTACAAATAAGACACAATTTATTTTATTTATTTATTATTTACTTTTTTATATATACAAAAGTTGTTACATTGTTGTACAGCCACCAGCATGCATAGCGTTCCGGGACAGGTCATGAATCTTAATATTCCCACGGAATACGACCCGCCAAATCGTTTAACAACCAGGTGCCCATTCACTGCTGGGTGAACAGAGGCTACAGTTAAGGATTGGCGCCCAGTCAATCCTCCCCGGCCAGGATAAAAAGCGCCGGGCGAATCTCTTACCACTGCGCGACTGGGACAAAGGCTGTGTTGGATCACGTGGACTTTCAACGCAGCCTAAAGACAAACACTGTCTACGCTTGTCTGTAGCAGTTATTATTAATGACAGGAGGGATATGATAATATAAGAAGCAAATAATGCTTTGTTCACTGTTAACGTAGTACAGTCAGTTATTATCACAACATTAGTAACTTAAACCTCGGAATATCACCGCGAGAATTGAGAAACTTTCAACCGCCCGCAGCAGTTGGCGTTCAGAGACTGCCAGGGGCCGCTGGACGCAAGGTCTTGTACCAGTCCGTCCTCCTAACGTCAAGAAAACGGTCAATTTAATGTGCCCCTATCCTAACCTACCAGAAGATCCAAAACAGAAAACGGGACAGTAGGTTACTTTCGCGAGCCGCTTCCATTTTCTATTACGACAATTTTTGGACTTAAAGCATACGATCGAAATGCGACGTTCTTTGTAGGAGGACAGGTTGTAGGACCACAGGTTGAAGGAGGACAGGCTGTATAGGAGGACAGGTTGTAGGACCACAGGTTGAAGGAGGACAGGCTGTATAGGAGGACAGGTTGAAGGAGGACAGGTTGCAGGCGAAAAGGTTGCAGGAGGACAGGTTGTAGGTGGACAGGTTGTAGGAGGACAGGTTGTAGGAGGACAGGTTGATGGAGAACAGGTTGAAGGAGGGCAGATTGTAGGAGGACAGGTTGTAGGAAGACAGATTGTAGGAGGACAGGTTGTAGGAAGACAGGTTGCAGTAGGACAGGTTGTAGGAGGACAGGTTGTAGGAGGACAGGTTGTAGGAGGACCAGGTTGTAGGAGGACAGGTTGTAGGAGGATAGGTTGAAGGAGGACAGATTGTAGGAGGACAGGTTGTAGGAGGACAGGTTGTAGGAGGACAGGTTGTTGGAGGACAGGTTGTAGGAGGACAGGTTGTAGGAAGACAGGTTGTAGGAGGACAGGTTGCAGGAAGACAGGTTGTAGGAGGACAGGTTGTAGGAGGACAGGTTGTAGGAGGACAGGTTGTAGGAGGACCAGGTTGTAGGAGGACAGGTTGTAGGAGGATAGGTTGAAGGAGGACAGATTGTAGGAGGACAGGTTGTAGGAGGACAGGCTGTAGGAAGACCGGTTGTAGGAGGACAGGCTGTAGGAAGACAGGTTGTAGGAGGACAGGTTGCAGGAAGACAGGTTGTAGGAGGACAGGTTGTAGGAGGACAGGCTGTAGGAAGACAGGTTGTAGGAGGACAGGTTGTCGGAGGACAGGTTGTAGGAGGACAAGTTGTAGGAAGACAGGTTGTAGGAGGACAGGTTGTAGGACTACAGGTTGTTGGACAGGTTGAAGGAGGACAGGTTGTAGGAGGACAGGTTGTACGAAGACAGATTGTAGGAGAACAGGTTGTAGGAGGACAGGTTGTTGGAGAACAGGTTGTAGGAGGAAAGGTTTTAGGAGGACAGGTTGTAGGACAGGTGGTAGGAGAACAGGTTGAAGGAGGACAGGTTGTAGGAGGACAGGTTGTATGAGGACAGGTTGTAGGACGGGTGGTAGGAGAACAGGTTGAAGGAGGACAGGTTGTTGGAAGACAGGTTGAAGGAGGACAGGTTGTAGGAGGACTGGTTGTAGGAGGGCAGGTTGTAGGAGGACAGGATGCAGGAAGACAGGTTGTAGGAGGACAGGTTAGAGGAGGACCAGGTTGTAGGAGGACAAGTTGTAGGAGGACAGGTTGTAGAAAGATAGGTTGTAGGAGGACAGGTTGTAGGAGGGCAGGTTGTAGGAGGACAGGTTGTAGGAGGACAGGCTATAGGAAGACAGGTTGTAGGAGAACAGGTTGTAGGAAGACATGTAGCAGGAGGACAGGTTGTAGGAAGACAGGTTGTAGGAGGACAGGTTGTAGGAGGACAGGTTGTAGGAAGACATGTAGTAGGAGGACAGGTTGTAGGAAGACAGGTTGTAGGAGGACAGGCTATAGGAAGACAGGTTGTAGGAGGACAGGTTGCAAGAACAGGCTGTAGGAAGACATGTAGTAGGAGGACAGGTTGTAGGAAGACAGGTTGTAGGAGGACAGGTTGTAGGAGGACAGGTTGTAGGAGGACAGGTTGAAGGAGGAAAGGCTGTAGGAAGACAGGTTGTAGAAGGAGAGGTTGTAGGAGGACAGGTTGTAGGAGGAAAGGTTGTAGGAGGAAAGGTTGTAGGACAGGCTGTAAGAAGACAGGTTGTAGAAGGACAGGTTGTAGGAAGACAGGTTGTATGAGGATAGGTTGTAGGAGGACAGGTTGTAGGAGGACAGGTTGTAGGAAGATAGGTTGCAGGAGGACAGGTTGTAGGAGGAAAGGTTGTAGGAGTATAGATTGTAGGAGGACAGGTTGAAGGAGGACAGGTTGTAGGAGGACAGCTTGTAGGAGGACAGGTTGTTGGAGGACAGGTTGTAGGAGGACAGGTTGTAGGAGAACAGGTTGTTGGAGGGCAGGTTGTAGGAGGACAGGTTGTAGGAGGACAGGTTGAAGGAGGACGGGTTGTAGGAGGACAGGTTGAAGGAGGACAGGTTGTAGGAGGAAAGGTTGTAGGAGTATAGATTGTAGGAGGACAGGTTGAAGGAGGACAGGTTGTAGGAGGACAGCTTGTAGGAGGACAGGTTGTTGGAGGACAGGTTGTAGGAGGACAGGTTGTAGGAGGACAGGTTATAGTAGGACAGGCTGTAGGAGGACAGGTTGTAGGATGAAAGGTTGAAGGACAGGTTGCAGGAGGACAGGTTGTAAGAGGACAGGGTGTAGGTGGACAGGTTGTATGAGGACAGGTTGTAGGAGGACAGGGTGTAGGAGGACAGGTTGTAGGAGGACAGGTTGTAGGATGACAGGTTGAAGGAGGACAGGTTGTAGGAGGACAGGTTGTAGGAGGACAGGTTGTATGAGAACAGGTTGTTGGAGGACAGGTTGTAGGAGGTCAGGTTGTAGACGGACAGGTTGAAGGAGGACAGGTTGTAGGAGGACAGGTTGAAGGCGGACAGGTTGTAGGAGGACAAGTTGTAGGAGGACAGGTGTAGGAGGAAGGTTGTAGGGGGATAGGCTACTTGTATATACAACGCAACATGTTTAAAACATGTTTATGTCAAACTGAAGTAGGAACATGTAATTGGAATAAATCAGGTTAAAATGCAAATCTGTACATTTTAGTTTTTAAATGAAGTATATAGAAATAATAATTTTTTTAAAGGAAACCCCATTTATGTCGCCATATAAATAATATGGGGGATAGTATATTATTTACACAGCGACAGTAGTATATCGCCCCCGTTGAGAATGCCTGCCTTACTTAGTTGAATAAGTTATGCCTTAGTCATTAATAGAACGTTCTAAATATTTCATTTACACGTTATCATAATTTGCAATCCTTTTTTTGGTTGATGGTTGCAGATTGCCAGTTTCGTCGCCACATACCTTGTGATCCTGTTGCAGTTTAGAGTAGGAGAACGCCAGCAGACTCCACCTTCAGGACCAACACCAACACCTGCCCAGTGATGTTTGTCACTGCAGGTCCCGGCTTGGCCAGGAATGGGTTCTACTGTGAATAATAAACTAACTAAACAAGTATTATCCACAATACTGTGGATAATACCATGTCATTCACCTGGGCACTAGAAACCTCGAACATGTGACCTATAGAACGGAAGACGGTCGCTCTATCAACTGAACTACTTAGCCAGCCCCAATAGAGGATTCCAGAGGCACCTAACTGCTTCCCAACAGGAACTTTAAGCCTTCCCCGAGCTGCCACTCGAGCACAGGAGAATTAGGTGATCCTCGCCCCCGAGTCTTATCACTCGGGGCGTGGATCATCACCAGCAGTAACCAGCCACAAGTACCAGCAACAACAATCAACCACAAGCAGCAGTACCCAGCCAATCCCTAGAGTCCGCAATAGAACCAACTCGTCGCCCCCACCAGGCTACCAGGAACTAGATGCAGGTCAATATGAGAGAGAATCAGACCTCCTTCGGCTTGCAGATGAAGGAAAAGAAGGAAAACAATGGAGAAACCCCACAAGCTCAATAAATAAAGCCACCCGACGAGAATAAAGTGGAGCAGGAACCACAAGAAGGCCCCGAGAGGAACGAAGAAGTTGTAGGTAGGAAGCCATCACAAAAAACACTGGAAAGACGCCTCACCACCCCCACCAATAGAGTGAGGCTAGGCAAGTGCATGCAACAAGCGGGAAATGCACCAGGATGAGGTGCAGACGGCGATGGAAACAAGCGTGAGGGCCGCCACCAAGACCCCTGGCTTGTAAACAGGCTAGGCTCCGGTTATTTGGAGGAAAGCCAGCAGATTGTGAGGGAATCTAGATTCCCTCAGCTAGTTTTCCTAGTTTCTAGATTAGGCTAGTCACTCTAGAAACTGAAGCTTTCAAAATAACATATACTTGTGGGGTGTTGAATGAAAGCTTATATTAAGGACTGTCGGTTGGGACTGGTTAGAAGTCTGTGATTGCTCTGTAGAGAGAATTACAGAAATTTCTCTGTTTCTGTGAAATAGGATGAAGAGGATACTTGACTAAAACCGTTAGAGGTGGGGGGGAGAGTGGGGTGAACGTTGCCTCCCCCCCCCCCTCCACAACTTGTGAGACATCACGCCATTGTCTTTAGGCCTCCCCCTCCTTGTGACGTCACGGGACGCTCGAGGGTGAGTGAGGCTGTGATTGGAGTAGGCAAGTGTGCTCCAAGCCGAGTTTTAGCGCGAAGGGCTGTGATTGGGAGCGGCACGAGGGAGCCGTGCCGGCTTTGGGCTGATTGGTCAAGACAAAGTAAGGGAGGAGGTATGGGCATTAGAGTTTCCCTGCCCGCCATAGAGACAGTTTGAATTGGGTGGCAAGTGGAGGAAGAAGTGTCTGGTGGAGGTGGCAGGCCGGCCACCTCCACCCCCCCGTTAATCGCTTCTGTCGTCCAAAGTACTCATTTGAGCATGGCACTCCTGCCATCAGGGGTTGTGTCAAGACCCAATTGGCGTGAATTGGGGCCAAGGATTTACGGGAGGAACAGTAAAAAGCTAAAGAGACAGTTGACAGTGTTCATCCACGAGGCAGCTGGCAGAGCCTCATGGTGTAACAGGTGGTTTGAATAACCTGTCTAGTGTTGTTGGGCAATTAGCAGAATCGAGCAGGGCCTCCTAGTGTAATTGTGGTGTGATTACAGGCCCATGTTGGACTTTGAATTCCGCCAGGCTGCGTCAGTGTGGGGACGCCGCCGGCCATTGTCACCCCAGTGTAGAGCAAGGCAGGCTCTGGTTTGATGGGGTTGTTAGTTATTCCCCATCCGCGTGTGTACGCCTGTGGGCGGCAGCCTGCCAGCCCGAGGCACCCATATGCGCGACCACCCCAGGCCGCCCGTGGCAGCCCGCGGCCACCCACCCTGGCAAGCTGCTCGGGGGGGGGGCACCCACCCAGGCCACCCGCGCGGCCAAACCCCCACCCAGTGCACCAGCTCAGCCGGGTGGGGTGCTATGACGTCATGCGCGACCCGTGGCCACCTCCAGGCCACCCAGCCACTCGGCTCGGTTCAGCCTGCGCGCTGGCTACCCACCCGCCAGCCCGCGCGCCGGCTACCACCCCCCCCCCCTCTCAGCTCGGGAGGGGCGCTGTGGGCCACGCAGTGGCCACATGCCTTGGCCACCTCCTTGGGCCACTTGGCCACTTTCCCGGGACAGCCTAGGGCCACATCTTGTCGACGCATGAGGAGCAAGCTAAGTGTTGACAGCTAGTGTGGTAGTGACCTGCGAAATGAGTAAAAAAAAAATAAGGAGAGAAAGACGTGAGTACTATTATCATTGTGTACAGTGTGATGAGTACCGGTGGAAATTCCCGGTAAGAGTTGTCTGAGAGCCTCGCCAGGCTAGAGAAGCAGCTGAGAGACAGTTGTTTGTAGCACGTCCAGGTGATTGGTAGGGCGGTACCTGGAGATAGATGTTGTACACGGGACCACACTGTAGTATCATGATGTATATATGTGTGTAGACTGACTAGAGTATGTAACCGGTCAGTATAGAAATTTACCATATAAGTGATCCAGCCTGTCGATTCTATATAATCGTTCAGACTGGATTAATGCCATAGAGTACCGTAAAATTATAATCATTAGAGGTAGGCAGGCCAGGTTGCAGGGATGTCAGTAGGTACCCCTGAGGTCTGTGTAGTTAGTTACATTTACCTGATGATATAATTTTCATTGATTATGTGAATGCCATTTCTATGTGTTTATTTGCATGCTTTATGTACTATGTTGTGTGGTGAGTCAGTAGATGTGATTGCTGACTGATTGCCTAATGATGTCATTAGCATGTGGGGTATGCTGACGGCATCATTATGTTGCAGGTTTGTGCAGTATTGTTATCAGTTTATACGATATTATTGCCCTAGGAACTGTGTCGAGGGTTTAAAAGACCTCTAGGATTATTCAGGGGAATTCACAGTGCTTAATGAGAGCAGGCAATTGATGGGTTAATTGCCTTGCTGAGGCAAGTGTGTGTTCACAGTAGTCCTTTGCAACAGTTGCAAGAAAAAGAGGGGGTCAGTAATATTGGTATACTCTTGTGTGTTGCACAACCGTGTGTCATTATTGTGTGGGCACAGTAATTAGCGAGTTGCAGTAGCCGCAACCATATGTGGGCAGTGCATTTGTGATGTTGCATGCCATTGTAGTGTGACCTATGTAACACTGGGGTTACTTTGTTTCTTTAAGTTGTGTTGAGGACTTAAGGATTCAGTGAGTTAATAATTGGGGAATTAACTGAATAAGGGGTGCACACTTATTGTGGAGTGAGTGAGGGCTGTTATGAGAGAGAACAGCGTTGAGCTTGAGTGAGGCATGTCTCGGGAGCAATTAATTGTCCGTATGACAACTAATTGACCACTCTAGCTAATTATGTAATTAGCCTTCTCGTCATGAATTCACGTAATGGGAGAGGATCTGTCAGTATTTGTGTTAACGTAATTTGCTCGAGACTAATTACCTTTCTGGGGTATAGCAATTAGTGGCTCAGGATATTTAGTGGAGTAATTAACATTGGAGAGCTCCAATGACCCGGTAAAGTGAGGTCATGGAGCTAGCATTAATCGTTGTATTAATCATATCCTGTCTGAGGACAGTGGATTAGTGGCACATCTTGTTAATTAGGGGTAATTAACTCCTTTCCCGTGAATTCACAGTGTTTGATGAGACCTGCTTAGGCAGTGCGGAGTGAGACGTATTTATTGATGATTAATTATCGGTCCTGGTGACAGTTAATTAATTGATCAGAGCTAATTAGGGTAATTAATACTCACTAGTAATTTTTTTTGACACAGACTGTTGAGAAGCTACCAAGTTAGGGTAGGCTTAGTTAACGTAATTCAATGGGGATGTAATTAGTGGTCCGCTTGACCTTAATTGAGAATTACTCACTGAATGCTTGCAAGGAGTCAAGTGTGATGTAATATATGTTTGAGTTATTGTTAACAAGAGAGACAAGTGTTAATGATTAACGTAGAGTATCATCATGATGTTGTCTAGTGTGAGACAATTGTTTGTGATTACCGGAGTACTTTGTTGCTGACTGCTGCGATCAGTCAATTAACGTAATTAATCACTTAAGGCAATTTCTTTCGGTTGTCGTCTGGTGACGAGAGTAGAGTAATCTAGGGATTTGTGGAGCTGTGTTCCAGAATCCCGCCTTGCCGGTCTTTGTTACTGTATTTCAACAGGGCAACTTCTTATAGGGAGTTGCAAAGAGTGTTCACACTGGGTTGTGATATAGGGGGGGGGGTCACTGTTGGACTACCTGCCTAGTTACGTGGGTCTCTCCTGGGGGGCGGGAGGACCCCTAAGCTTGTGATTATAGTAGCTGTCAGGGAAACCGAGACACTATTGATTGCATGTTTGTGTCTTCAGTGGATATCCTTCATTTGTTCAGTTAGTTCATGTTGTCAGCCCGAAGTGTCAGCAAGATGGAGCCTGCTGTCACTTCTCGAGGGGCTGTTGAATAGCTGTGTTGCAAATGCCACTTGATGTACAATAATGTAACCATTCGCTGTGGTGTAACTTAGTCTGTGATATTTTTCTTTGATTTGCAATATTGCGTCATTAGTGGGCACACCTGTGTTCAGGTTAGTTCAGTATGCAGCCTAACAGCAAGAGTTGCTATTTAGCTGTTTGTTATCGTGCCACTGGATGGACATTAACGTAACGCAAACTCGGTAATGTAGTAGTTAGTCTCTTGGTATTAATAAATTGTTATGTTATAGAAAACGGTCTTTGATGTCAACCCTTCAACCATATTTCTGCATATTACGATTAAATGTTGTGATCTTGATATGACGGCTGTTCTTGGGAATTCGAATTCCAATTCATAGCGCCACTTCAAATATAAATATTTGATTTTGAGAACCCGTCGGTTACCCTTTATTAGTTTTAACGTCCTGTTTAACTAGGAGGAGCCCGCGGCCTATTGTGGACAGGTTTTCACCCTTGTTGGTGGAGGCCTGGCGGTTTGCTCCCGCTTTTCCTTTTTCTACTGGACTCATGCTTAACTGCCGTGAGCAGACTTTAAACTTGTAGTCCACCTCTTAAGGGAGGTAGGCGTAGAGAAAAATCTCACAGCTGGCGCCCAGCGTGGGGCTATACAACTTGGGTTCGAGCCCATGAAGAGTAGTCTAATTGATTTTTTTAAAGTAACATAAGATATCGTTGCAGAATATTGTGGAACGGTATTGTTGGAGGTATGTTTTGTGCACGGTTGTCACACGTAGGTACACACACCACACACACACAGTATGAAAGAGGTATTTCATGGTAGATATGGGGAAATCTGTCTGGCTTTTTGTGGCTGTTAGCTTGTGGACATTGACACACTCATTGGTGAGGGGTGTCAGCTCAGCAGCAGGTGTCGTGGACACCAAGCCAGCGAGCAACAGTGGTTGCAAGAGTGCACTCAGGATCTGCCTGAGGTGCAAGACACCACCTACCTGAGGGTAGAAGAAGCTTCTAGAAGTGACCTGAAGAGTGAGAGGTCTTATTGGACGACACTGTAGTTGTCAAGGGTGTCATAGGAGTGTAGTTGTCATTTACACAGTAGGATCTTAGTGGGAGGTCGCGCCACCAGAGTAGGATCCGAGTAGACTCCTTTAGAGAAGGGGAGTAATTCATCTGTAGTTAGACAGGTGATGGAATTTCTTGCCAGAGTGGGGACTGTACAACCCCAGGAAGAGTTCATGGTAGTCACTAGAGAGGTTGAGCAGAGGCTAACGTTTGCAGAGGTGACAGCAGGGCCGAGTTCGAGCCTGAAGGTGAGAGCGCAGCAAGTCAGTGCTGGCTCAAGTGCAGATTGCAAGGAGGCAATCTCACACAGGGAAGGGAAGCCAAACCCACCCTAGTGCACTTAACCCAGTGACAAGGTATGAAGGTAAAGATGCCTAGCTTGGCAGTTCTGAGAAAGACGATTCGATGGATGCATACATCGATCGCCTTTTGAAGAAAGGCTGCCAATGCAAGATGGCAAGGGTCATTTTGGGCTGGTGATTTTCCATGGTTCAGATCCCCAGCAGCATAATGACTTTGTTCTTTAAGGATTGCCTTGGTAAAGGGTTATAGTAGATCTGCAGAGGGAATGCTGATCACATTCCAAGTTAGGTCCAGGGGAGAAATAGACAAGAGAGTTTGACAGATGTCAAAAGTTTTGCTTGAGTCCTTGTTAGAGTAGGGGGACCTAGGAGAAGCAAGGGAGGGACCCCAGGCTCAGTAGGGGAGCATAGGTACTCGTAGAAGAGGGTTTTCTCCCAGATAGTTCAGTCGGTAGAGCAAGACCGGCTGGTGTTGGGCAGTTGGACAGTGAGAGTGATCCTGTCAACTTGTTGCTAGGCCAGGTGGAGGACTGACAGTAATTCTTTTGTAGGCTGAGGGGAATGTAGAAGCGCTTCACCGGTAAGGCCACACCAATGTGTTGCACATGTGCCCCGTATGACACAGACCGAGGATGGAAATGGGAGGTCCAGTGATGGAAATGGTTGCGAGGTGTTGAACCGGCCAGGACCAGAGCTGGAGCCGAACATGTTGCCACTCCAAGGTCGGGCAGCACCACCAGGGTGATCCGGTGGTAGTGCACAGAGACCCTCAGGCCAGGATGTATAGGAAACAGAGTTTCACACTCCACACTTGTTTAGCTAGTACACCTGTTGGGCAGGTGTGTGCAGAAAAACTAGCTGGTGTTTTGAATGTATTTTCCTTGCAGGAAAATATATTCTTTAGTGGGAGGTTGTGTGAGGGATCTAGATCCCTCAGCTAGTTTTCCTAGTTTCTAGAGCAGGCTAGACACTCTAGAAATTGAAGCTTTCAAAATAACATATGCTTGTTGGGTGTTGAATGAAAGCTTATGTCAAGAACTATCACTTGAGAGTAGTTAGAAGTCTGTGATTGCTCTGTAGAGAGAATTACAGAGATTTTCCTGTTTCTGTGAAGTAGGATGTGAGTTACTTGGACTAAAACCGTTAGAGGTGGGGGGGGGGGGAGAGTGGGGTGAGTGCTGCCTCTTCCCCCCCCACCACATGGGAGACATCACGCCACTCTAGGCCTCACCCTCCTTGTGACGTCACGGGACGCCCGAGGGTGACGGAGAGAGGTGATTGGTTTGGGGCACGTGTGGTCCAAGCCTAGTTTTGGTGCGAAGAATTCTGATTGGGGCGGCACGAGGAGCTGTGCCGGGCTCCAAGCTGATTGGTCTAGGGATTGTAGGGAGTAGGTATGGGTATCTGTTGTACCCTTAGCCCGCGAAATCTTCAGTTTGAATTGGGCGGCCAGGGAAGGAAGACGTGTTTGGGTGGGGGCGGCACGCTTGCCGCCTCCACCCCCTGTGAATCGCTTCTGTCGTCCAAATTACTCGATTGATGGCACTCCTGCTATCAGCGGTTGTGTCAAGGCCCAATTAAGTGAATTGGGGCCAGGGATTTAAGGAAGAAACAGTAAAAAGCTAAGAGACAGTTGACTGTGAACGCATGAGGCAGGCTGGCAGAGCCTCAGGGTGTAACAGGTGTGAGAGTATCCTGTCTAGTGGCAATGGTCAATTGATGTTGGGCAGTGTAAGCGTATGTGATATACAGGCCCATGTTGGACTTTGCATTCCACCTGGCAGTGTCCATGTGGTGACGCCGCCGGCCATTGTCACCCGAGTGTACGAGCGAACATGCTGGTTTGATGGGAGAGTAGGTGATCTTCCATCCACGTGTGTATGCTGGTAGGGGGCCAGCCAGCCAGCCTGAGGCAAGCGACATGTGCGCGCCCGCCCGCCCGCGGGTGGAGGCTTCCCACCCAGGCAAACACCACCCCACCCGCTAGCCCGGCCGGTGGGGTGGTATGACGTCATGGGCCACTCAGGCCACCCACCCGCCTGCCCGTGCGGCGGCCACTCAGGCCACCCGCACGCCGCCCACCCCAGGCCACCAAACCCCCCCCCTCTCTCAGCTCGGGAGGGGCGCTGTGGCCACCTGCCTTGGCCACATGCCTTGGCCACTTTCCCGGGACAGCCTAGGGCCACATCTTGTCGACGCATGAGGAGCAAGCAGCTAAGTGTTGTCAGCTAGTGTGGTAGTCATTTTGGTAATGAGGAAAAATAAGGGAAAGAAGGCAGTAGAAAGGAGCCGTGAGTACAATAAAAGTTTGTTACAGTGAAAAAACAGCTGGGGGGCAGCTGTCAGTGGAATCCAGATGTCGGGTAGGGGCGGTACCTGGAGATAGAGATTATACACGGGACCACGCTGTATGGCAGTATGTTGGTAGACTGACTTGAGGATGTGACCAGTCAGTGTAGAGATTTACCATATAAGTGATCCAGCCTGTCGGTTCTATATAATCGTTCTGGCTGGATTAATGCCATAGAGTACAGTAAAATTATAATCATTAGAGGTAGTCAGGGATGTTAGTGGGGACCCCTGAAGTCGGTGTAATTAGTACATATTACTTGGTGATATAATTTTCAGAGAGTATGTGAAGGCCATTACTATGTGTTCATTTGCATGTCTATGTACTGTGTTGTGTGGTAGTCAGTAGAGGTGATTGCTGACTGATTGCCTAATGATGTCATTAGCATGTGGGGTATGCTGACGGCATCATTATGTTGCAGGTTTGTGCAGTGTTGTTATCAGTATACAATATTATTGCCCCAGGAACTGTGTTGAGGGTAAGGGACCTCTAGGATTATTCAGGGGAATTTTCAGTACTTAATGAGAGCAGGCAATTGATGGGTTAATTGCCTGGCTGAAGTATGTGTGTGTTCACAGTATTCCTTTGCAATCAGGTGCAAGAAGTAAAAGAGGAGGGGCAGTAATATTAGTATACTTGTGTGTGTGTTGAACAACCGTGTGTTTTATTGTGTGGGCAGTGCTTTTATCATGTTGCATGCCATTATAGTGTGACCTATGTAACGCTGGGGTTACTTTGTTCTTTAAGTTATGTTGAGGACTTAAGGATTCAATGAGTTAATTAAGGGGTAATTAACTGGATAAGGGGTGCACACTTAGTATTGGGGAGTGAGTGAGGGCTGTTATAAGGGAACAGTGTTGAGCTATAATGAGATACGTCTCGGGAGCAATTAATTGTCCATGTGACAGTTAATTGACCACTCTAGCTAATTATGTAATTAGCCTTCTCATCATGAATTCACGTAGTGGGAGAGGTTCTGTCAGAGTCTGTCAGTATTTGTGTTAACGTAATATGCTCGAGACTAATTACCTTTCAGGGGTAAAGCAATTAGTGGCTCATGTTAATTGGTGGAGTAATTAGCATTGGAGAGCTCCGGTGACTCGGTAAAGCGAGGTCATGGAGCTAGCATAAATCGTTGTATTACTCAATGGCTTGGCGGTCTCCTGACTAACCTCCTCGGATGTCAGTCAGGTTCACACTCTCAGGTGTCCCACACGTGCCGTGGCCTTCTGGGCTCTCCTCTGGCACAGTTTCCGCTATGACTCTTGGCAACACCTTTGTCCCGCACAAGTCATTCCCCAGGATCACTTGGACTCCTGGAATAGGTATGTCGGGGCACACTCCCAACGTCACCTCTGCCGACACATATTCCGACCTTAGCTGGACAGTACAAACGGGCATGTCACTCTCTGACAATAACCCATACACTTTCATCTTCCCACTGCCAGCTAACCGTCGATCATTCCCAATCAGGCTTCTCGTAATCAAGCTCTGATTAGCTCCGGTATCTCTTAAGATACCAACTTCTACCTCAGGTTGGCCTCCTATACTGATCCAACCTTTGCTCATGAACGGCCTATACCTCTCGTTCACCTTCTGTGGTTTGTCTCGGAACACATTAGTATATTTACCTCGGGGGTCACACATGGCCAGGGTCACAACTCTCTTGCCCTGCCTACAGTCTCGCATCACGTGACCCAATCCGTTACAATTGTAACACCTCACCTGGGAAAAATCTCTTCTATATGTACCAAAGCGGCTCTGACTTTGTCCACTCACATGAGAGTTCCTCGGGCCAGGCACACTATTTGCACTCTGTGGGGCTTTACTGGACTCTTGATTTCCTGGATCACGAAGTTTCTCGTTTAGCTCCTCCATCTTCACTTTCAGACGAAGTGCGCGACCTACTCTTCTGAGTTTTAGGGTACTTACTTTTATCTGCCCATTTATCAAAATTTTTCTCACCCCAGACTCTTCTGGGTCTTTCATAATTTCTTCCTCCCCAGACTCCATTGGGTCTGCCATTGCTGCGTCTCGCCTCGCTTCTCACTCTGTTCTCCCTCAAGCTCTTGTATGCTTCAGTAATCATATCCGCCCTATCTGCGGCATCTTTCACCTCCTTTATCCCTGCTTCTTGGATCTTGAACTTTGTTTCGGGATGCATCATCTCCAAGAATTTCTCCATGACCATCAGTTGCTTCAGGTCAGCGTAAGATCCAACTCCAGCAGCCTCAATCCACTTCTGGAATCGTCTTTCCAGATCCCTTGCTGTCTCAGCAAATGTACACGCTCCAACTTTGATCATTTCTCTGAAGCGCTTCCTATAAGCTTCTGGGGTTAACTGAAACGAGCGCAATATGCTGCTCTTTACTGTGGCATAATCCTGGCACTCTTCCAGTGACAATTGGGTGTATGCCTCCCTGGCTGCACCGGTCAATCTTAACTGGACCAGCTGGGCTCATTCCTCCTGTGGCCACTCCTTGATGCTGGCTACTTTTTCAAAGTGCTCGAAAAAACTCTCTGCCTCTTCGGGAACAAACAAGGGAATATCCTTCTCCCTAACCCTAACATCTGGTGGGTGTGATACCTGGGTGGTGCTCTCTGGCAACCCATGTTCAATCCTTTGCTCAGCCAAGGTTCTATTCGCTTCTATCTGCATTTGTTTTGTTCTCTCTTTTTCTTTTTCGACCTGGGCTTTTTCTTTTTCTATTTCCAGTCTGGTTTTCTCTTTTTCTACTTCCAGTCTGGTTTTCTCTTTTTCCTTCTCGGCTTCATTTTTCATCTGGAGTTCTAATTTCATCTTTTCCAGCTGGAACTGTCTCTCCTCACGCTGCATCTGGAGCTCTAACTGAAACCTTTCCAAGCTCCTATTTCGACTACTCCTGCTACTGCGGCTACTCTTGCTGCTCCTACTCGATCCTTGGGATCTCACTTCATCCTGCCCATCATCCTCCTTTCCACTTTCAGCTCCTTTCTGGGCTCCTTGTTCTGCCACTTCACTTTTGGCTCTTAACTGCCTCAGGATCTCATCCTTCATCCCAGCTACTTTAGATGCTTTCAACCTGATGCCACATTTTTCTGCTATTTGTTTCAATTGATCCCTCGTGCAACCTTCCAAGTCCTCAGGCTTGCCTGACTCCACAAATGCTTGCACCTTATCCATCTTTGTCCTGTGAGTCTTCCCAAGAGAGAGGATATACACCTGCAGTCACACAGTTTATCTATTTCAGCAAGGGTGTACAAATTCACTCTTGGACAGGGTGTGGGTGTGTCAGTTCACTCTCCCGGACACAGGCCCCCAATTTTATTATAGACTGTGGGTTGGTTGGTGTTGTCGTCGTTGATCCTTCTCTACGGACAACCCAACCCACACCTCGGTAGAGTGCTTATACCTCACTAGGAGACCATCCTTGGCACTTCTGGCTCTTGGAGAGGGGCTCAACGTCACACGTTTAGGGGATGCGGCTCCAACACTTAGCCTCGTTGTCACGTGCACACACCCACTCGAGCCGCTGTGACTCCCCACTCTCTCCTTAGGTGATATGATCTCCTCAATCCCCTTTTGACTTATTAGTATTACCTTTTACCCTGTCCCCGGCAGTGGATCTTGGTTCTTTCTCTCTCTCTCTCCTTCTTTACTACCTCCTGGGAAGCCTCACTAGGACAAGGGCAAACACCAGCAAATTGGAATACATTTACTGGACAAAGCACATACACGATACATACACACATATAATAATAATGAATCCTATACTCTATACTATTACAATCAGGTGGCTCTCCAACACAACCAGAACTCTACCATCAGCTTATCAAGTGGTATCCTATCTCCTGGTTCACCACCTGATACTATCAACCTCCTCAAGTTGATCAAGTCTACATACACCGTTGCACTATCAACAAGAGGAATAAACATATATATATATATATACATCTATAAATGTGTACAATGAAAATCAGCATGTGAATGCAATAACATATATCAGCATAAATGTACCTTGCTACACTGCAATGATCAATCGATCACCCTATCAGTCCTAGAACACATCCATCTGTAGGTAATCCAGCCTACGCCTGCAACTCTAAACTTAAGCATAAAACACTCCTTGACATAAGAATGCAAACAATCACTCACCTCTCACTGCGTCTTGCACGCTACTGACAACCAAACACTATCAACTCCCTATAAGTAATCCACCAGAACTTCCCTTCCACCTCTGGAAGTTCACTACCCTGATATCTTCAGGTTCTTCCGGACTTCACTACCAGGATCCTCTGCAGCTCCTCCAGGCTGCTATCATGAAGTTTCCTTGAGCAACTACGGTGCTTCACCCTTCTGCTAGGGTCCTCCACAGCTCTCCTGGCTGCTACACCGTGAAGTTTCCTCGAGCAACTATGGTGCTTCACCACCTCTACAGAAGCATGTGACACTCCTCTTCACTGCTTCTCCTCCCAGCTCGAGGTCCTCTGCTTCACTACCTTGGAGTCTCATCAATTACTTCATCTATGCTGGCTTCGAAGTTCTCAGCAACTTCTTCCCCAAAGGACAAACCACAGATCGTCTGGTCGAGGGCGCTTTCCCTCTGACGGCGTCTGGTCAGGGCGCTCCACATAGCCCACAATAATGCCTCTGGGCAATTTAATAAACACTTCGTCGACCAGGACTTGAGACCACAACGTTCCCAGCTCGGTTCCACAGCTGGCACGTCTACACACTTCTCTTCTCTTCGAGATATATCACTTGGGGTTCCCTTCTGGCGGGAGCTCAACGGAGCGCGGCTTTTCCCCTGCGATGTCTGGCCTCAAGTGAGGTCAAAGCCCCTCCAGAAGCGAGCCTCACGCCTCCAGCAAAATGTCCACATCTCCTTGCCAGTCATTTATCTATTTCCTTACTTACTGCCCATAATCTTAAACTGCTCATTGAATCCACCATACTATTTTTCATATGGGTTATCACCTCAATATTTGCTAGACCTTCTAATCAGGTCAGGCTTGCTGAATAACTCTCAAGGAGGGAGACTCGTTTCTCCTGTAGGCTGAGATCATAACATAGTGCACAGAGACCCTCAGGCCAGGATGTATAGGAAACAGAGTTTCACACTCCACACTTCTTTAGCTAGTACACCTGTTGGGCAGGTGTGTGCAGAAAAACTAGCTGGTGTTTTGAATGTATTTTCCTTGCAGGAAAATATATTCTTTAGTGGGAGGTTGTGTGAGGGATCTAGATCCCTCAACTAGTTTTCCTAGTTTCTAGAGCAGGCTAGACACTCTAGAAATTGAAGCTTTCAAAATAACATATGCTTGTTGGGTGTTGAATGAAAGCTTATGTCAAGAACTATCACTTGAGAGTAGTTAGAAGTCTGTGATTGCTCTGTAGAGAGAATTACAGAGATTTTCCTGTTTCTGTGAAGTAGGATGTGAGTTACTTGGACTAAAACCGTTAGAGGTGGGGGGGGGGAGAGTGGGGTGAGTGCTGCCTCTTCCCCCCCCCCACCACATGGGAGACATCACGCCACTCTAGGCCTCACCCTCCTTGTGACGTCACGGGACGCCCGAGGGTGACGGAGAGAGGTGATTGGTTTGGGGCACGTGTGGTCCAAGCCTAGTTTTGGTGCGAAGAATTCTGATTGGGGGCGGCACGAGGAGCTGTGCCGGGCTCCAAGCTGATTGGTCTAGGGATTGTAGGGAGTAGGTATGGGTATCTGTTGTACCCTTAGCCCGCGAAATCTTCAGTTTGAATTGGGCGGCCAGGGAAGGAAGACGTGTTTGGGTGGGGGCGGCACGCTTGCCGCCTCCACCCCCTGTGAATCGCTTCTGTCGTCCAAATTACTCGATTGATGGCACTCCTGCCATCAGGGGTTGTGTCAAGGCCCAATTAAGTGAATTGGGGCCAGGGATTTAAGGAAGAAACAGTAAAAAGCTAAGAGACAGTTGACTCTGAACGCATGAGGCAGGCTGGCAGAGCCTCAGGGTGTAACAGGTGTGAGAGTATCCTGTCTAGTGGCAATGGTCAATTGATGTTGGGCAGTGTAAGCGTATGTGATATACAGGCCCATGTTGGACTTTGCATTCCACCTGGCAGTGTCCATGTGGTGACGCCGCCGGCCATTGTCACCCGAGTGTACGAGCGAACATGCTGGTTTGATGGGAGAGTAGGTGATCTTCCATCCACGTGTGTATGCTGGTAGGGGGCCAGCCAGCCAGCCTGAGGCAAGCGACATGTGCGCGCCCGCCCGCCCGCGGGTGGAGGCTCCCCACCCAGGCAAACACCACCCCACCCGCTAGCCCGGCCGGTGGAGTGGTATGACGTCATGGGCCACTCAGGCCACCCACCCGCCTGCCCGCGCGGCGGCCACTCAGGCCACCCCAGGCCACCAAACCCCCCCCTCTCTCAGCTCGGGAGGGGCGCTGTGGCCACCTGCCTTGGCCACATGCCTAGGCCACTTTCCCGGGACAGCCTAGGGCCACATCTTGTCGACGCATGAGGAGCAAGCAGCTAAGTGTTGTCAGCTAGTGTGGTAGTCATTTTGGTAATGAGGAAAAATAAGGGAAAGAAGGCAGTAGAAAGGAGCCGTGAGTACAATAAAAGTTTGTTACAGTGAAAAAACAGCTGGGGGGCAGCTGTCAGTGGAATCCAGATGTCGGGTAGGGGCGGTACCTGGAGATAGAGATTATACACGGGACCACGCTGTATGGTAGTATGTTGGTAGACTGACTTGAGGATGTGACCAGTCAGTGTAGAGATTTACCATATAAGTGATCCAGCCTGTCGATTCTATATAATCGTTCAGGCTGGATTAATGCCATAGAGTACAGTAAAATTATAATCATTAGAGGTAGTCAGGGATGTCAGTGGGGACCCCTGAAGTCGGTGTAATTAGTACATATTACTTGGTGATATAATTTTCAGAGAGTATGTGAAGGCCATTTCTATGTGTTCATTTGCATGTCTATGTACTGTGTTGTGTGGTAGTCAGTAGAGGTGATTGCTGACTGATTGCCTAATGATGTCATTAGCATGTGGGGTATGCTGACGGCATCATTATGTTGCAGGTTTGTGCAGTGTTGTTATCAGTATACAATATTATTGCCCCAGGAACTGTGTTGAGGGTAAGGGACCTCTAGGATTATTCAGGAGAATTTTCAGTACTTAATGAGAGCAGGCAATTGATGGGTTAATTGCCTGGCTGAAGTATGTGTGTGTTCACAGTATTCCTTTGCAATCAGGTGCAAGAAGTAAAAGAGGAGGGGCAGTAATATTAGTATACTTGTGTGTGTGTTGAACAACCGTGTGTTTTATTGTGTGGGCAGTGCTTTTATCATGTTGCATGCCATTATAGTGTGACCTATGTAACGCTGGGGTTACTTTGTTCTTTAAGTTATGTTGAGGACTTAAGGATTCAATGAGTTAATTAAAGGGTAATTAACTGGATAAGGGGTGCACACTTAGTATTGTGGAGTGAGTGAGGGCTGTTATAAGGGAACAGTGTTGAGCTATAATGAGATACGTCTCGGGAGCAATTAATTGTCCATGTGACAGTTAATTGACCACTCTAGCTAATTATGTAATTAGCCTTCTCATCATGAATTCACGTAGTGGGAGAGGTTCTGTCAGAGTCTGTCAGTATTTGTGTTAACGTAATATGCTCGAGACTAATTACCTTTCAGGGGTAAAGCAATTAGTGGCTCATGTTAATTGGTGGAGTAATTAGCATTGGAGAGCTCCGGTGACTCGGTAAAGCGAGGTCATGGAGCTAGCATAAATCGTTGTATTAATCATATCCTGTCTGAGGACAGTGGATTATTGGCACATCTTGTTAATTAGGGTAATTAACTCTTTTCCCGTGAATTCACAGTGTTTGATGAGACCTGCTTAGGCAGTGCGGAGTGAGACGTATTTATGGTTGATTAATTATCGGTCCTGGTGACAGGTAATTAATGGCTCAGCAGTAATTAGTGCCCTAATTAGGGTAATTAACACTCTCTAGTAATTTTTTTTGACAGACTGTGGAGAAGCTACCAATTTAGGGTAGGCTTAGTTAACGTAACTCAATGGCGATGTAATTAGTGGTCCGTTTGACCTTAATTGAGAATTACTCACTGAATACTTGCAAGGAGTCAAGTGTGTTGTAATATGTTGAGTTATTGTTAACAAGAGAGAGACAAGAGTTAAAGATTAACGTAGAGTATCATCATGTTGTCTAGTGGGAGACAATTGTTTGTGATTACCGTAGTACTTTGTTGCTGACTGCTGCGATCAGTCAATTAACGTAATTAATCACTTCAGGCAATTTCTTTTGATTGTCGTCTGGTGACGAGAGTAGAGTCATACCAGGGATCTGTGGAGCTGTGTCCCAGAATTCCCGCCTTGCCTGTCGGTGTATCGGGTTACAACAGGGCAACTTCTTAGTGGGAGTTGCAAAGAGTGTTCACACGGGGTTGTGATAGGAGGGAGTCACTGTTAGACTCCCGCCTAGTTACGTGGGTCTCTCCTGGGGGGCGGGAGGACCCCTAAGCTTGTGATTATAGTAGCTGTCAGGGAAACCAAGACACTATTGATTGCCTGCTTGTGTCTTTGTTTCAGTGGATCCTTCATTTGTTCAGTTAGTTCATGTGTCAGCCCGAAGTGTCAGCAAGATGGAGCCTGCTGTCACTTCTCGAGGGGCTGTTGAATAGCTGTGTTGCAAATGCCACTTGATGTACAATAACGTAACCATTCGCTGTGGTGTAACTTAGTCTGTGATATTTTTCTTTGATTTGCAATATTACGTCATCAGTGGGCACACCTGTTTTCAGGTTAGTTCAGTATGCAGCCTCACAGCAAGGGTTGCTATTTAGCTGTTTGTTATCGTGCCACTGGATTGACATTAACGTAACGTAAACTCGGTAATGTAGTAGTTAGTCTCTTGTTATTAATAAATTGTTATGTTATAGAAAACAGTCTTTGATGTCAACCCTTCAACCATATTCTTCCACCATATTTCTGCATAATATTTTTAAATGTTGATGTGATCTTGATAAGGCGGCTGTTCTTGGGAATTCGAATTCCAATTTATAGCGCCACTTCAAATATAAATATTTGATTGTGAGAACCCGTCGGTTACCCTTTATTAGTTTTAACGTCCTGTTTAACTAGGAGGAGCCAGCGGCCTATTGTGGACAGGTTTTCACCCCTGGTGGTGGAGGCCTGGTGGTGGAGGTAGGCATAGAGAAAAATCTCACACCAGGCTTGTGTGTCTTGACATTTCCATACGCATATCCAGGTTTATATTCCTGGATATGCGATCCACCTGCCAATGATCTTTGGCAGGTGGAGTCCGGATTTCTTGGCATTCACAGTTTCGATCAGTTTGTTGACCTTTGCTTTCAATTCGGCTGTAGTGTCCTTCGTTACCCTTTGGAACTTAGTTTGGTCAGAGAGTATGAGGTTCATTTTCGCCAGATATTCGTCTTTTTTAAGAATGACATATATTGGCGACTCTTCACCTCTCCTGACAACTATCTCCTTGTTCTCACGAAGGCTTTTAGCTGCCGCTTTGAGCTCGGGGGACAGTATGGTGCTTCTGTAATTGCCTCGATTCTTTCCTCCTTCTGCAATAAGTTCTGCTTGTAAGGTATCTTTGGTAGTGACCTTATTTTGTGTCTCGAGGTCGAATATGTCGTCCAACAGAATTTCTAACTCTACTTTCCAGGCCATCTCACTCGGTCTGGACATAACGTGACAGTTTATGCCCAGATTTAGGAGAGTGACTTGGTCCTCAGTGAGGTTAATTCCTGCAAGGTTCAGGAAGCCATCTCTTGGTCGTGGAATTGCCATAGGTCCTCCATATAATGTTGTTAGTTTCTTGATAATCCTTGTTTCAGTGCTGAGGTGATGTCGGTCTGTGAGGATGTCGAGGTGTTGTTCAATGCGGGTACGGATACTTTCGTCGATGTTGCTATTTCTCCACTCGTTTGTAGCATGAAGTAGTTGCGTTTTGTTGTCTTTGATTTCATTCTCTGCCTTGTATATCTGATCACGAATCAGATCCTGGCGATATTTTATCGTGAAGGCTTGATTCCTTGCTGCTGGGTCGTGCGCTTTAATATTAGTATATTTTGGTAGCAGTCTTTCCTGTAGACATATATTATTAAATATGACCGAAAAAGTAAGATTAATAATTCTAACACGAATTTTCTCAATCTTTCGTACATTTCTTTTCACTGTTGGAGGTAATTCAAAAATCATAATAATTTAATTCAAAAATCAAAAATTTAATAATACCCTATTAAATACCACCTCACCCCATCCACCTCACTCAAATGTAGATATAAACAAATCGGAGATATGTACGTTCTATTCAGTTGTGTATGTGTAAAGTCTGAAAATGTAATAAGTTTTACGAAACGCGCTCAAGTGTCGCGTCAGACTAGAAATAAAAATGAATTTTGGAGAATTGATTTTTGAATTACCTCCAACAGTGAAAAGAAATGTACGAAAGATTGAGAAAATTCGTGTTAGAATTATTAATCGTACTTTTTCGGTCATATTTAATAATATATGTCTACAGGAAAGACTGCTACCAAAATATACTAATATATATATATATATTTATATATATATATATATATATATATATATATATATATATATATATATATATATATATATATATATATATATATATATATATATATATACAACACGACATTGCTCGCCTCACAGCAGTAGCAGCACCACATGCAGGGGATTTCCTGTTAGCAACCCCAATGTCGGCAACTGGCACGCGTCTCACACCACACGCCCTCCGAATTGCTGTGGCCCTCCGCCTTGCTGCCCCAATCCACACCAGATATAGGTGTATTTGCGGCGAGGTGGTGGCTGACAGGTACGGTCACCATGGCCTACTCTGCCAAAGCACAGGGGGATGGCACTCGAGGCACAGCGAAGTTAACGACATCATCAAGAGGAGCCTCACCACAGCTGGATGCCCAGCTGAAAGAGAGCCCCGTTACCTAACGCCCCGTAACTCTGATGCTCTTATTGGTCGCCCAGATGGTATCACAGTGAACCCCTGGAAGAATGGCAAGCAGTTGGTATGGGACTACACGTGCGTATCAACCCTGGCTAACACCTACATTAACCTCAGTGTTGCACAACCAGGTGGCGCTGCCACCCACAGGGAAGCAGCCAAATCCCGTAAGTATAGAGAACTGGATCACCACTACAATTTTGTCCCCATTGCTTCTGAGACGCTCGGCGCCTGGGGTAAAAGTGCTACCAGTTTTTTGAAGGAACTGGGTTCTAGGCTCATTGAAACAACAAGGGACCCGAGAGCTGCAAGCTTTCTTTTCCAGCGCCTCAGTGTGGCGATACAGAGGGGAAATGCGCACTGCATCCAGGGTTCCTGCCCGCCATCCGAGGAGCTGGAGGAACTCGACAACCTATGACAACCATCTTTGTAACCTATATGTAACTCCTTTTTTGTAACAAAGTTCAAATAAAGTAAATATATATGTGTACATACAAAAGAATGGGGGTGGTAGGAGAAGATAATATTAGTGTTCAGTGAGAAACCACAAGGTCTCCTCTGAATACTTTTTATTTTCTTCTCCGAGGCTATGGGTCCCCACATTGGCACCAGAGGTGGTACCCTCACAAACTTATATATATATATATATATATATATATATATATATATATATATATATATATATATATATATATATATATATATATATATATATATATATATATATATATATATATATGACAATGTCAGAACACGGAGGAAAAATGAAACAGGAATTTCCTTAAGTACTTTCGTATATTAAATACATCTTCAGAAGGTCTTCTGAAGATGTATTTAATATACGAAAGTACTTAAGGAAATTCCTGTTTCATTTTTCCTCCGTGGTCTGACATTGTCACATTCTTAATCACGTGTTTATTTTCGTGATATACACACACATATATATATATATCTATATATATATATATATATATATATATATATATATATATATATATATATATATATATATATATATATATATATATATATATATTATTAAATATAACCGAAAAAGTAAGATTAATAATTCTAACACGAATTTTCTCAATCTTTCGTACATTACGCTTCACTGTTGGAGGTAAATCAAAAATCAATTCTCCAAAATTCATTTTTATTTCTAGTCTGACGCGACACGGGCGCGTTTCGTAAAACTTATTACATTTTCAAAACTTTAGTTCACAAATACACAACTGAATAGAACTTACGTATCTCCGATTTTATATCTACATTTGAGTGAGGTGGAAGGGGTGATGTGGCATTAACACAAGACAGAACAAAATGTGGTATTAATAGGGTATTAATTTCATCAACACAAGACAGAACAAGGGTATTAATAGGGTATTAATTTCATCAACACAAGACAGAACACGAAACAATGGATATTGAATAGAAGTGTTTGTTGAAAGCCTATTGGTCCATATTTCTTGATGCTTCTATATTGGAGTGGAGTCTTGAGGTGGGTAGAATATAGTTGTGCAATAATTGGCTGTTGATTGCTGGTGTTGACTTCTTGATGTGTAGTGCCTCGCAAACGTCAAGCCGCCTGCTTGACGTTTAATAAATATATATATATAAATAAATATATATATTTATATAATATATATAAATAAATATATATATATTTACATATAAACATATATATATATATTTATATATAAATATATATATATATATAATAATATAATATATATATATATATATATATATATATATATATATATATATATATATATATATATATATATATATATATATATATATATATATATATAACTGAAAACTCACACCCCAGAAGTGACTCGAACCCATACTCCCAGAAGCAACGCAACTGGTATGTACAAGACGCCTTAATCCACTTGACCATCACGACCGGACATAATGAGGTGATAGCCGAGGCTATTTGAACCACCCCACCGCCGGCACTCGGATAGTTATCTTGGGCATAGCATTTTACCAAATCACCTCATTCTTAGGGGCACACGTGAGGAACACAAATGCGAACAAGCCAGAATGGTCCCCTGGACAATATGCAACTGAAAACTCACACCCCAGAAGTGACTCGAACCCATACTCCCAGAAGCAACGCAACTGGTATGTACAAGACGCCTTAATCCACTTGACCATCACGACCGGACATAATGAGGTGATAGCCGAGGCTATTTGAACCACCCCACCGCCGGCACTCGGATAGTTATCTTGGGCATAGCATTTTACCAAATCACCTCATTCTTAGGGGCACACGTGAGGAACACAAATGCGAACAAGCCAGAATGGTCCCCTGGACAATATGCAACTGAAAACTCACACCCCAGAAGTGACTCGAACCCATACTCCCAGAAGCAACGCAACTGGTATGTACAAGACGCCTTAATCCACTTGACCATCACGACCAGACATAATGAGGTGATAGCCGAGGCTATTTGAACCACCCCACCGCCGGCACTCGGATAGTTATCTTGGGCATAGCATTTTACCAAATCACCTCATTCTTAGGGGCACACGTGAGGAACACAAATGCGAACAAGCCAGAATGGTCCCCTGGACAATATGCAACTGAAAACTCACACCCCAGAAGTGACTCGAACCCATACTCCCAGAAGCAACGCAACTGGTATGTACAAGACGCCTTAATCCACTTGACCATCACGACCGGACATAATGAGGTGATAGCCGAGGCTATTTGAACCACCCCACCGCCGGCACTCGGATAGTTATCTTGGGCATAGCATTTTACCAAATCACCTCATTCTTAGGGGCACACGTGAGGAACACAAATGCGAACAAGCCAGAATGGTCCCCTGGACAATATGCAACTGAAAACTCACACCCCAGAAGTGACTCGAACCCATACTCCCAGAAGCAACGCAACTGGTATGTACAAGACGCCTTAATCCACTTGACCATCACGACCGGACATAATGAGGTGATAGCCGAGGCTATTTAAACCACCCCACCGCCGGCACTCGGATAGTTATCTTGGGCATAGCATTTTACCAAATCACCTCATTCTTAGGGGCACACGTGAGGAACACAAATGCGAACAAGCCAGAATGGTCCCCTGGACAATATGCAACTGAAAACTCACACCCCAGAAGTGACTCGAACCCATACTCCCAGAAGCAACGCAACTGGTATGTACAAGACGCCTTAATCCACTTGACCATCACGACCGGACATAATGAGGTGATAGCCGAGGCTATTTAAACCACCCCACCGCCGGCACTCGGATAGTTATCTTGGGCATAGCATTTTACCAAATCACCTCATTCTTAGGGGCACACGTGAGGAACACAAATGCGAACAAGCCAGAATGGTCCCCTGGACAATATGCAACTGAAAACTCACACCCCAGAAGTGACTCGAACCCATACTCCCAGAAGCAACGCAACTGGTATGTACAAGACGCCTTAATCCACTTGACCATCACGACCGGACATAATTCAAATAGCCTCGGCTATCACCTCATTATGTCCGGTCGTGATGGTCAAGTGGATTAAGGCGTCTTGTACATACCAGTTGCGTTGCTTCTGGGAGTATGGGTTCGAGTCACTTCTGGGGTGTGAGTTTTCAGTTGCATATTGTCCAGGGGACCATTCTGGCTTGTTCGCATATATATATATATATATATATATATATATATATATATATATATATATATATATATATATAAAGTTTCAGAAACTGTTGGCATTCTTTCTAAAATCAGATATTATGTACCTCGCCCTGCCCTGGTGACACTCTATTACTCCCTCATCTCAGCTATGGTATTTGTGCCTGGGGTTCCACTACCCAAAACCATTTACATCCTCTAATTACTCAACACAAAGCTGCTATTAGGACAATATCCAACTCTGGAAAAAAGAAGTGTAGGTGTTCGGCAGTCCTCCCAATGGCTGGTGTCAATGCCTATCACATTTAAAAAAAAAAAGATGACTGCGTAGCTGTTGTGTCCTGTGGCAAAGTAAGGCAAAACAAGCAAAACAAATAGTATGAACAATGAAACTTTAATTAAATTGAAAACAAATTATGAATAAGACAATTCCTTGGCTATGTACAGTGCAAACTAACAAGATTATAAAGTCAAAAAATATCATAAAATAAAATAGTGGTGACGTTACTCTAAAATGGATAAAGACAAAAATGAAATTAACAGGTGCTGAGAATAAAGCGCTGGCTGAGAACATCCACTAATAAACAGAGCATATATCAGATGGTTGTTTCAGCTTGAGGGCGCAGGATATTCTAACTCCAACGGCTGGTGCAGGCCCAGACATCGGCTAGGTAGATGGCGCGGAGGTGCAGAGGTGCAGTGGTGCAGACGTCGATTCACCAATCAGAAGCGGGCTGGCTGGAAATGGTAGTTTGGTGATCGGCGACGATGGAGGGGGGAGGTGGAGAGCGCGTGTGATATATGTATACGCCTGGGAAAACGTATTTGACTAAATATGTACTACACTTGCGTGTAGTATCTAGATGTTGTAGATGTACTGAAGTAACATGACGATAGGAAAGAGCAGGCCAAATCTCTCTTGAAGGAGATTATCGTAACAGGTCTCCCGCGAAGCCTGCTCTTATGGGTTAAGTTACTTCAGTGGCTGGTGTAGAGGTAGGAGTAGCTGTCTCTACCTCGTAGACTGTGGAGAGGACGTCGGCTATGATGTTGTCCGAACCTTTGATGTAGAAGATCTCCAGATTAAAATTCTGCAAGTACAGAACCCAGCGTAGAAGACATTGATTGCTGAATTGGGCCTGTTGTAGGAACCGCAGGGGATTGTGGTCCGAGTAGATGGTAATAGACTGATTTCCCTGTAGGTAAGGTTCGAAATATTGCAGATTCAGGACGATGGAGAGGAGTTCTTTTTCTATAGTGCTGTAGTTCTTTTGACGGGGCTTCAACTTGTAGCTATAGTAGCTGACAGGAAGAACCTCCTCGCCTCGTTGTTGTAGTAGGACGCCCCCGATGCCGGTACCACTGGCGTCGACCTTGATGATGAAGGGCTTCGTGATATCTGGAGAGGCGAGAATGGGATCAGAACATAACAGAGGAGCACTATTACAGTCCTGTAAATTTTTAGGAAGATCATTAAGGATTTCCGAGTTGGAAGGCAATGACTCAGAGTCAGATCTTTCCGGAGGAGAAGCAGGGAAGGTCTCACTGTGGAGGTATGGATCTTTGAAAGTGAAGAGTGTTATTAGCACAGTGGGGGGAATACCTTTATACTCTTTCAGAAGATTGACGTGGCACAACTGGGTCCTCCGCCGCCTATCTGGAGTCTCAAGAACGTAGTTGTGGTTGTTTCTGCACTCCTTGATGCGGTAGGGTCCTGAAAACTTATTTTGCAATGGAGAACCTGGGATAGGAAAATATGCCAACACGAAGTCTCCTGGTTTAAATTTCCTGATTTTACTGCGTTGATCAAAATGAGTCTTCATCCTCTCTTGAGCTTTCAATAGATTGTCATTAGCAAATTTATGTACTCTCTCTAGAATGTGCTTTAAGTTTTGAAGAAACTGGGGCACATTCTGAGGGTCACTGAAGGTGGCATTACGTAGAGAGTCTTTAAAAGCTTTGAGAGGAGTACGGCACTTACGTCCATAGAGCAACTCATAAGGAGATACTCCTAGAGACTCATTTGGGAGACTTCTGAAAATGCACATGATGATGTCAAGTTGTTTACCCGTCTTTCATGGTTTCATTGCAAAATTTCTTTATGAGTGATTTAATCGTTTGGTGACTACGTTCAGGAGAACCTTGTGAAGCAGGATGATAGGGGCTGAACAATACTTTTTTTTTTTTTTTTTTTTTTTTGAGATATATACAAGAGTTGTTACATTCTTGTACAGCCACTAGTACGCGTAGCGTTTCGGGTAGGTCCCTGGAATACGATCCCCTGCCGCGAAGAATCGTTTTTTCATCCAAGTACACATTTTACTGTTGCCTTAAACAGAGGCTACAGTTAAGGAATTGCTCCCAGTAAATCCTCCCCGGCCAGGATACGAACCCATGACATAGCGCTCGCGGAATGCCAGGCGAGTGTCTTACCACTACACCACGGAGACTAATGTGAGGGAATTTTCCCTCAGCTAGTTTTCCTAGTTTCTAGATTAGGCTAGTCACTCTAAAAACTGAAGCTTTCAAAATAACATATGCTTGTTGGGTGTTGAATGAAAGCTTATGTTAAGGACTGTTGGTTGGTTCTGTTTAGAAGTCTGTGATTGCTCTGTAGAGAGAATTACAGAAATTTTTCTGTTTTTGTGAAATAGGATGAGAGGATACTTGACTAAAACCGTTAGAGGTGGGGGGGAGAGTGGGGCAAACGTTGCCCCCCCCCCAACGTGTGAGACAGTACGCCACTGTCTTTTAGGCCTCCCCCTCCTTGTGACGTCACAGGACGCCTGAGGGTGACGGAGGCATGTGATTGGTTTAGGCGCCTGTGTTCCAAGCCGAGTTTTGGCGCGAAGGGCTGTGATTGGGAGCGACACGAGGGAGCCGTGCCGGCTCCAGGCTGATTGGTCAAGACAAAGTAGGGAGGAGGTATGGGCATTTTGAGTTTCCCTAGCCCGGGAAATCGTCAGTCTGAGCAGGGTAGCAGGTGGACGAGGACGTGTCTGGGTGGAGGGGGGGTGTTTTCCCCCTCCACCTCCGTTAATCGCGGACGTTATCGTGTTAACTAGCAGGGATGGCACCCCTGCTATCCCTGGTTGTGTCTAGGCCCAATTTTCGTGAAATTCGAGGGCCGAAGATTTACGGAAGGAACAGAAAAAAACTAGAGACAGTTGACAGTGTTCACCCATGAGGCAGCTGGCAGAGCCTCATGGTGTAACAGGTGGGTCGAGTATCCTGTCTAGTGTTGTATGGACAATGGACAATCGGTGGTATTATGGGCAGTGTAATTGAGTGTGATATTACAGGCCCCTGTTGGATTTTTTGTATTCCACCTAGCGGCGGCCATGTGGTGACGCCGCCGGCCATTGTCACCCCAGTGTAGAGCAAGGCAGGCTCTGGTTTGCTGGAGTCGTGGGCGATTCCTCAACCACGTGTGTATGCCCGGGGACCACCCCGGCCACCCGCCGCATGGTCCGGCCACATGGCCCGGCTACCCCACCCGCCTGCCCGCGCGCCGGCCACCCACCCAGGCCACCCGTGCGGCCAAACCCCACCCCACCCCGCGCACCAGCTCAGCCGGGTGGGGTGCTATGACGTCATGCGCTACCCATGGCCACCCCCAGGCCACCCAGCCGCTCGGCCCGCACGCTGGCTACCACCACCCCACCCCCCCCCTCTCAGCTCGGGAGGGGCGCTGTGGGCCACGCGGTGGCCACTTTCCCGGGACAGCCTAGGGCCACATCTTGCCGATGCACGAGGAGCAAGCAAGCTAAGTGTTGACAGCTAGTGTGGTAGTGACCTGGGAAGTGAGTAAAAAAAAATAAGGAAAGACGTGAGTACTATTATCATTGTGTACAGTGTGATGAGTACCGGTGGAAATTCCCGGTAAGAGTTGTCTCAGAGCCTCGCCAGGCTAGAGAAGCAGCTGAGTGACAGCTGTCAGTAGGGTCCAGGTGATTGGTAGGGCGGTACCTGGAGATAGATGTTATACACGGGACCACACGGTAGTATCATAATGTATATATGTGTGTAGACTGACTAGAGTATGTAACCGGTCAGTGTAGAGATTTACCATATAAGTGATCCAGCCTGTCGATTCTATATAATCGCTCAGACTGGATTAATGCCATAGAGTACCAGCATGTAAAATTATAATCATTAGAGGTAGGCAGGCCAGGTTGCAGGGATGTCAGTGAGGGACCTGAGGTCTGTGTAGTTAGTTACATTTACCTGATGATATAATTTTCATTGATTATGTGAATGCCATTTCTATGTGTTCATTTGCATGTTTATGTACTGTGTTGTGTGGTGAGTCAGTAGATGTGATTGCTGACTGATTGCCTAATGATGTCATTAGCATGTGGGGTATGCTGACGGCATCATTATGTTGCAGGTTTGTGCAGTGTTGTTATCAGTATACGATATTATTGCCCCAGGAACTGTGTTGAGGGTTTAAGGGACCTCTAGGATTATTCAGGGGAATTCACAGTGCTTAATGAGAGCAGGCAATTGATGGGTTAATTGCCTTGCTGAGATAAGTGTGTGTTCACAGTAGTCCTTTGCAACGGGTGCAAGATAAGGGGGGCAGTAATATTGGTATACTCTTGTGTGTTGCACAACCGTGTGTCATTATTGTGTGGGCACAGTAATTAGCGTGTTGCAGTAGCCGCAACCATATGTGGGCAGTGCATTTGTGTTGTTGCATGCCATTGTAGTGTGACCTATGTAACATTGGGGTTACTTTGTTTCTTTAAGTTGTGTTGAGGACTTAAGGATTCAGTGAGTTAATAATTGGGGAATTAACTGGATAAGGGGTGCACACTTATTGTGGAGTGAGTGAGAGCTGTTATGAGAGAAAACAGCGTTGAGCTTGAGTGAGATACGTCTCGGGAGCAATTAATTGTCCGTGTGACAACAAATTGACCACTCAAGCTAATTATGAAATTAGCCTTCTCATCATGAATTCACGTAGTGGGAGAAGTTCTGTCAGAGGCTGTCAGTATTTGTGTTAACGTAATTTGCTCGAGACTAATTACCTTGCAGGGGTATAGCAATTAGTGGCTCAGGTTAATTAGTGGAGTAATTAACATTGGAGAGCTCCGATGACTCGGTAAAGCGAGGTCATGGAGCTAGCATAAATCGTTGTATTAATCATATCCTGTCTGAGGACAGTGGATTAGTGGCACATCTTGTTAATTAGGGGTAATTAACTCCTTTCCCGTGAATTCACAGTGTTTGATGAGACTTGCTTAGGCAGTGCGGAGTGAGAAGTATTTATGGATGATTAATTATCGGTCCTGGTGACAGTTAATTAATTGCTCAGAATTAATTAGGGTAATTAACACTCACTAGTAAATTTTTGACACAGACTGTTGAGAAGCTACCAAGTTAGGGTAGGCTTAGTTAACGTAACTCAATGGGGATGTAATTAGTGGTCCGTTTGACCTTAATTGAGAATTACTCACTGAATACTTGCAAGGAGTCAAGTGTGATGTAATATAAGTTTGAGTTATTGTTAACAAGAGAGAGACAAGTGTTAAATATTAACGTAGAGTATCATCATGTTGTTGTCTAGTGTGAGACAATTGTTTGTGATTACCGTAGTACTTTGTTGCTGACTGCTGCGATCAGTCAATTAACGTAATTAATCACTTAAGGCAATTTCTTTTGGTTGTCGTCTGGTGACGAGAGTAGAGTAATCTAGGGATTTGTGGAGCTGTGTCCAAGAATCCCGCCTTGCCGGTCTTTGTTACTGTTTACAACAGGGCAACTTCTTGTAGGGAGTTGCAAAGAGTGTTCACACTCTGTTGTGATAGGGGGGGGGGGGTCACTGTTGGACTACCCGCCTAGATACGTGGGTCTCTCCTGGGGGGCGGGAGGACCCCTAAGCTTGTGATTATAGTAGCTGTCAGGGAAACCGAGACACTATTGATTGCATGCTTGTGTCTTCAGTGGATATCCTTCATTTGTTCAGTTAGTTCATGTTGTCAGCCCGAAGTGTCAGCAAGATGGAGCTGACACTCCATCTTGAACAATGAAACTTTAAATATATTAAAGTTTCATTGTTCATATTTTGTGTTTTATGTGTTCCTCCCTCTAACTTATCACAGACAACAGGCAAGCAGTCTATAATTTTGTTTAAAGTGTGACCAGGCTTTGACACCTGCCATTGGAGGACTGCCGAACATCAACACTCCAACACTTTCCCGTCACAATAAATATATATATATATATATATATATATATATATATATATATATATATATATATATATATATATATTTATATATATATATATATATATTTATATATCTATATATATATATATATATATATATATATATATATATATATATATATATATATATATATATATATATATATATATATATATATATATCTATATATATAGATATATATATACATATATATATATATATATATATATATATATATATATACATATATATACATATATATACATATATATATGTATATATATATATATATATATATATATATATATATATATATATATATATATATATATATATATATGTCGTACCTAGTAGCCAGAACTCACTTCTCAGCCTACTATTCAAGGCCCGATTTGCCTAAAAAGCCAAGTTTTAATGAATTAATTGCATTTCGACTACCTAACCTACCTAACCTAACCTAACCTAACTTTTTCGGCTACCTAACCTAACCTAACCTATAAAGATAGGTTAGGTTAGGTTAGGTAGGGTTGGATAGGTTCGGTCATATATCTACGTTATTTTTAACTCCAATAAAAAAATATTGACCTCATACATAATGAAATGGGTAGCTTTATCATTTCATAAGAAAAAAATTAGAGAAAATATATTAATTCAGGAAAACTTGGCTTATTAGGCAAATCGGCCCTTGCATAGTAGGCTGAGAATTGCGTTCTGGCTACTAGGTACGACATATATATATATGTATATATATACATATATATTCATATATATATATACATATATATATACATATACATATATATATATATACATATATATATATATATATATATATATATATATTATATATATATATATATATATACATATATATATATATATATATATATGTATATATATATATATATATATATATATTATATATATATATATATATATATATATATATACATATATACATATATATATATATTATTAAATATGACCGAAAAAGTAAGATTAATAATTCTAACACGAATTTTCTCAATCTTTCGTACATTACGCTTCACTGTTGGAGGTAAATCAAAAATCAATTCTCCAAAATTCATTTTTATTTCTAGTCTGACGCGACACGGGCGCGTTTCGTAAAACTTATTACATTTTCAAAGACTTTAGTTCACAAATACACAACTGATTAGAACTTACGTATCTCCGATTTTATATCTACATTTGAGTGAGGTGGGAGGGGTGATGTGGCATTAACACAAGACAGAACAAGAGGGGATATTAATAGGGTATTAAAAGTATCAACACAAGACAGAACACAAACAATGGGTATTGAATAGAAGTGTTTGTAGAAAGCCTATTGGTCCATATTTCTTGATGCTTCTATATTGGAGCGGAGTCTTGAGGTGGGTAGAATATAGTTGTGCAATAATTGGCTGTTGATTGCTGGTGTTGACTTCTTGATGTGTAGTGCCTCGCAAACGTCAAGCCGCCTGCTATCGCTGTATCTATCGATGATTTCTGTGTTGTTTACTAGGATTTCTCTGGCGATGGTTTGGTTGTGGGAAGAGATTATATGTTCCTTAATGGAGCCCTGTTGCTTATGCATCGTTAAACGCCTGGAAAGAGATGTTGTTGTCTTGCCTATATACTGGGTTTTTTGGAGCTTACAGTCCCCAAGTAGGCATTTGAAGGCATAGACGACGTTAGTCTCTTTTAAAGCGTTCTGTTTTGTGTCTGGAGAGTTTCTCATGAGAAGGCTGGCCGTTTTTCTGGTTTTATAGTAAATCGTCAGTTGTATCCTCTGATTTTTGTCTGTAGGGATAACGTTTCTATTAACAATATCTTTCAGGACCCTTTCCTCCGTTTTATGAGCTGTGGAAAAGAAGTTCCTGTAAAATAGTCTAATAGGGGGTATAGGTGTTGTGTTAGTTGTCTCTTCAGAGGTTGCATGGCTTTTCACTTTCCTTCTTATGATGTCCTCGATGAAACCATTGGAGAAGCCGTTGTTGACTAGGACCTGCCTTACCCTACAGAGTTCTTCGTCGACTTGCTTCCATTCTGAGCTGTGGCTGAGAGCACGGTCGACATATGCGTTAACAACACTCCTTTTGTACCTGTCAGGGCAGTCGCTGTTGGCATTTAGGCACATTCCTATGTTTGTTTCCTTAGTGTAGACTGCAGTGTGGAAACCTCCGCCCTTTTCCATGACTGTTACATCTAGAAAGGGCAGCTTCCCATCCTTTTCCATCTCGTAAGTGAAACGCAGCACGGAACTCTGCTCAAATGCCTCCTTCAGCTCCTGCAGATGTCTGACATCAGGTACCTGTGTAAAAATGTCGTCAACATACCTGCAGTATATGGCCGGTTTCAAGTTCATGTCGACTAAGACTTTTTGCTCGATAGTACCCATGTAGAAGTTTGCAAACAGGACACCTAGGGGAGAACCCATGGCGACCACATCTACTTGCTTATACATGTGCCCATCCGGGCTCATGAATTTTGGAGAATTGATTTTTTATTTACCTCCAACAGTGAAGCGTAATGTACGAAAGATTGAGAAAATTCGTGTTAGAATTATTAATCTTACTTTTTCGGTCATATTTAATAATATATGTCTACAGGAAAGACTGCTACCAAAATATACATATATATATATATATATATATATATATATATATATATATATATATATATATATATATATATATATATTGTGACGGGAAAGTGTTGGAGTGTTGATGTTCGGCAGTCCTCCAATGGCAGGTGTCAAAGCCTGGTCACACTTTAAACAAAATTATAGACTTCTTGCCTGTTGTCTGTGATAAGTTAGAGGGAGGAACACGTAAAACACAAAATATGAACAATGAAACTTTAATATATTTACTTTAAACATAAATGAAAATAAAGACAAATCTCGGGAAGTTAAATTACAGTTAAATAATAAAGAAAAATGCAAAGACAATTTGAAATATAAAATACAATGTTAAAATGGTGCTGAGAATATCGGCTATGGCTGAAACCTCCCTTCGTATACGAGCTAATAAGCGAGTATGACAGAGAGGTGTCAACCATAAGAGCACAAGGAATATTCTGAAGTGGATAGCTGGTCAGGCTCAGACGTCGATTCGTGTAGAGGGCGCTGAGGTGCTGTGTGCAGGTGCGCGGCTGGCGAGTCGCCAATCAGTAACAGGCAAGCTGGTGAAGGGTAGTTAGCTGGTTTGATGACGAGCCGGCGCGTGGAGGGTGTGTGGAGTGGGGGGATCTTGGACACGTTTTGCCTCCTGGTCAAAACGTTTTGTGCTACTAGTGACGTATCTTGAATGTAGCATCTTATACTTGTGTCTTTGGCGTAACTTAAAGTAGGGAAGAGCAGGCTCAATCTCTATTGAAAGAGATTATCGTCACAACTCCCCCCCCCCCCCGAAGCCTGCGGTTCCGGTGAAGTTACGTCTTCAGGAGGTAGAGTGGTAGGAAGAGCAGCCTCTACCTCATTGACTCTGGAGAGGGCGTCTGCTATGATGATGTCAGACCCCTTGATGTAGAGATCTCCAGGTTGAATTTCTGCAGAAATCAAGCCCATTGTAGAAGCCGTCGATTGTTGAATTGGGCTTGCTGCAGGAAGTGTAGGGTGTTGTGGTCCACGTAGATGGTGGTAGACCGAGCACTTTTCAGGTATGGTTTGAAGTGCTGCAAGTTCAGGACGATGAGTAGCTCCCTGTCGGTTGTGCTGTAGTTCCTTGTAGCTGTAGTCGCTAACAGGTAGATTCGCTAACAGGTAGATTCTCCTCGCCTCGTTGTTGCATTAGGTCACAACCGATGCCGGTACCACTGGCGTCGACATGGAGGATGAAAGGCTTCGTGATATCTGGCGAGGTGAGAATAGGATTAGAACATGGCAAAGGAGCACTATTATAGTCCTGTAAATTGGGATGAAGATCAGGTAGGATTTCCGATTTGGAAAGCACCAATTCAGTGTTAATGCTTTCGGGAGAAGCAGGGAAGGTTTCACTGTGGAGGTATGGACCTTTATATGTAGGGACAGATATCAGCACAGTAGGGGGAATACCTTGATACTGCTTCAGGAGGTTGACGTGGCACAGCTGGGTCGTCCGCCGCCTATCTGGAGTCTCAAGAACGTAGTTGTTGTTGTTCCTGCACTCCTTGATACGGTAGGGTCCTGAAAACTTGTTTTTCAATGGAGAACCTGGGATAGGAAGGTAAGCCAATACGAAGTCTCCTGGTTTAAATTTCCTTAATTTGCTACTCTGGTCAAAATGAGTCTTCATCCTCTCCTGGGCTTTCAATAGGTTGTCATTAGCAAATTTACGTACTCTCTCTAGAATGTGTTTTAAGTTTTGAAGAAACTGAGGCACATTCTGATGGTCACTGAAGGTGGCATTACGTAGAGAGTCCTTGAAAGCTTTGAGAGGAGTACGGCACTTACGTCCGTAGAGCATCTCATAAGGAGATACTCCTAGTGACTCATTGGGGAGACTTCGAAAAATGCACATTATGAGATCAAGTTGTCTATCCCAGTCCTTCAAAGTCTCATTGCAGAATTTCTTTAGGAGTGCTTTAATAGTCTGATGACTACGTTCAAGAGAACCCTGTGAAGCAGGATGATAGGGGCTGGACAGTACCTGTGTGATGTTGAACTCCTCCAGAGTCTTCTTGAAGAGATCACTGGTGAAGTTGGTGCCACAGTCACTTTGAACCTCTCTTAGAAATCCATACTGGGTGAAGATCTTCAATAGGTGTTTCACCACAGCAGCAGCCATAATGTTCTTTACTGGAACTGCTATGGGAAAACTGGTGGTAGGACACATTATAGTTATTATATATGCGTTGCCAGAACTGGTCCGGGGTAAAGGACCAACACAGTCTATGATGAGTCTGTGGAAAGGTTCCGCAGGCACCTGGATGGGTTTCAGAGGAGCCTGGGGAATAGAGATGTTAGGTTTACCTGCCATCTGACATGTATGACACTCTTGGACGTATTTCTTTACGTCTTTTACCATACCTGGCCAGTAGTAGTCTTGTCTGATTCCGTGTTAGGTTTTGTTGAAGCCATAGTGAGAAAGAGCTCCGTTGGCCAGGTGTAGAATATCGGGCCGTATGCTGGTGGGAATCACTAGTTGTTCGACATTGGCCCAATCGTCATCCTCCTTCAGCTTGCTGGGTCTGTATCTGCGGTAGAGCAATTCATTCTCTAGGAATAACCCAGGGATACTGTCAGGTTGAGTCTCAGCCTGAAAGAATAATGGTGTTAATGCTTGATCTTCCCTCTGTAACTTACGGAACTCCAACTTGGTAAGATGGGGAGGTAGATTCTGAGGGTCTTGAGGGACAGCGGTAGCAGTAGAGTCAGCTGGTTGCGGTCGTGCAGCTTGTGCACGGGTGGTCACCAAAACCGAAGGAGAAACTTTATCACTCTCTTGAACCTCTGCTGGAACATATTCAAAGATGGGATTATCCATTACAGAAGTACACACCTGGGGTTTGTCCGTGATGATCAGGTTGGGCGGTTGCAGATCTTCTGCCAAGTCGTTGCCAAGGAGAAGTTGCACTCCAGGCACGGGAAAAGGCTTTTCCCTGATGGCGACTTGGACTTCACCGGTCACGAAGGGACAATCCAGGTTGACTCTGGCGAGTGGATATGGAATGGTAGCAGAGAGGTCAGTGATAAGGACGGTTTCCCCGGTGTAGGTGACGTTATTCACAGCCGATTTCAACATAATGGACGGAAGAGCCGCTGTGTCCCTCAAGATCTTTAATTTGAAACTTCCCTCCGAATCTGCACCGTTGGTAGAGACAGTTCCAGGATACAGGTGTTTACTGAAGAGAGAAAGATCATTAACATTAACACCAACACTCATTACAGGCTTTCCGGACTTAGGAGGAGTCTGTTTGGGTTTAGTAGATTCATTGCTCTTGTATTGAGCCTTCACACATCTATCTATGGTATGTCCATAGAGTTTTCAATACTTACAATACAATTGTGAGCTCGCTTCATCAGTACTCACTTTATCGTTGTACCAAGACTTTTTACTGGGAGATGGTGATGGTGTCAGCCGGTGGATGAGGCTGTAGGTGTCAGCCGACTTCGCACATTTGATGTAGTCGGTTTCTTCTTTATCTGCTAGATATAAACGGACGGAAGGGGGAACACGTCTCAAGAATTCCTCAACTAGCATGAGGTTGATGAGTTCTGCAAATGTAGAGACATGTGCTGCTTCCAGCCACTTCATAAAATATCTTTTCTTTGTATTGGCAAATTCTAGAAAGGTGGTGGTATTTGCCTTAAGATGGTCACGGAATTTTCGTCGGTAGCTTTCGGTGGAGAGAAAGTAGGCGTCCAACACTGCTTGCTTCAGGGTCTGGTAGTCATTCTCAGACGCTAAGGTACTGAGAGTAACTGCAGCTCTACCTGTAAGATGCACTCTGAGAAGGGTAGACCATTGGTCAACAGGCCAGCTAAGTTGATTAGCTAGAGTCTCAAAGGTGGTAAAAAAGACGTTGATCTCTGTCTCAACGAATGGTGGCATTAACTTACTTGCATGGGAGATATTGAAACTGACGAGAAGACTGGCGGTAGCTTGCTGGCGTTGAGTGAGGTGCGTAGTTTCCAACGCGAGTTCTTGTTGACGACATTCTATAGCCATAGCAACTTGCTGTTTGTCATGCTCGCGTTGTGTCTCCAGGTGACGATGTTTTGCTTCAAGCTGTACTCTCTCACGCTCACGGAGTATTATTGTCTCACGTTCCTGTTCTTCTTTCCTCAAGGTGGCCTCTCGTTTTCTTAGAGCCGCCTCTCTTTCTTGCTCTTCTTTCCTCAAGGCGGCCTCTCGTTCTTGGTCTTGTTTCCTTATTGCAGCTTCTTCTTTCCTGATTTGTAGAGTTGCTTGCTGTTGCTCGAGGGCTTCCCTTTGCTGCTCTCGCTCGATCTTGGCAAGTTCTAGTTTGAGTTTCATAGTTGCCAAATCAGGTTTATCTGCAATAGAGTAAGTTTCGTGAGTTTCAGAGTCAATCTTCCCTTCTTCTAAGAGGTAATCCATGATTAGGTTATGTATTTCATTTTTGTTGGCTCCATGGGAAACATCTAGTCGATACTCGTGTGCAAGAGTTTGTAATTCAGTCCTCTTGGCACGACATAATGTCCCTATTTCACCAGCTGGATCGTTACGGAAAGCTTGAAGACGAAACATGGTGAAAGATAGCAAATAAATGTACACGAATATAGTTGTGATATGGTAAATGTTAGAAACAGGATAACGTGGCAACTGGTAACTATCCTGTGGAATTTAAATCTTTAACAATTAAAGTTAATTATAGGATGGTAAATGATTAGTCAATCAAAGTCGCAGGAAATCTTGTACCCGGTAATCAATGTAAGAGAATAAGGGCAAGAAAATCCTACTAAATAAGTGAAACTGAGTTTCTAAAACAAATGAAACATTTAATTGCCTCAAAAGTGAATTAGGTAGTCCAAGAATGTAGGCATACCTTGCCGAGTCTCTATAGGACATAAGCAAGGGTTTCCCACTAAATGAATATGATACTTACAGAATTAGCGAACTTTGTGCTCTGTAAAAAGAAAGCTAATACCCTACCTAAGTAAATATCATCATCTCTGACCAACGTGTAGGGGCGCGAGTGTCAACTGGTGACGAGAACTGCTGCCGAGGTCCCAACTCAGCAACAAAGTCCGTGCTAGAGGAACTATGGCCCTCTTTTCCTCCTTCGGTCGGATTGCAGAAGATAGGGTGCTTTGACCCAGAGACAAACCAAAGTACCAGGGTACCAAAATGATGATCTGCCGAAAATATGAGAAATATCCTAGGGACAAAAGGTGGTAAACACGAGTAATAACACGGAGGGAGAGATGACCAATTAAGAGAATGACTGAGGCCTACAGACACCACGTAATCCAAAGTTATCTCACACTCACCATATGCTACTCTCGGAATGCACAATACACACAGCACCATATAAATATAAAAATTAATGATAATATTGAAAGGCTACTTTAGCAAAGTGAAGTACGCTTACCACAAATTGATGTTCTGGTACTAGTACTTGAGTGAAGCTCCCGGACAGGCCCCCATTAAAATGTGACGGGAAAGTGTTGGAGTGTTAATGTTCGGCAGTCCTCCAATGGCAGGTGTCAAAGCCTGGTCACACTTTAAACAAAATTATAGACTGCTTGCCTGATGTCTGTGATAAGTTAAAGGGAGGAACACGTAAAACACAAAATATGAACAATGAAACTTTAATATATTTACTTTAAACATAATTGAAAATAAAGACAAATCTTGGGAAGTTAAATTACAGTTAAATAATAAAGAAAAATGCAAAGACAATTTGAAATATAAAATACAATGTTAAAATGGTGTTGAGAATATCGGCTATGGCTGAAACCTCCCTTCGTATACGAGCTAATGAGCGAGTATGCCAGAGAGAGGTGTCAACCTTAAGAGCACAAGGAATATTCTGAAGTGGATAGCTAGTCAGGCTCAGACGTCGATTCGTGTAGAGGGCGCTGAGGTGCTGTGTGCAGGTGTGCGGCTGGCGAGTCGCCAATCAAGAGCAGGCAAGCTGGTGAAGGGTAGCTAGCTGGTTTGATGAACTGGCGCGTGGAGGGTGTGTGGAGTGGGGGGATCTTGGATACTTTTGCCTCCTGGTCAAAACGTTTTGTGCTACTGGTGACGTATCTTGAATGTAGCATCTTATACTTGTGTCTTTGGCGTAACTTAAAGTAGGGAAGAGCTTGCTCAATCTCTTTTGAAAGAGATTATCATCAATATATATATATATATATATATATATATATATGTCGTACCTAGTAGCCAGAACTCACTTCTCAGCCTACTATGCAAGGCCAAATTTGCCTAGTAAGCCAAGTTTTCATGAATTAATTGTTTTTCGACTACCTAACCTACCTAACCTAACCTAACCTAACTTTTTCGGCTACCTAACCTAACCTAACATATAAAGATAGGTTAGGTTAGGTTAGGTAGGGTTGGTTAGGTTCGGTTATATATCTACGTTAATTTTAACTCCAATAAAAAAAATTGACCTCTTACATAATGAAATGGGTAGCTTTATCATTTCATAAGAAAAAAATTAGAGAAAATATATTAATTCAGGAAAACTTGGCTTATTAGGCAAATTTGGTCTTGCATATTAGGCTGAGAAGTGCGTTCTGGCTACTAGGTACGACATATATATATATATATATATATATATATATATATATATATATATATATATATATATATATATATATATGTCGTACCTAGTAGCCAGAATGCACTTCTCAGCCTACTATGCACGGCCCGATTTGCCTAAAAAGCCAAGTTTTCATGAATTAATATATTTTCTCTAATTTTTTTCTTATGAAATGATAAAGCTACCCATTTCATTATGTATGAGGTCAATTTATTTTTATTTGAGTTAAAATTAACATTGATATATGATCGAACCTAACCAACCCTACCTAACCTAACCTAACCTATCTTTATAGGTTAGGTTAGGTTAGGTAGCCGAAAAAGTTAGGTTAGGTTTGGTTAGGTAGGTTAGGTAGTCGAAAAACAATTAATTCATGAAAACTTGCCTCACTAGGCAAATCGGGCCTTGCATAGTAGGGTGAGAAGTACGTTCTGGCTACTAGGTACGACATATATATATATATATATATATATATATATATATATATATATATATATATATATATATATATATATATATATATATATATATATATGAATATATATATATATATATATATATATATATATATATATATATATAAATATATATATGTCGTACCTAGTAGCCAGAACTCACTTCTCAGCCTACTATTCAAGGCCCGATTTGCCTAATAAGCCAAGTTTTCCTGAACTAATATATTTACTATAATTTTTTTCTTATGAAATGATAAAGCAACCCTTTTCTCTATGTATGAGGTCAATTTTTTTTTATTGGAGTTAAAATTAACGTAGATATATGACCGAACCTAACCAACCCTAACTAACCTAACCTAACCTATATTTATAGGTAAAGTTAGGTTAGGTAGCCAAAAAAAGCTAGGTTAGGTTAGGTTAGGTAGGTTAGGTAGACGAAAAAACATTAATTCATGAAAACTTGGCTTATTAGGCAAATCGGGCCTTGAATAGTAGGCTGAGAAGTGCGTTCTGGCTATTAGGTACGACATATATATATATATATATATATATATATATATATATATATATATATATATATATATATATATATATATATATATATATATATATATATATATATATATATATGTCGTACCTAGTAGCCAGATCGCACTTCTCAGCCTACTATGCAAGGCCCGATTTGCCTAATAAGCCAAGTTTTTCTGAATTAATATATTTTCTCAAATTTTTTTCTTATGAAATGATAAAGCTACCCATTTCATTATGTATGACGTAAATTTTTTTTATTGGAGTTAAAATTAACGTAGATATATGACCAAACCTAACCAACCCTACCTAACCTAACCTAACCTATCTTTATAGGTTAGGTTAGGTAGCTGAAAAAGTTAGGTTAGGTTAGGTTAGGTTGGTTAGGTAGTCGAAAAACAATTAATTCATGAAAACTTGGCTTATTAGGCAAATCGGGCCTTGCATAGTAGGCCGAGAAGTGCGTTCTGGCTACTAGGTACGACATATATATATATATATATATATATATATATATATATATATATATATATATATATATATATATATATATATATATATGAATATATATATATATATATATATATATATATAAATATATATATATATATATATATATATATATATATATATATATATATATATATATATATATATATATATATATGCGAACAAGCCTGAATGGTCCCCAGGACAATATGCAACTGAAAACTCACACCCCAGAAGTGACTCGAACCCATAATCCCAGGAGCAACGCAACTGGTATGTACAAGACGCCTTAATCCACTTGACCATCACGACCGGACATAATGAGGTGATAGCCGAGGCTATTTGAACCACCCCACCGCCGGCACTCGGATAGTAATCTTGGGCATAGCATTTTACCAAATCACCTCATTCTTTGGGGCACACGTGAGGAACACAAATGCGAACAAGCCTGAATGGTCCCCCGGACAATATGAAACTGAAAACTCACACCCCATAAGTGACTCGAACCCATACTCCCAGGAGCAACGCAACTGGTATGTACAAGACGCCTTAATCCACTTGACCATCACGACCGGACATAATGAGGTGATAGCCGAGGCTATTTGAACCACCCCACCGCCGGCACTCGGATAGTAATCTTGGGCATAGCATTTTACCAAATCACCTCATTCTTTGGGGCACACATGAGGAACACAAATGCGAACATATACTGTCCAGTATATGTACTGGACAGTATATATACTGTCGTCTCTGTATACTCTGTCCAGTATCATTCCTATGGTTGTGTCGACTGGGACGTTGGTAAAAAGGGATTCAACGTCCAGGGAAGCGATGATTCCATCGGGCTGGGTAGATTTGATCAATTCTAGGAAATCTGCTGATGATTGTAGACTAAACTTACTTGGAGTGTATGGAGTTAGGAGTTCATTGAGTTTCTTTGCCAGGTGATAAGTTGGGGTTGGTATTTGGCTGATTATAGGGCGTAGTGGGTTACCTGGTTTATGCGTCTTAACATTGCCGTAGGCATATCCTAAGCCATAGTCGCCTTGAAGTTTATTGAAATGCACACTACCTTTCTTTGCGTTGATTGCTGTAATTGTTTTGTTTACTTTCCGCTTAAGGTCTTCTACGGGGTTCCTCGTGATTCGTTGAAATTTGGAGTCGTCACTTAGGATGTCGCTAATTTTGTTCATGTATTCATGGGTAGGAATCAATACGTATGCTGCTGTTTTGTCGGCTTTTCTTATTGTTACGTCTTTCAGATTTTTTAGTTGTTTCGCTGCTTCTTTGAGTCGTGGGGTTAAGATTGTAGATGAATATGTTCCTCGTTTTTTCCCTGCTTCTGCAAGTAGTTGCTTCTGCAAGCTTCTCCTATTTCAATTAAGCCCTGATGCTAAGAAAATAGTTAGAGGGATAGAAGCCCTAAACCAGAAAATAATAAATACAGAATGTGCGGTCATATTCAATGAAACATGTTTGAAAGAAAACCTGCTGCCAGTATACACCAATATATATATATATATATATATATATATATATATATATATATATATATATATATATATATATATATATATATATATATATATATATATATATATATATATATATATAAACACTCCTAAACACTTCACTCTAATAAACACGAGAGTGAAGTTATACAACTTTAGAACACTTTCCCACCAGGAGACTCGAACACTAGCCAGCACAGAAGCCTTCCAGCGACTGGCATATATATATATATATATATATATATATATATATATATATATATATATATATATATATATATATATATATATATATATATATATATATATATATATATATATATATATATATATATATATATATATATGTCGTACCTAATAGCCAGAACGCACTTCTCAGCCTATTATGCAAGGCCCGATTTGCCTAATAAGCCAAGTTTTCATGAATTAATTGTTTTTCGGCTACCTAACCTAAGTTAACCTAACTTTTTCGGCTACCTAATCTAACCTAACCTATAAAGATAGGTTAGGTTAGGTTAGGTAGGGTTGGTTAGGTTCGGTCATATATCTATGTTAGTTTTAACTCCAATAAAAAAAAGTTAACCTCATACATAATGAAATGGGTAGCTTTATGATTTCAAAAGAAAAAAATTAGAGAAAATATATTAATTCATGAAAACTTGGCTTATTAGGCAAATCGGGCCTTGCATAGTAGGCCAAAAAGTGCGTTCTGGCTACTAGGTACGACATATATATATATATATATATATATATATATATATATATATATATATATATATATATATATATATATATATATATATATATATATATATATATGTCGTACCTAGTAGCCAGAATGCACTTCTCAGCCTACTATGCAAGGCCGGATTTGCCTAATAAGTCAAGTTTTCATGAATTAATATATTTTCTCAAATTTGTTTCTTATGAAATGATAAAGCTACCCATTTCATTATGTATGAGGTCAATTTTTTTTTTATTGGAGTTAAAATTAACGTAGTTATATGACCGAACCTAACCAACCCTACCTAACCTAACCTAACCTATCTTTATAGGTTAGGTTAGGTAGCCGAAAAAGTTAGGTTAGGTTAGGTAGTCGAAAAACAATTAATTCAAGAAAACTTGGCTTATTAGGCAAATCGGGCCTTGCATAGTAGGCTGAGAAGTGAGTTCTGGCTACTAGGTACGACATATATATATATATATATATATATTGTGACGGTAACGCGTTGGTGTTCGGCTGTTCAAAGCTAGGGGTATGGCCTCGTCACATAGTATTAAAAAAAAATAGAAAATCTGGAACTTCGTCTGTGGTAAGGTAAGGAGAAGACACACAAAACACAAGTAAATTTTAACAATGGAATTTTAATTACGTTAAATAAACAAAACATGAATAAAATGGACATACAAATTCGTATAATAAAATCAATCAATCAAAATAATAAGAAGAATTAAATGACAAAATGAAAAGTTACGTTAAGACAAGTGAGCAATAACAAGCTGTGCAATATACAATATAATGAGAGGTGCAGGAATATTGGCTTTAAGCTATCACCTCTCTCAGTACACGTAAGCCAAGGCTTCGTCTACCAGGAAGAAGTGTTAACCGTATGAAAGCACTGAATATTCTGAGGACTGAGGTCGTGGCGGCCCCAGACATCAAGTAGTATGGTGGGTGAGTGCAGTAGCAGTTGGACCGGCGGCCAATCAGCGAGGAGCCGGCAACAAGACAGGTAGTTTGGCGGTTTGAGGTGTAGCAGGTGTTCCTGGCTGCATACGTTTTGCGCTCTGGCAAACCTTGCTGGTGTTGTTGTCGTTGTTGGACATTTCTTCCATAGTAGTTTTATATAGATGTATCGACGTATTTTTGGAGGGAAGAGCAGGCTCAATCTCTTGAAGGAGATTATCGTCACAATATATATATATATATATATATATATACAATATATATATATATATATATATATATATATATATATATATATATATATATATATATATATATATATATATATATATATATATATATATATATATGTATATATATATATGTATGCCAGTTGCTGGAAGGCTTCTATATATATATATATATATATATATATATATATATATATATATATATATATATATATATATATATATATATATATATATATATATATATATATATATATATATATATGTATGCCAGTTGCTGGAAGGCTTCTATATATATATATATATATATATATATATATGTATGCCAGTTGCTGGAAGGCTTCTATATATATATATATATATATATATATATATATATATATATATATATATATATATATATATATATATATATATATATATATATATATGTGTGTGTGTGTGTGTGTATATCACGAAAATAAACACGTGATTAAGAATGTGACAATGTCAGACCACGGAGGAAAAATGAAACAGGAATTTCCTTAAGTACTTTCGTATATTAAATACATCTTCAGAAGGTCATTTTACAGATCGAGTGATGGGTATAAATAGGCAGGAAAGAGTGGTGAAGTAAGGTGAGGTACAATACTTGGACAACGCAGACGGCCCATTGGCCCATCAGATGCACCCAATTGGCCCATCCGATGTAGCCCAATGGCCCATCTGATACAGCAGACATACAAGCATAATACATAGGTAATTAAAACATAAGGAGGTAAATATATACAATAAATTAGTGAGACAAATGTTTTTCAATGATCCTACTTAAATCGCCCTTTAGCTGATCTATTAGAAATGGATCTAAGTTATATAGACCACTGCTAATATTCAAATTACTTTCTTTGGTGATCTGTATCAAAGCAGATTCAATTATGTTTCTGTTATAGGTGCTTTTACAATTTGTTATAGAAGAAGCACTCTCCCAATCAATTTGGTGAGCTTTTTCTGACAAATGCACAAACAAAGCATTAGACAATTGGCCATGTCTTACAGAGTATTTATGTTGCGATATTCTACATTTTAAATCTTTAGATGTTTGCCTGACATAGAACTTATTACATTCCTTACAAGGTATTTTATAAATGACGCAATTATCACTACGAGGGCTGTTCCTAACTAATAGCTTACCAACAGTGTTTTCGTAGCTAAACATTACATCTATATTAAAAAGTTTCAAGGCCTTGACAATATTCTCGAACCCAGAGAAATATGGTAAACATAACACATTCTTTGGGCGAATCCTTTCACTGCATACATTATTATAATATGTACGACGTGCTTTGTTACGACAAACTTCCAAAAAATTCAGTGGGTAACAAAGCTTAAGACCAATCGAATCAATATTCTTAAATTCTTCCAGAATTCCAGAATTCTTAGACGAAGAATTTAAGAATATTGATTCGATTGGTGATCCGCCACTATCCGCGGTGGCGGATAGTGGCGGCTGTGGCGGACAGTGGCGGCGGTGGCGGATAGTGGCGGCTGTGGCGGACAGTGGCGGCGGGCGGACCGTGGCGGCGGTGGTGGACAGTGGCGGCGGGCGGACAGTTTCGGCGGCGGGCGGACAGTGGCGGCGGCGGGCGGACAGTGGCGGCGGCGGGCGGACAGTGGCGGCGGCGGGCGGACAGTGGTGGCGGCGGGCGAACAGTGGCGGCGGCGGGCGGACAGTGGTGGCGGCGGGCGGACAGTGGTGGCGGCGGGCGGACAGTGGTGGCGGCGGGCGGACAGTGGTGGCGGCGGGCGGACAGTGGTGGTGGCGGGCGGACAGTGGTGGCGGCGGGCGGACAGTGGTGGCGGTGGCAGACAGTGGTGGCGGTGGCAGACAGTGGTGGCGGTGGCGGACAGTGGTGGCGGTGGCGGATAGTGGCAGCGGGCGGACAGTGGCGGCGGTGGCGGATAGTGGCGGCGGGCGGACAGTGGCGGCGGGCGGATAGTGGCGGCGGGCGGACAGTGGCGGCGGGCGGACAGTGGCGGATAGTGGCGGCGGGCGGACAGTGGCGGATAGTGGCGGCGGCCGGACAGTGGCGGCGGGCGGACAGGGCGGCGGCGGGCGGACAGTGGTGGCGGGCGGACAGTGGCGGCGGTGGCGGATAGTGGCGGCGGGCGGACAGTGGCTGCGGGCGGACAGTGGCGGCGGTGGCGGATAGTGGCGGCGGGCGGAAAGTGGCGGCAGTGGCGGATAGTGGCGGCGGGCGGACCGTGGCGGCTGTGGTGGACAGTGGCGGCGGGCGGACAGTGGCGGCGGCGGGCGGACAGTGGCCGCGGCGGGCGGTCAGTGGTGGCGGCGGGCGAACAGTGGGGGCGGCGGGCGGACAGTGGTGGCGGCGGGCGGACAGTGGTGGCGGCGGGCGGACAGTGGTGGCGGCGGGCGGACAGTGGTGGCGGCGGGCGGACAGTGGTGGTGGCGGGCGGACAGTGGTGGCGGCGGGCGGACAGTGGTGGCGGTGGCAGACAGTGGTGGCGGTGGCAGACAGTGGTGGCGGTGGCGGACAGTGGTGGCGGTGGCGGATAGTGGCAGCGGGCGGACAGTGGCGGCGGGCGGACAGTGGCGGCGGTGGCGGATAGTGGCGGCGGGCGGACAGTGGCGGCGGGCGGACAGTGGCGGCGGTGGCGGATAGTGGCGGCGGGCGGACAGTAGAGCGGGCGGACAGTGGCGGCGGTGGCGGATAGTGGCGGCGGGCGGACAGGGCGGCGGCGGGCGGACAGTGGTGGCGGGCGGACAGTGGCGGCGGTGGCGGATAGTGGCGGCGGTGGCGGATAGTGGCGGCGGGCGGACAGTGGCTGCGGGCGGACAGTGGCGGCGGTGGCGGATAGTGGCGGCGGGCGGACAGTGGCTGCAGTGGCGGATAGTGGCGGCGGGCGGACCGTGGCGGCTGTGGTGGACAGTGGCGGCGGGCGGACAGTGGCGGCGGCGGGCGGACAGTGGCGGCGGCGGGCGGACAGTGGTGGCGGCGGGCGGACAGTGGTGGCGGCGGGCGGACAGTGGTGGCGGCGGGCGGACAGTGGTGGCGGCGGGCGGACAGTGGTGGCGGCAGGCGGACAGTGGTGGCGGTGGCGGACAGTGGCGGACAGTGGCAGACAGTGGCGGCGGTGGCGGACAGTGGCGGCGGTGGCGGACAGTGGCGGCGGTGGCGGACACTGGCGGCTGTGTCTGGCGGTGGTGGCGGGCGGTGGCGGGTGGCGGCGGGTGTGATGAGTGGTGGCGGCTGTGGTGGGTGGTGGCGGCGGTGGTGGTGGGTGGTGGCGGCTGGAGGTGGTGGGTGGTGGCGGCGGTGGTGGTGGGTGGTGGCGGCGGGTGGTGGGTGGTGGCGGCTGTGGTGGGTGGTGGCGATCGGCGGTGGTGGGGGCTGGTGGCGGCTGGCGGTGGCGGCTTGCGGTGGCGACTGTGGCAACGGGCGGTGACGGCTGATAGCGGGCGGTGGTGGCGGCTGGTGGCAGATGGTGGTGGCGGTGGTGGTGGCGGCTGGTGGCGGGCGGTGGCAGCTGGTGGCGGCTGGTGACGGCTGGTGGCAGTGGCAGCTGATGGCGGCTGGTGGTGGCGGTGATGGCGGCTGGTGGTGGCGGCTGGCGGTGGCGACTGTGGCAACGGGCGGTGGCGGCTGATGGCGGGCGGTGGTGGCGGCTGGTGGTGGTGGCAGCTGGTGGCGGGCGGTGGTTACGGCTGGTGGTGGTGGCAGCTGGTGGCGGCTGGTGGCGGTGATGGCGGCTGGTGGTGGTGATGGCGGCTGGTGGCGGGCGGTGGCGGCTTGTGGCGGCTGGTGGTGGCGGCGGTGGTGGGTGGTGGTGGTGGTGGGTGGTGGTGGGTGGTGGTGGCGGCTGTGATGGGTGGTGGCGGTGGTGTCGGCGGCGGCTGTGGTGGGTGGTGGTGGTGGCGGCGGCGGCTGTGGTGGGTGGTGGCGGCGGCGGCGGTGATGGGTGGTGGCGGCGGTGGTGGTGGGTGGTGGTGGCGGCGGCGGTGATGGGTGGTGGCGGCGGTGGTGGTGGGTGGTGGTGGCGGCGGCGGCTGGTGGTGGTGAGTGGTGGCGGCGGGTGGCGGTGGTGGGTGGCAGTGGCTGGTGGTGGGTGGCGGCTGGTGGTGGGTGGTGGCGGCGGGTGGCGGTGGTGGGTGGCGGTGGCTGGTGGTGGGTGGCGGGTGGTGGCGGCTGGTGGTGGGTGGTGGCTGGTGGTGGGTGGTGGCGGGTGGCGGCTGGTGGTGGGTGGTGGCGGGTGGCAGCTGGTGGTGGGTGGCGGGTGGCGGCTGGTGGCGGCCAGCTGGGACACACCCTTCACCACTGAAGGTCTGAGCACAACTAACCATATGTCTCTCTCACCACCAGCCCAGTGTTGCCAGCTCGTGCTCTCAAAATGTTTCCTTCAAAGATTGTATATTATCTTTGAACAACAAGTTTGATTATCAAGGAAATAATGCATATATTATTGTCACATTAATACTGTGCAATATCTTATTACATTCCTGCTAAATAATTATAATTTGAAACAGGACAAAAAATCCAAGATATATATAAAAACCAACATTAGAGATCACGAGGCCTAGGCCTAGGCCTATCTGTGACCACACATCCTGCTTTGCTGGCCTGCTACCCTCTCACACCTCACACTCTTAACTCTCTCATAATCACTCTCACTCTCAATCACTCTTACGCACTATTACTCACTCTTACTCTCAATCACTCTTACACACTATTACTCACTCTTACTCTCAATCACTCTTACACACTATTACTCACTCTTACTCTCAGTCATCCTTACTCACTCTTACTCTGTCACTCTTACTCTCTGTCACTCTTACTCTCTGTCACTCTTACTCTCTGTCACTCTTACTCTGTCACTCTTACTCTGTCACTCTTACTCTCTGTCACTCTTACTCTCTGTCACTCTTACTCTCTGTCACTCTTACTCTCTGTCACTCTTACTCTGTCATTCTTACTCACTCTCAGTCACCCTTACCCATTCATACTCACTCTCTCACTCTTACTCTCATACTCTTACTCTCAATTACTCTTACTCTCAATCACTCTTACTCCCAATCACTCCTACTCCCAATCACTCCTACTCTCAATCACTCCTACTCTCATTCTTACTCTTACTCTTACTCCCAATCACTCTTACTCTCAATCACTCTTATTCTCATTCTTACTCTTACTCTCACTCTTACTCTTACTCCCAATCACTCTTACTCCCAATCACTCTTACTCTCAATCACTCTTACTCTCAATCACTCTTACTCTCAATCACTCTTACTCTCATTCTTACTCTTACTCACTCTTACTCTCTATCACTCTTATTCTCATTCTTACTCCTACTCTCAATCACTCTTATTCTCATTCTTACTCCTACTCTCACTCTTACTCCTACTCCCAATCACTCTTACTCCCAATCACTCTTACTCTCAATCACTCTTACTCTCAATCACTCTTACTCTCAATCACTCTTACTCTCACTAACTCTCAATCACTCTTACTCTCACTCTAACTCTCAATCACTCTTACTCTCATACTCACCCTTACTCTCAATCACTTTTACTCTCACTCTTACTCATTCTGTCACTCTTACTCACTCTCAGTCACTCATACTTATACTCACTCTTACTCACACTTACACACTCTCTGGCACTCTCACTCACCTTCAGTCACTCTTACTCACTCTTGCCCACTCTCGCTCACTCTTACTCACTCTAGTTAATAAGAACACGCCAATATAAGACAACAAAACGTTTTCAGATTCTTTCACACCACTTTCCAGCAACTTTTATAATTTATATAAATTATCTTAGGGAATAATACATAAATTATATATTTAAACATGATATTAGTGTTTAGTGGAATGCATAAGGAGTCAAATTGTGTTAAAAAGAGCGATTTTTAGAACATTTGGAAAACTACTTTTTTCTGATCATATTATAACAAAATGTATTTTGAACGTTTCACTCAGCCAATATATGTCATTCACAATTTATTAATGAATTTTACAAAAAAAAACACCATAAATTTTATATTTAAACATGTAAAAACTATTTGTAATACATTAGGAACAAAAAAGTTGTAGAAAAACAATTTATTATAAAACCTTTGTGTTTGGATTTTTGGATTAAAAGTTTCTCAAAGGCTCTCCTGCACCATTCTCAATGCAAATCATTCCCACGCCTATGGGAAGAGATAGACAAACGTTTTCTAGATGATTTGTGTTTGCTGGGACTTCTCAGCCTACTATGCAAGGCCCAATTTGCCTAATAAGCCAAGTTTTCATGAATTAATTGTTTTTCGACAACCTAACCTACCTAACCTAACCTAACCTAACTTTTTCGGCTACCTAACCTAACCTAACATATAAAGATAGGTTAGGTTAGGTTAGGTAGGGTTGGTTAGGTTTGGTCATATATCAACATTAATTTTAACTGCAATAAAAAAAAATTGACCTCATACATAATGAAATGGGTAGCTTTATCATTTCACAAGAAAAAAATTTGAGAAAATATATTAATTCAGGAAAACTTGGCTTATTAGGCAAATCGGGCCTTGCATAGTAGGCTGAAAAGTGCATTCTGGCTACTAGGTACGACATATATATATATATATATATATATATATATATATATATATATATATATATATATATATATATATATATATATATATATATATATATATATATATATATATGCCAGTTGCTGGAAGGCTTCTGTGCTGGCTAGGGTTCGAGTCTCCTGGTGGGAAAGTGTTCTAAAGTTGTATAACTTCATTCTTGTGTTTAGGAGAGTTGTGCATCAAGCATAGACACAGTGTTCTCCCATATTAACAGGGACTTGATGAAAAACGTAAAAATGACCCCTCACTTGCTCTAGTGCTCTTGGGAGATGGTGGTCTTTGGTGTGTATAAATACTCCGAAATTACCATCTCTTTTAAGGGTCTGAGCGGTGGTGCAGTGGGTTAAAGGCTTACCTGTTATGCCAGTTGCTGGAAGGCTTCTGTGCTGGCTAGGGTTCGAGTCTCCTGGTGGGAAAGTGTTCTAAAGTTGTATATATATATATATATATATATATATATATATATATATATATATATATATATATATATATATATATATATATATATATAACTGAAAACTCACACCCCAGAAGTGACTCGAACCCATACTCCCAGGAGCTACGCAACTGGTATGTACAAGACGCCTTAATCCACTTGACCATCACGACCGGACAAAATGAGGTGATAGCCGAGGCTATTTGAACCACCCCACCGCCGGCACTCAGATAGTAATCTTGGGCATAGCATTTTACCAAATCACCTCATTCTTTGGGGCACACGTGAGGAACACAAATGCGAACAAGCCTGAATGGTCCCCAGGACAATATGCAACTGAAAACTCACACCCCAGAAGTGACTCGAACCCATACTCCCAGGAGCTACGCAACTGGTATGTACAAGACGCCTTAATCCACTTGACCATCACGACCGGACAAAATGAGGTGATAGCCGAGGCTATTTGAACCACCCCACCGCCGGCACTCAGATAGTAATCTTGGGCATAGCATTTTACCAAATCACCTCATTCTTTGGGGCACACGTGAGGAACACAAATGCGAACAAGCCTGAATGGTCCCCAGGACAATATGCAACTGAAAACTCACACCCCAGAAGTGACTCGAACCCATACTCCCAGGAGCTACGCAACTGGTATGTACAAGACGCCTTAATCCACTTGACCATCACGACCGGACAAAATGAGGTGATAGCCGAGGCTATTTGAACCACCCCACCGCCGGCACTCAGATAGTAATCTTGGGCATAGCATTTTACCAAATCACCTCATTCTTTGGGGCACACGTGAGGAACACAAATGCGAACAAGCCTGAATGGTCCCCAGGACAATATGCAACTGAAAACTCACACCCCAGAAGTGACTCGAACCCATACTCCCAGGAGCTACGCAACTGGTATGTACAAGACGCCTTAATCCACTTGACCATCACGACCGGACAAAATGAGGTGATAGCCGAGGCTATTTGAACCACCCCACCGCCGGCACTCAGATAGTAATCTTGGGCATAGCATTTTACCAAATCACCTCATTCTTTGGGGCACACGTGAGGAACACAAATGCGAACAAGCCTGAATGGTCCCCAGGACAATATGCAACTGAAAACTCACACCCCAGAAGTGACTCGAACCCATACTCCCAGGAGCTACGCAACTGGTATGTACAAGACGCCTTAATCCACTTGACCATCACGACCGGACAAAATGAGGTGATAGCCGAGGCTATTTGAACCACCCCACCGCCGGCACTCAGATAGTAATCTTGGGCATAGCATTTTACCAAATCACCTCATTCTTTGGGGCACACGTGAGGAACACAAATGCGAACAAGCCTGAATGGTCCCCAGGACAATATGCAACAGAAAACTCACACCCCAGAAGTGACTCGAACCCATACTCCCAGGAGCTACGCAACTGGTACGTACAAGATGCCTTAATCCACTTGACCATCACGACCGGACAAAATGAGGTGATAGCCGAGGCTATTTGAAGCACCCCACCGCCAGCACTCAGATAGTAATCTTGGGCATAGCATTTTACCAAATCACCTCATTCTTTGGGGCACACGTGAGGAACACAAATGCGAACAAGCCTGAATGGTCCCCAGGACAATATGCAACTGAAAACTCACACCCCAGAAGTGACTCGAACCCATACTCCCAGGAGCTACGCAACTGGTATGTTCAAGACGCCTTAATCCACTTGACCATCACGACCGGACAAAATGAGGTGATAGCCGAGGCTATTTGAACCACCCCACCGCCGGCACTCAGATAGTAATCTTGGGCATAGCATTTTACCAAATCACCTCATTATTTGGGGCACACGTGAGGAACACAAATGCGAACAAGCCTGAATGGTCCCCAGGACAATATGCAACTGAAAACTCACACCCCAGAAGTGACTCGAACCCATACTCCCAGGAGCTACGCAACTGGTATGTACAAGACGCCTTAATCCACTTGACCATCACGACCGGACAAAATGAGGTGATAGCCGAGGCTATTTGAACCACCCCACCGCCGGCACTCAGATAGTAATCTTGGGCATAGCATTTTACCAAATCACCTCATTCTTTGGGGCACACGTGAGGAACACAAATGCGAACAAGCCTGAATGGTCCCCAGGACAATATGCAACTGAAAACTCACACCCCAGAAGTGACTCGAACCCATACTCCCAGGAGCTACGCAACTGGTATGTACAAGACGCCTTAATCCACTTGACCATCACGACCGGACAAAATGAGGTGATAGCCGAGGCTATTTGAACCACCCCACCGCCGGCACTCAGATAGTAATCTTGGGCATAGCATTTTACCAAATCACCTCATTCTTTGGGGCACACGCGAGGAACACAAATGCGAACAAGCCTGAATGGTCCCCAGGACAATATGCAACTGAAAACTCACACCCCAGAAGTGAGTCGAACCCATACTCCCAGGAGCTACGCAACTGGTATGTACAAGACGCCTTAATCCACTTGACCATCACGACCGGACAAAATGAGGTGATAGCCGAGGCTATTTGAACCACCCCACCGCCGGCACTCAGATAGCAATCTTGGGCATAGCATTTTACCAAATCACCTCATTCTTTGGGGCACACGTGAGGAACACAAATGCGAACAAGCCTGAATGGTCCCCAGGACAATATGCAACTGAAAACTCACACCCCAGAAGTGACTCGAACCCATACTCCCAGGAGCTACGCAACTGGTATGTACAAGACGCCTTAATCCACTTGACCATCACGACCGGACAAAATGAGGTGATAGCCGAGGCTATTTGAACCACCCCACCGCCGGCACTCAGATAGTAATCTTGGGCATAGCATTTTACCAAATCACCTCATTCTTTGGGGCACACGTGAGGAACACAAATGCGAACATGCCTGAATGGTCCCCAGGACAATATGCAACTGAAAACTCACACCCCAGAAGTGACTCGAACCCATACTCCCAGGAGCTACGCAACTGGTATGTACAAGACGCCTTAATCCACTTGACCATCACGACCGGACAAAATGAGGTGATAGCCGAGGCTATTTGAACCACCCCACCGCCGGCACTCAGATAGTAATCTTGGGCATAGCATTTTACCAAATCACCTCATTCTTTGGGGCACACGTGAGGAACACAAATGCGAACAAGCCTGAATGGTCCCCAGGACAATATGCAACTGAAAACTCACACCCCAGAAGTGACTCGAACCCATACTCCCAGGAGCTACGCAACTGGTATGTACAAGACGCCTTAATCCACTTGACCATCACGACCGGACAAAATGAGGTGATAGCCGAGGCTATTTGAACCACCCCACCGCCGGCACTCAGATAGTAATCTTGGGCATAGCATTTTACCAAATCACCTCATTCTTTGGGGCACACGTGAGGAACACAAATGCGAACAAGCCTGAATGGTCCCCAGGACAATATGCAACAGAAAACTCACACCCCAGAAGTGACTCGAACCCATACTCCCAGGAGCTACGCAACTGGTATGAACAAGATGCCTTAATCCACTTGACCATCACGACCGGACAAAATGAGGTGATAGCCGAGGCTATTTGAACCACCCCACCGCCAGCACTCAGATAGTAATCTTGGGCATAGCATTTTACCAAATCACCTCATTCTTTGGGGCACACGTGAGGAACACAAATGCGAACAAGCCTGAATGGTCCCCAGGACAATATGCAACTGAAAACTCACACCCCAGAAGTGACTCGAACCCATACTCCCAGGAGCTACGCAACTGGTATGTACAAGACGCCTTAATCCACTTGACCATCACGACCGGAGAAAATGAGGTGATAGCCGAGGCTATTTGAACCACCCCACCGCCGGCACTCAGATAGTAATCTTGGGCATAGCATTTTACCAAATCACCTCATTATTTGGGGAACACGTGAGGAACACAAATGCGAACAAGCCTGATTGGTCCCCAGGACAATATGCAACTGAAAACTCACACCCCAGAAGTGACTCGAACCCATACTCCCAGGAGCTACGCAACTGGTATGTACAAGACGCCTTAATCCACTTGACCATCACGACCGGACAAAATGAGGTGATAGCCGAGGCTATTTGAACCACCCCACCGCCGGCACTCAGATAGTAATCTTGGGCATAGCATTTTACCAAATCACCTCATTCTTTGGGGCACACGTGAGGAACACAAATGCGAACAAGCCTGAATGGTCCCCAGGACAATATGCAACTGAAAACTCAAACCCCAGAAGTGACTCGAACCCATACTCCCAGGAGCTACGCAACTGGTATGTACAAGACGCCTTAATCCAGTTGACCATCACGACCGGACAAAATGAGGTGATAGCCGAGGCTATTTGAACCACCCCACCGCCGGCACTCAGATAGTAATCTTGGGCATAGCATTTTACCAAATCACCTCATTCTTTGGGGCACACGCGAGGAACACAAATGCGAACAAGCCTGAATGGTCCCCAGGACAATATGCAACTGAAAACTCACACCCCAGAAGTGACTCGAACCCATACTCCCAGGAGCTACGCAACTGGTATGTACAAGACGCCTTAATCCACTTGACCATCACGACCGGACAAAATGAGGTGATAGCCGAGGCTATTTGAACCACCCCACCGCCGGCACTCAGATAGTAATCTTGGGCATAGCATTTTACCAAATCACCTCATTCTTTGGGGCACACGTGAGGAACACAAATGCGAACAAGCCTGAATGGTCCCCAGGACAATATGCAACTGAAAACTCACACCCCAGAAGTGACTCGAACCCATACTCCCAGGAGCTACGCAACTGGTATGTACAAGACGCCTTAATCCACTTGACCATCACGACCGGACAAAATGAGGTGATAGCCGAGGCTATTTGAACCACCCCACCGCCGGCACTCAGATAGTAATCTTGGGCATAGCATTTTACCAAATCACCTCATTATTTGGGGCACACGTGAGGAACACAAATGCGAACAAGCCTGAATGGTCCCCAGGACAATATGCAACTGAAAACTCACACCCCAGAAGTGACTCGAACCCATACTCCCAGGAGCTACGCAACTGGTATGTACAAGATGCCTTAATCCACTTGACCATCACGACCGGACAAAATGAGGTGATAGCCGAGGCTATTTGAACCACCCCACCGCCGGCACTCAGATAGTAATCTTGGGCATAGCATTTTACCAAATCACCTCATTCTTTGGGGCACACGTGAGGAACACAAATGCGAACAAGCCTGAATGGTCCCCAGGACAATATGCAGCTAAAAACTCACACCCCAGAAGTGACTCGAACCCATACTCCCAGGAGCTACACAACTGGTATGTACAAGACGCCTTAATCCACTTGACCATCACGACCGGACAAAATGAGGTGATAGCCGAGGCTATTTGAACCACCCCACCGCCGGCACTCAGATAGTAATCTTGGGCATAGCATTTTACCAAATCACCTCATTATTTGGGGCACACGTGAGGAACACAAATGCGAACAAGCCTGAATGGTCCCCAGGACAATATGCAACTGAAAACTCACACCCCAGAAGTGACTCGAACCCATACTCCCAGGAGCTACGCAACTGGTATGTACAAGACGCCTTAATCCACTTGACCATCACGACCGGACAAAATGAGGTGATAGCCGAGGCTATTTGAACCACCCCACCGCCGGCACTCAGATAGTAATCTTGGGCATAGCATTTTACCAAATCACCTCATTCTTTGGGGCACACGTGAGGAACACAAATGCGAACAAGCCTGAATGGTCCCCAGGACAATATGCAACTGAAAACTCACACCCCAGAAGTGACTCGAACCCATACTCCCAGGAGCTACGCAACTGGTATGTACAAGACGCCTTAATCCACTTGACCATCACGACCGGACAAAATGAGGTGATAGCCGAGGCTATTTGAACCACCCCACCGCCGGCACTCAGATAGTAATCTTGGGCATAGCATTTTACCAAATCACCTCATTCTTTGGGGCACACGTGAGGAACACAAATGCGAACAAGCCTGAATGGTTCCCAGGACATATGCAACTGAAAACTCACACCCCAGAAGTGACTCGAACCCATACTCCCAGAAGCAACGCAACTGGTATGTACAAGACGCCTTAATCCACTTGACCATCACGACCGGACAAAATGAGGTGATAGCCGAGGCTATATGAACCACCCCACCGCCGGCACTCGGATAGTTATCTTGGGCATAGCATTTTACCAAATCACCTCATTCTTTGGGGCACACGTGAGGAACACAAATGCGAACAAGCCTGAATGGTCCCCAGGACATATGCAACTGAAAACTCACACCCCAGAAGTGACTCGAACCCATACTCCCAGAAGCAACGCAACTGGTATGTACAAGACGCCTTAATCCACTTGACCATCACGACCGGACAAAATGAGGTGATAGCCGAGGCTATATGAACCACCCCACCGCCGGCACTCGGATAGTTATCTTGGGCATAGCATTTTACCAAATCACCTCATTCTTTGGGGCACACGTGAGGAACACAAATGCGAACAAGCCTGAATGGTCCCCAGGACAATATGCAACTGAAAACTCACACCCCAGAAGTGACTCGAACCCATACTCCCAGGAGCTACGCAACTGGTATGTACAAGACGCCTTAATCCACTTGACCATCACGACCGGACAAAATGAGGTGATAGCCGAGGCTATTTGAACCACCCCACCGCCGGCACTCAGATAGTAATCTTGGGCATAGCATTTTACCAAATCACCTCATTCTTTGGGGCACACGTGAGGAACACAAATGCGAACAAGCCTGAATGGTCCCCAGGACAATATGCAACTGAAAACTCACACCCCAGAAGTGACTCGAACCCATACTCCCAGGAGCAACGCAACTGGTATGTACAAGACGCCTTAATCCACTTGACCATCACGACCGGACAAAATGAGGTGATAGCCGAGGCTATATGAACCACCCCACCGCCGGCACTCGCATAGTTATCTTGGGCATAGCATTTTACCAAATCACCTCATTCTTTGGGGCACACGTGAGGAACACAAATGCGAACAAGCCTGAATGGTCCCCAGGACATATGCAACTGAAAACTCACACCCCAGAAGTGACTCGAACCCATACTCCCAGAAGCAACGCAACTGGTATGTACAAGACGCCTTAATCCACTTGACCATCACGACCGGACAAAATGAGGTGATAGCCGAGGCTATATGAACCACCCCACCGCCGGCACTCGGATAGTTATCTTGGGCATAGCATTTTACCAAATCACCTCATTCTTTGGGGCACACGTGAGGAACACAAATGCGAACAAGCCTGAATGGTCCCCAGGACATATGCAACTGAAAACTCACACCCCAGAAGTGACTCGAACCCATACTCCCAGAAGCAACGCAACTGGTATGTACAAGACGCCTTAATCCACTTGACCATCACGACCGGACAAAATGAGGTGATAGCCGAGGCTATATGAACCACCCCACCGCCGGCACTCAGATAGTTATCTTGGGCATAGCATTTTACCAAATCACCTCATTCTTTGGGGCACACGTGAGGAACACAAATACGAACAAGCCTGAATGGTCCCCAGGACATATGCAACTGTTTTCAGTTGCATATATATATATATATATATATATATATATATATATATATATATATATATATATATATATATATATATATATATATATATATATATATGTCGTACCTAGTAGCCAGAACGCACTTCTCAGCCTACTATGCAAGGACCAATTTGCCTAATAAGCCAAGTTTTCATGAATTAATTGTATTTCGACTACCTAACCTAACCTAACTTTTTCGGCTACCTAACCTAACCTAACCTATAAAGATAAGTTAGGTTAGGTTAGGTAGGGTTGGTTAGGTTCGGTCATATATCTACGTTAATTTTAACTCCAATAAAAAAAAATTGACCTCATACATAATGAAATAGGTAGCTTTATCATTTCATAAGAAAAACATTAGAGAAAATATATTAATTCTGGAAAACTTGGCTTATTAGGCAAATCAGGCCTTGCATAGTAGGCCGAGAAGTGCATTCTGGCGACTAGGTACGACATATATATATATATATATATATATATATATATATATATATATATATATATATATATATATGTCGTACCTAGTAGCCAGAACTCACTTCTCAGCCTACTATTCAAGGCCCGATTTGCCTAATAAGCCAAGTTTTCCTGAATTAATATATTTTCTCTAATTTTTTTCTTATGAAATGATAAAGCTACCCATTTCATTATGCATGAGTTCAATTTTTTTTCATTGGAGTTAAAATTAACGTAGATATATGACCGAACCTAACCAACCCTACCTAACCTAACCTAACCTATATTTATAGGTAAGGTTAGGTTAGGTAGCCAAAAAAAGCTATGTTAGGTTAGGTTAGGTAGGTTAGGTAGACGAAAAAACATTAATTCATGAAAACTTGGCTTATTAGGCAAATCGGGCCTTGAATAGTAGGCTGAGAAGTGCGTTCTGGCTATTAGGTACGACATATATATATATATATATATATATATATATATATATATATATATATATAGACATATGTCGTACCTAGTAGCCAGAACGCACTTCTCAGCCTACTATGCAAGGCCCGATTTGCCTAATAAGCCAAGTTTTCATGAATTAATTGTTTTTCGACCTTCTAACCTACCTAACCTAACCTAACCTAACTTTATCCGCTACCTAACCTAACCTAACCTATAAAGATAGGTTAGGTTAGGTTAGGTAGGGTTGGTTAGGTTCGGTCATATATCTACGTTAATTTTAACTCCAATAAAAAAAAATTGACCTCATACATAATGAAATGGGTAGCTTTATCATTGCATAAGAAAAAAAATAGAGAAAATATATTATTTCAGGAAAACTTGGCTTATTAGGCAAATCGGGCCTTGCATAGTAGGCTGAGAAGTGCGTTCTGGCTACTAGGTACGACATATATATATATATATATATATATATATATATATATATATATATATATATATGTCGTACCTAGTAGCCAGAACTCACTTCTCAGCCTACTATTCAAGGCCCGATTTGCCTAATAAGCCAAGTTTTCCTGAATTAATATATTTACTATAATTTTTTTCTTATGAAATGATAAAGCAACCCTTTTCTCTATGTATGAGGTCAATTTTTTTTTATTGGAGTTAAAATTAACGTAGATATATGACCGAACCTAACCAACCCTACCTAACCTAACCTAACCTATATTTATAGGTAAGGTTAGGTTAGGTAGCCAAAAAAAGCTAGGTTAGGTTAGGTTAGGTAGGTTAGGTAGACGAAAAAACATTAATTCATGAAAACTTGGCTTATTAGGCAAATCGGGCCTTGAATAGTAGGCTGAGAAGTGCGTTCTGGCTATTAGGTACGACATATATATATATATATATATATATATATATATATATATATATATATATATATATATATATATATATATATATATATATGTCGTACCTAATAGCCAGAACGCACTTCTCAGCCTACTATTCAAGGCCCGATTTGCCTAATAAGCCAAGTTTTCATGAATTAATGTTTTTTCGTCTACCTAACCTACCTAACCTAACCTAACCTAGCTTTTTTTGGCTACCTAACCTAACCTTACCTATATATATATGTTAGGTTAGGTTAGGTAGGGTTGGTTAGGTTCGGTCATATATCTACGTTAATTTTAACTCCAATAAAAAAAAAATGACCTCATACATAGTGAAAAGGGTAGCTTTATCATTTCATAAGAAAAAAATTATAGTAAATATATTAATTCAGGAAAACTTGGCTTATTAGGCAAATCGGGCCTTGAATTGTAGGCTGAGAAGTGAGTTCTGGCTACTAAGTACGACATATATATATATATATATATATATATATATATATATATATATATATATATATATATATATATATATATATATATATTTATATATATATATATATATATATATATATATATATATATATATATATATATATATATATATATATATGTCGTACCTAGTAGCCAGAACGCACTTTTATGCCTACTATGCAAGGCCCGATTTGCCTAATAAGCCATGTTTTCCTGAATTAATTGTTTTTCGACAACCTAACCTACCTAACCTAACCTAACTTTTTCGGCTATTTCACCTAACCTAACCTCTAAAGATAGGTTAGGTTAGGTTAGGTAGGGTTGGTTAGGTTTGGTCATATATCTACGTTAATTTTAACTCCAATAAAAAAAAATTGACCTCATACATAATGAAATGGGTAGCTTTATCATTTCATAAGAAAAAAAATAGAGAAAATATATTAATTCAGGAAAACTTGGCTTATAAGGCAAATCGGGCCATGCATAGTAGGCATAAAAGTGCGTTCTGGCTACTAGGTACGACATATATATATATATATATATATATATATATATATATATATATATATATATATATATATATATATATATATATATATATATATATATATATATTTATATATGTACATATATTCACAGTCTCCGTGGTGTAGTTGTAAGACACTCGCCTGGCGTTCCGCGAGCGCTATGTCATGGGTTCGTATCCTGGCCGGGAAGGATTTACTGGGCTCAATTCCTTAACTGTAGCCTTTGTTTAACGCAACAGTAAAATGTGTACTTGGATGAAAAAACTATTCTTCGCGGCAGGGGATCGTATTCCAGGGACCTGCCCGAAACGCTTCGCGTACTAGTGGCTGTACAAGAATGTAACAACTCTTGTATATATCTCAAAAAAAATATATATATATATATATATATATATATATATATATATATATATATATATATATATATATATATATATATATATTAGTATATTTTGGTAGCAGTCTTTCCTGTAGACATATATTATTAAATATGACCGAAAAAGTAAGATTAATAATTCTAACACGAATTTTCTCAATATTTCTTATGTTTCTTTTCACTGTCGATGGTAACTGAAAAATTAGTTCTCCAAAATTCATTTTTATTTCTAGGCTGATGCGACACTTCAATGCGTTTCGTAATAACTTATTACATTTTCAAAGACTTTAGTTTACACATACACACAACTATAACCTGCAAACACTAAACAGATTTCTTACTATGTTATAATTCAAACGGCTTTTCATTTTATATACCTGCATTTGGGTGAGATGATATGTTACAACAGTTTTGGATGAGGTGAAAACAAACTTTCAACATAAGACAGAACACGAAACAATGGGTATAATATTGGGCAAGTTAAAGGGAAGAATGGAAGTAACTGCAGAGGGCTTATTTGGCCCGTATTTCATATTGGGAACACGGGCCACAGGGATAAGAGACTCGTTGGACGTAGAATCACTGTTTACCAACATCCCTGTGGATGAAACAATCAGGATGATAGCGGACAGAGTGTATCATGATCCGGCCTGTACTCCTCTTGACATACCAGAAAACATTCTAAGGAAACTACTCCAAGCTTGCACTAAAGAGGCACCCTTCTTGAGCCCGGATGGGCACATGTATAAGCAAGTAGATGGGGTCGCCATCGGTTCTCCCCTAGGTGTCCTGTTTGCGAACTTCTACATGGGTACCATCGAACAAAAGGTCCTAGTCGACATGAACTTCAAACCGGCCATATACTGCAGGTATGTTGACGACATTTTTACACAGGTACCTGATGTCAGACATCTGCAGGAGCTGAAGGAGGCATTTGAGCGGAATTCTGTGTTGCGTTTCACTTACGACATGGAGAAGGATGGGAAGCTGCCCTTTCTAGATGTAACAGTCATGGAAAGGAGCAGAGGTTTCCACACTGCAGTCTACATTAAGGAAACAAACATAGGAATGTGCCTCAATGCCAACAGTGACTGCCCAGACAGGTACAAGAGTAGTGTTGTTAATGCTTATGTCGACCGTGCTCTCAGCAACAGCTGAGGATGGAAGCAAGTCGATGAAGAACACTGTAGGGTAAGGCAGGTCCTAGTCAACAACGGTTTCTCCAATGGTTTCCTTGAAGACATCATAAGAAGGAAGGTGAAACGCCATGCAACCTCTGAAGAGACAACTAACACAACACCTGCACCCTCTATTAGACTATTTTACAGGAACTTCTTTTCCACAACCCATAAAACGGAGAAAAGGGTCCTGAAAGATATTGTTAATAGAAACGTTATTCCTGCAGTCAAAAATCAGAAGATACAATTAACGATTTACTATAAAACCAAGAAAACTGCCAACCTACTCATGAGAAACTCTCCAGACACAAAGCAGAACGCTTTGAAAGAGACCAATGTCGTCTATGCCTTCAAATGCCCACTTGGGGACTGTAAGCTTCAAAGAACTCAGTATATAGGCAAAACAACAACATCTCTTTCCAGGCAATTAACGATGCATAAGCAACAGGGCTCCATTAAGGAACATATAATCTCTTCCCACAACCAGACCATCACCAGAGAAGTCTTAACGAAAAACACGGAAATCATCGATAGATACAGCGATAGCAGGTGGTTTGATATCTACGAGGCACTACACATCAAGAAGTCAACACCAGCAATCAACAGCCAATTAATGCACAACTATATTCTACCCACTTCAAGACTCCGCACCAATATAGAAGCATCAAGAAATATGGGCCAATAAGCCCTTTGCAGTTACTTCCATTCTTCCCTTTAACTTACCCAATCAATGAAGAATAAGTTATTACAAAACGCGTTCAAGTGTCATGTCAGACTAGAAATAAAAATGAATTTTGGAGAACTGATTTTTCAATTACCATCGGCAGTGAAAAGAAACATAAGAAATATTGAGAAAATTTGTGTTAGAATTATTAATCTTACTTTTTCGGTCATATTTAATAATATATATATATATATATATATATATATATATATATATATATATATATATATATATATATATATTTATATATATGTATATTTATATATATATATATATATATATATATATATATATATATATATATATATATATATATATATATATATATATATATATATATATATATATATATATATATATATATATATATGTGTGTGTGTGAAGGTAAAGCGTTGGTGTTCGGCTGTTTCAAAAGCTAGGGGCAGGGCCTCGTCACATAATCAAAAAAAAAGAGAAAAGCTGGTCCTTTCGTCTGTGGTAAGGTAATGGGAAGACACACAAAACACAAGTATATAAACAATGAAATTTTAATTACTCTAGAAAAACAAGACATGAATATAGTTAATCACATAAAATATGCAAGACAAGTCAACAAACAAAATAATATGAATAATCACTGGCAAATGAAAAGTTACGTTAAGACAAGTGAGTTACAGAGATAGCAAAATAAAATTTAAGTGGTGCTGGAATACTGGCTTCGAGCTGCCACTTCCCTTAGTACACGAAAGCCAAGGCTTAGTCTACCAGCGAGAGATGTCAACTGCTTGGAGCACTGAGATATTCTGACGATACTGTCGCACTGCAGCCCAGACGTCGACTTGGGGTGGCGGCGGAGGGCAGGTGCGATGGGACACCAGCCAATCAGCGATAGGCAGGCAGAGGATGAGCAGTTAGCTGGTTACGGCGGTGGTAGCAGGTGTCACTGTGTGCTGGGTACGATTTGCTCTCTGGGCAAAACGTTTGGCGATACTTGGTGGACGTATCTTATATATAGTCTTGTATATTGACGTACTTATGAAGGGAAGAGCAGGCTCAATCTCTCTTGAAAGAGATTATCGTCACAAAATATATATATATATATATATAAATATATATATATATATATATATATATATATATATATATATATATATATATATATATATATATATATATATATATATATATATATATATATATATATATATATATATATATATATATATATGTGTATATCACGAAAATAAACACGTGATTAAGAATGTGACAATGTCAGACCACGGAGGAAAAATGAAACAGGAAATTTCCTTAAGTACTTTCGTATATTAAATACATCTTCAGAAGGTCATTTTACAGATCGAGTGATGGGTATAAATAGGCAGGAAGGAGTGGTGAAGTAAGGTGAGGTACAATACTTGGACAACGCAGACGGCCCATTGGCCCATCAGATGCACCAGATGCATTGGGTGCATCTGATGGGCCAATGGGCCGTCTGCGTTGTCCAAGTATTGTACCTCACCTTACTTCACCACTCCTTCCTGCCTATTTATACCCATCACTCGATCTGTAAAATGACCTTCTGAAGATGTATTTAATATACGAAAGTACTTAAGGAAATTTCCTGTTTCATTTTTCCTCCGTGGTCTGACATTGTCATATATATATATATATATATATATATATATATATATATATATATATATATATATATATATATATATATATATATATATATATATATATATATATATATATATATATATATATATATATATATATATATATATAACGCTGAACTGTAATGCCAATCCTGACCTCAAAAGCTTCATTGAAGGTTGTAACAGAACCCATGAGCACCACACCAGAAACACATACCTTTTTGATATTCCAAAAGTACGACTTAATCAAACTAGAAATGCTCTACAAATCAAGGGACCCAGAATGTGGAATGACCTTCCCAATCATGTTAAAGACTGTACCTCTCTCAACCAGTTTAAGATAAAAACTAAGTACTACCTAATTAACTCCCTGTAACCTACCTTACCCCCATAATATCAACCCGTGTCTGTTATTTTTAAACAATGCTGTTTGTCGACCAAATTTTATTCGTGCTGTTTTTCTGCCATGTTCCTCGCTTTTTTATTTTTATATATTTCTCAACAAATTTTATACTTTAATCTCAATTAGTATTAAGTTTCAGTCTTTAGTGTTTTTCCTGCCCGAAACGCTTTGCGTAATAGTGACTTTAGGCATTGTATGTACTAGCTCTATCTATAAATTCATCAATATTTGCATCACCCCTTGTATGTATGTACTTTACCAAAATAAACATTTGAATTTTGAATTAAAGTTTTCATGAAACGTTTGAACGTTTATGTTAATTATGTTGTACTCGTTTATATTTTTCAAAGTGAACGAATATTTCAAATGATTGTAAAAGATATTCCAATAATAGTTTACGGATACCTTATGGCTGAGTCGTGATGATGACGTCATCACCTTATTGCTGAGTCTTCTTGGTTTGTGATGATGACGTCATCACCTACATGGTCGGGACAATATGATCACATATACAACACACAACCAAGAAAAGTCTCATAAACGATTGGCATTCTCTCAGAAATCAGATATTATGTTCCTCATTCTGCTCTTCTCACACTATAGTATTAATCTATCTCTATCTACCACATGGTATCTGTGCATGGGGTTAAACCCACTGCAAACTACCTCAACCCCATCATCACCCAGCAAAAATTTGCTATCAGAACTATAACAAACTTTTATTTTTTTTCGATATATACAAGAGTTGTTACATTCTTGTACAGCCACTAGTATGCATAGCGTTTCGGGCAATTCCAGGGACTTGCCTGAAACGCTACGCGTTTCGCTATCTGCGTTTCGGGCAGGTCCCTGGAATACAATCCCCTGCCGCGAAGAATCGTTTTTTCATCCAAGTACACATTTTACTGTTGCATTAAACAGAACATACAGTTAAGGAATTGCGCCCAGTAAATCCTCCCCGGCCAGGATACGAACCTATGACATAGCGCTCGCGGAACACCAGGCGAGTGTCTTACAACTACACCACGGAGACTTGAGACAACACACAGCCCCTTGTTTAAATCCCTAAACATGCACTCACTCCACACATTCTCATGTGCTATTTACGTGTACAAAACCTTGTTCCTAAATGTTAATCCCGAGTTGAAACTCTTTCTTGCAACCCGTTCTCACACAAGACAGCACATATATGACTTAATGCTTAAAGTCAATATGTTTAATAAGAATTAGTACATATGTGGTATATGCCAAGTTACATTTTTTTTTCAGGCCCAAACTCTTCCTCACGTACCAATTTACGTCTCACAGTACCCGTCCATCGCCGTAGACAGCAGAATAGTCGTGATTGGTTCAATTATAATGAAAATTGTAGTTTTCAGGTCCCACATGGGTTGTGAAATTTACCTACTTTTGTCCATGCTCTTATAATATTACAGATCAGCTACATCCTATTGAAGGTTCGTAGTTTTGTTTTGAGAAATATTAGTTGTTCTTAGTAAATTATAATAAGCACTATAAATTATTACATAAAATAACAGTGCTCCACTAATCAACATTATATACACTAGTTTGTGCTTTTTAAATCTTTAAAGAATGTATTGTAGGAACGTCTACAGAAAACGATGTTACGTTGGAATGTCTCTGGGGTAAACTACTACAAACAGGATGGTACAGCGTCTAATACCTACAGTAGGATGGGTATAGGGTCCACTACCACCTGTTAGATGGGTAAGGGGTCCACTACCACCTGTTAGGTGGGTAAGGGGTCCATACCACTTGTAAGGTCCATACCACAGTCTCCGAGGTGTAGTGGTAAGACACTCGCCTGGCGTTCCGCGAGCGCTATGTCATGGGTTCGTATCCTGGCCGGGGAGGATTTACTGGGCGCAATTCCTTAACTGTAGCCTCTGTTTAACGCAACAGTAAAATGTGTACTTGGATGAAAAAACGATTCTTCGCGGCGGGGATCGTATTCCAGGGACCTGCCCGAAACGCTACGCGTACTAGTAGCTGTACAAGAATGTAACAACTCTTGTATATATCTCAAAAAAAAAAAAAAAATGGGTCTGGGCCCAACAACTGCCCATGGGATAGGTATGGGGTCCACTACCGCCTTCAGGATGGGTATATGGTCCACTATCACACACAGGATGTGTATGGCGTCCACTATCGCCTGCACGATGGGTATGGGGTCTACTACTGCCCACAGGATGGGTTTGGGGGTTCGCTATTATCTACAGGATGAGTATTGGGGGTCTACTACTGCCTACAGGATGGGTTTGGGGTTCAATATCATCTTCAGGATGAGTATGGGGTCCACTACTGCCCACTGGATGGGTATATGTTCTACTTTCACTCAAAGGACGTGTGTGGCGTCCACTATACCACCCACAGGATTGGTATGGGGGTCCACAATCATCCACAGGATGAAATTAAATTGTGTCTACTACCGCCCACAGCATGAGTATAGGGTCCAGTTCCGTCCACGGAATAGGTATATGGTTAACTTCCGCCGACAGGTTGGGTATATCGTCTACTTCCGCCCACAGGATGGGTATGGGGTTAACTATTGGCATCGGCATTAACTGTTGGCATTCTTTCTAAGATCAGATATTATGTACCCCGCCCTGCCCTGGTGACGCTCTATTACTCCCTCATCTATCCATATCTCAACCATGGTATTTGTGCTTGGGGTTCTACTACCCAAAATCATTTACGTCCTCTAATTACTCAACACAAAGCTGCTATTAGGAAAATATCCAACTCTGGCCCCAGACATCACTCGGTACCCCTACTCAACTCTCTGAATATGTTAGATAAGTCACTGCACATTCTCTCATGTGTATTATACATATATAAAACGCTGAACTGTAATGCCAATCCTGACCTCAAAAGCTTCATTGAAGGTTGTAACAGAACCCATGAGCACCACACCAGAAACAAATACAGTTTTGATATTCCAAGAGTACGACTTAATCAAACTAGAAATGCTCTACAAATCAAGGGACCCAGAATGTGGAATGACCTTCCCAACCATGTTAAAGACTGTACCTCTCTCAACCAGTTTAAGATAAAAACTAAGCACTACACCACACACAGAGATCACACTAACGTGATGCATCAAATAAACAAATCCACAAGGGCCGTGACGAGGATTCGAACCTGCGTCCGGGAGCATCCCAGACACACTAATCGACTGAGCTACGACAGGGTAAAAGGGTTGAAACCGAAGTTCTACTGAACTTACTGGATCCCGTAGCCTCTCCGAGGCACAAACCAGGCTTCGAATCCTCGTCACGGCCCTTGTGGATTTGTTCAACTAAGCACTACCTAATAAATTCCCTGTAACCTACCTTACCCCTATATTGTCAACCCATGTCTGTTTTTTTAAACAACGCTGTTTGTCGACCTAATTGTATTTGTGCTGCTTTTTCTGCCTTGTTCCCCTCTTTTTATTTTTTTAATTTTTATTTGTTCTCAACACATTTCATACTTTAATTTCAATTAGTATTAAATTTTAGTCTTTAATGTTATGTTTTTCCTGCCCGAAACGCTTTGCGTAATAGTGGCTTTAGGCATTGTATGTACTAGCTCTATCTATAAATCTATAAATTTTTATAAAACCTCTTGTATGTATGTACTTTACCTGAATAAACATTTATTTATTTATTATTATTATTTATAACTACACCCATAGGACGCGTATGGTGTCCACTACCGTCCACAGGGCGGGTATTGGATCCATTATCGACCACAATATGCTTATGGGGTCAAGTACCATCCCCAGGATAGGTATGGGGTCCACTACTGCCCACAGGATGGGTTTGGGGACCACTATCACCCACAGGATGGGTAAGTGGTCCACTACCGCCCACAGGGTGGGTGTGGGGTCCACTACTGGCTACATGATGGCTATGGGGTCACTACCACCCACAGGATTGGTATGGGGTCCACTACTGCCCGCAGGATGGGTTTGAGGACCACTATCACCCACAGGATGGGTGAGGGGTCCACTACCGCCCACAGGGTGGGTGTGGAGTCCACTACTGTCTATGGGGCACTACCACCCGCAGGATGGGTATGGGGGTCCACTACCGCTCACAGGATACGTATGGGATCCACAACCGCCCACAGGGTGGGTATGGAGGCCACGTCCCTCCACAGGATGGGTGGAGGGAATTTGTTAGAGAACAAAATTGTATTCATTATAAAATGTATTTGTAAGTTAATATTTTGGAGGTATGTCCACTACCGCTCACAGAATGAGTATAGGGTTCACTACCCCCCACAGGGCGGGTATGAGGGAGCCACTGCTACCCACAGTATGGGTATGAGGTCACTATACCACCCACAGGATGGGCATGGGGTCCACTACCTCCCAAAAGATTGGTATGGGGTCCACTACCGCCCAAAAGATTGGTATGGGGTGCACTACCACCCACAGGGTGGGTATGGGGTCCACTACCGCAAACAGGATGGGCATGGGGTCCACTATCACCAACAGGATGAGTATATTGGGTCCACTCCCTTCTACAGGATGGGTACGGGGTCCACTATCACTCACGGGCTGGGGTATGGGAGCAACTACAGCTCACGAGATGGGGTATGGGGTCAATTACAGCTCAAGGATAGATATAAATTCCACTACTTCCCACGCAGTGTTGGTAGTGGTAGTGGTGTTGGGAGTTACAAGTAGAATGTTGAATTTCAAGAAAGAACAAGTATATACTATGCCAAAAGCACTAATACCCACAACGTTTTAGGCAAGATCTGGAAAAACCTTAAAAACTAAGACTAATTGAGATCAACAGCATGAACTGAACTGACATATGTTGGCATTTAGGAGATAAGGTAAGTTACAATTCAATTTCTTTCTTTATTATGCATCCCATACCCATCCCGTGGGCGGTGGTGTAAATATTAAGGATTACAGAGGCACATAATCGGTTCAGGAACTGAACCCTCTAGTTCGTTTAGCTAAGCAAATAACAATCTTTTGACGCTAGTTACACAATTATTAATGTTATATATACATGTACACATATATGTACATATATATACATATACATATATACACTTACACATACATATTCAATCACCTACACAAATACACACATCAATAATCTTTTGTGTCACAAGTGATTCAACAAGAGGCTCACAACAGTCACTATACAAGGCACTTTACATGTATGGTGAGTCAAACAGTTACTAGTTTTGCTGCACACCCACCCAACTGGGCGGCAGCTTTACAGTCATGAATGGGAATAATAAGACTGTTGGTCCATGACGTAGGAAGCTCCCCAGTTACATAGCTCATATTAAGCAATTCAAGCAAGGGATTCCCTGGAACTAGCAGAAGCATATGCAGTATGCCGTAAGTAACTCCATCCTCCCCGGGTGATGTAGCTTTGCCTTTATGTAGAGCAGAATCTAGTTTGTATTCAGTAAAAAGCATGTCACAGTCATTCTCTTGATGAAGCATGAAGTCAAGGAGCCTTGCCCTATCAGTATATCTATTATTTAATTCATTCTGTGAGGGTAGAGGAAGACTGTCAAAGCTGGAAGTCGTGGCCCAAGCATCAATAAGCTCATTTGCTCTGTGCAGAGGATTAGGGTACGAGATCTCTGCAGCATTTTTCCCTTTGATCTTATTGATATCCTTCCATGCCCGACTTAGTGGCGTGTGAGAATTGAGACCACGGACAAAAGTTTCCCAGTCTGTCTGCCTCAGCTCCACCATACGTTCCCTGGCCTTAGCCAGAGCCGCTTGAAAGAGCCGAAGCATTTCAGCAGTGCGGGTCCTTCTACAAGCTAGTCCAATTATTCTGGCAGTGCGTTTTAGTGCATGCAATTTAGAATCATTATAATAAGCATAAGTGCTATGACCAGTGTAATTTGTGTTACGTGGCCTGGACGATGGATCAAGTGATTCTATAAATTGCTTGATAGTACCTGTGAGCCCATTGTTAAAATCTTTAACTGATGAAGGCTCAGATGAACTGCACCATTCTGACACATGAGCAACAAGATTGTCTCGTTGATCGATGGGCACAGCCAGCCTCTTCCGCTTGAACATTCTGCCGGGGAGGATAGAGCTGCCAATGCTTACAGTGGTTAATATGGGCAGATGATCAGACGCCATATCTGGCACTATTGACGAGGCACAGACGGTGTGGGAGACGTTGAAACCGAGACATAGATCAAGAATACCTCCGTAGATATTCGTCGGTTCAAGGTCACCCACAATCTGTGCATCACGTGACTACCTAATAGTGACAACAGTTGGTTGCCGTTACGATTATTGAACTGCGTATTACCAATATCCTATGCCTAGCGTTATAATCACCTATAATGATGGTAGGCTCAGTCTGAATACAGATAGGAAGGTCAGCATAATTAAAGTTACAAGGAGTTGATTATTTAGTACATAGTTGTTTTTCTCTTTAATTGGATGATAGAGGGGGAGTCTTTAACGTTATTGGGAATACATACATACATATATACATACATACATGCATGCGTACATACATACATACATACATACATACATACATACATACATACATACATACATACATACATACATACATACATACATACATACATACATACATACATACATAAATGCATACATACATACATTCATACATACATACATGTTATACTCAAATTCTGTCAGTTGAAATGTAACCAATCACAGGCAAGTAGGCCTCTGACGTCATGCCAGACAGAGGAGCATCAAGCCATGCTCCCAGCAGCCTCAGTTATCCTCACAGACTCAGAGTAGAAGGACCTCGGCTAGGCAGATATTTACCTTGCTATCTCAGTCAATAAATATATACAGAAGCGACTACTGTGTCTACATTCTACCCGAACAAGGCAAACGAATACTGGTAGCAGCAGTGGGACCCAGAAATTTTTTTTCTGGAAACAAAAGTTCAAGTACCCAGCACCGCCTCGTGTTCCAGCCAAAACGAATATACATACATACATACATACATACATACATACATACATACATACATACATACATACATACATACATACATACATACATACATACATACATACATACATACATACATTCATACATACATACATACATACATACATACATACATACATACATACATACATACATACATACATACATACATACATACATACATACATACATACATACATACATACACGTCCAGTCAGCATACAGCTATTTCTGGACAAAATCCAATACAGTTTATATTGGTGAGACGCCACTGTGATGAGGAGTGTAAATATCACAGGAACTGTAGGTTAATGTGTGACATAAGTGAGGTTAGATGAGGCATCTACAAGCATCAGCTGGAGGCTGATGGAGTGTTGTGGAGGCTGGTGGTACTATGTCCAGATGTTGGAGGGTGGGTTTGACCCTGCCACCCTCCCTCCCTCCCCCCCACATTGACCGCAGAACGTCTAAGGGTACTTTCCACTCTCGTTTACCTAGGGTATCGCCCCCCCCCTCTCACACACATGCATCAGATTCTTAACTTACAATATTTATGATTTGCCAATTTATATTACTACACAGACTCTCAATTTCACATTATTGTATAAACTTTGATGAATCGCACGTCTATGGGTCATCCAATAATGTTAGCAGACTTCTAGATGTTACCACTGCTAGATTTAGGCTCAGCTACAAGTACCTCTGGGAGTTTGTAACATCTGATGATGTAGATTTGACTAAATGTAAACTCTGTCAGCAGAACTATTAGCATACTTTGCGTCATTATATAATGGAATGTGAAAAAAATCGCGGAATTTAGAGATAACACCATCAATAGTGTCCAAGAAATGTGTATAAGTACTTCATTCATAATGATGTGCTGCCCGAAATCTTAGCGAAGTATCCAAAATTTGCTTAGCTGTAAGTAATGCATGCACATGACTAACGCTGCCGCCCAGTTGGGTGGGTGTGGAGCACATGACTGTAATGATGCCGCCAAGTTGGGTGGGTGTGGAGCACATGACTGTAATGATGCCGCCAAGTTGGGTGGGTGTGGAGCACACGTCTGTAAAGCTGCCGCCCAGTTGGGTGGGTGTGGAGCACATGACAGTAAAGCTGCCGCCCAGTTGGGTGGGTGTGGAGCACATTACAGTAAAGCTGCCGCCCAGTTGGGTGGATGTGGAACACATGACAGTAAAGCTGCCGCCCAGTTGGGTGGGTGTGGAGCACATGACAGTAAAGCTGCCGCCCAGTTGGGTGGGTGTGGAGCACATGACAGTAAAGCTGCCGCCCAGTTGGGTGGGTGTGGAGCACATGACAGTAAAGCTGCCGCCCAGTTGGGTGGGTGTGCAGCAAAACTAGTAACTGTGTGACTCACTATAGATGTAAAGTGCCTTGTATAGTGACTGTTGTGAGCCTCTTGTTGAATCACTTGTGACACAAGATTACTGATGTGTGTATTTGTGTAGGTGATTGAATATGTATGTGTAAGTGTATATATGTACTCACCTAGTTGTACTCACCTAGTTGTGTTTGCGGGGGTTGAGCTCTGGCTCTTTGGTCCCGCCTCTCAACCGTCAATCAACAGGTGTACAGATTCCTGAGCCTATTGGGCTCTATCATATCTACACTTAAAACTGTGTATGGAGTCAGCCTCCACCACATCACTTCCTAATGCATTCCATTTGTCAACCACTCTGACACTAAAAAAGATCTTTCTAATATCTCTGTGGCTCATTTGGGCACTCAGTTTCCACCTGTGTCCCCTAGTGCGTGTTCCCCTTGTGTTAAATAGACTGTCTTTATCTACCCTATCAATTCAATACAGAATCTTGAATGTGGTGATCATGTCCCCCCTAACTCTTCTGTCTTCCAGCGAAGTGAGGTTTAATTCCCGTAGTCTCTCCTCGTAGCTCATACCTCTCAGCTCGGGTACTAGCCTGGTGGCAAACCTTTGAACCTTTTCCAGTTTAGTCTTATCCTTGACTAGATATGGACTCCATGCTGGGGCTGCATACTCCAGGATTGGCCTGACATATGTGGTATACAAAGTTCTGAAGGATTCTTTACACAAGTTTCTGAATGCCGTTCGTATGTTGGCCAGCCTGGCATATGCCGCTGATGTTATCCGCTTGATATGTGCTGCAGGAGACAGGTCTGGCGTGATATCAACCCCCAAGTCTTTTTCCTTCTCTGACTCCTGAAGAATTTCCTCTCCCAGATGATACCTTGTATCTGGCCTCCTGCTCCCTACACCTATCTTCACAACATTACATTTGGTTGGGTTAAACTCTAACAACCATTTGTTCGACCATTCCTTCAGCTTGTCTAGGTCTTCTTGAAGCCTCAAACAGTCCTCTTCTGTTTTAATCCTTCTCATAACTTTAGCATCGTCCACAAATATTGAGAGAAATGAATCGATACCCTCCGGGAGATCATTTACATATATCAGAAACAAGATAGGACCGAGTACAGAGCCCTGTGGGACTCCAAGGTGACTTCACGCCAATCGGAGGTCTCACCCCTCACCGTAACTCTCTGCTTCCTATTGCTTAGATACTCCCTTATCCACTGGAGCACCTTACCAGCTACACCTGCCTGTCTCTCCAGCTTATGCACCAGCCTCTTATGCGGTACTGTGTCAAAGGCTTTCCGACAATCCAAGAAAATGCAGTCCGCCCAGCCCTCTCTTTCTTGCTTAATCTTTGTCACCTGATCGTAAAATTCTATGAAGCCTGTAAGGCAAGATTTACCCTCCCTGAACCCATGTTGGCGATTTGTCACGAAGTCTCGTCTCTCTAGATGTGTTACCAGGTTTTTTCTCACGATCTTCTCCATCACCTTGCATGGTATACAAGTCAAGGACACTGGCCTGTAGTTCAGTGCCTCTTGCCTGTCGCCCTTTTTGTATATTGGGACCACATTCGCCGTCTTCCATATTTCTGGTAGGTCTCCCGTCTCCAGTGACTTACTATACACTATGGAGAGTGGCAAGCAAAGTGCCTCTGCACACTCTTTCAGTATACATGGTGAGATCCCATCTGGACCAACAGCCTTTCTAACATCCAGATCCAGCAGGTGTCTCTTGACCTCCTCTCTCGTAATTTCGAACTCTTCCAAGGCCGCCTGGTTTACCTCCCTTTCTCCTAGCACAGTGACCTCACCTTGTTCTATTGTGAAGACCTCCTGGAACCTCTTGTTGAGTTCTTCACACACCTCTCTGTCATTCTCTGTATACCTGTCCTCGCCTGTTCGAGGTTTCAATTCCTGTTCTTTCACTGTTGTTTTCCTTCTGATGTGACTGTGGAGTAGCTTTGGTTCGGTCTTGGCTTTGTTTGCTATATCATTTTCAAAACTTTTCTCTGCTTCTCTTCTCACCCTGACGTACTCATTCCTGGTTCTCTGGTATCTCTCTCTGCTTTCTGGTGTTCTGTTATTCCGGAAGTTCCTCCACGCCCTTTTGTTCAGTTTCTTCGCTTCCATACACGCCCTATTATACCATGGATTCTTCTGTTGCTTCTCGGATTTTTCCCTTTGGGCCGGGATGAACCTGTTTACTGCCTCTTGACACTTTTGGGTAACATAGTCCATCATACCCTGTACTGACTTATCTCTGAGGTCTGTGTCCCAAGGTATTTCACTTAGGAAACTTCTCATCTGTTCATAATTCCCCTTTCGGTATGCCAGCCTTTTGATTCCTAGTTCTTTTTTTGGGGAAATAAGTCCTAGCTCTACCAGGTACTCAAAGTTCAATACACTGTGGTCACTCATTCCCAAGGGCGCTTCCATCTTAACTTCCCTTATATCCCACTCATTTAGGGTAAATATCAAATGAAGCATTGCTGGTTCATCTTCTCCTCTCATTCTTGTTGGTTCTTTGATGTGCTGGCTTAGAAAGTTTCTTGTTGCCACGTCCAGCAGCTTAGCTCTCCATGTTTCTGGTCCTCCATGCGGGTCTCTGTTCTTCCAATCTATCTTCCCATGGTTGAGGTCTCCCATAAATAGTAGCCCAGATCCATTCCTGCTAGCAACAGAAGCTGCTCTTTCTATTATGTTAATGGTGGCCATGTTGTTTCTATCATATTCCTGTCTAGGTCTTCTGTCATTTGGTGTTGGATTATATATGACTACGACTATAATTTTTTTCCCTCCATTTGTTACGGTACCTGCTATGTAGTCACTGAAACCTTCACAGCCCTGAATATCCATCTCCTCAAAATCCCAGCCTTTTCTTACCAGCAGAGCTACACCTATGTATATGTATATATATGTACATATATGTATGAGTATGTGTACATGTATATATAGCATTAATAATTGTGTAACTAGCGTCAAAAGATAGTTATTTGCTTAGCTAAACGAACTAGAGGGTTCAGTTCCTGAACCGATTATGTGCCTCTGTAATCCTTAATTACACCACCGCCCACGGGATGGGTATGGGATGCATAATAAAGAAAGAAATTGAATTGTAACTTACCTTATCTCCTAAATGTCAACATATGTCAGTTCAGTTCATGCTGTTGATCTCAATTAGTCTTAAATCTTAGTTTTTAAGGTTTTTCCAGATCTTGACTAAAACGCTGTGGGTATTAGTGCTTTAGGCATAGTATGTACTTGTTCTTTCTTGAAATTTAACATTCTACTTGTAACTCCCAACCACTCCCAACACCACTACCACTACCAACACCGCGTGGGAAGTAGTGGAATTTATATCTATCCTTGAGCTGTAGTTGACCCCATACCCCATCTCGTGAGTGATAGTGGACCCCATACCCATCCTGTGAACGGGAGTGGACCCAATATACTCATCCTGTTGGTGATAGTGGACCCCATACCCATCCTGTTTGCTGTAGTGGACCCCATACCAATCTTGTGGGCAGTATTGGACATCATACCCATCCTGTGGGTGGGAGTGGACCCCATACCAATCCTGTGGGAGGTAGTGGACCCCATACACATCTTGTGGATGCTAGTGGACCCCATACACATCTTGTGGATGCTAGTGGACCCCATACCCATCTAGTGGGTGGTAGTGGACCCCATACCCATCCGGTGGTTGATAATGGACCCCAAAACCAACTTGTGGGTGTTAGTGGACCCCATACCCAACTTGTGGGTGCTTGTGGACCCCATACTCATCTTGTGGGTGTTAGTGAACCCCATACCCATCTTATGGTTGCTAGCAGACCCCATACCCATTTTGTAGGTGGTAGTGGACCCCCATACTTATCCTGTGGGTGGTAGTAGACCCTATACCCATCCTGTGGGTGGTAGTGCACCCCATACCAATCTTTTGGGCGGTAGTGGACCCCATGCCCATCCTGTGGGTGGCATAGTGACCTTATACCCATACTGTGGGGGGCATAGTGACCTTATACCCATACTGTGGGTAGTAGTGGCCCCCTCATACCCACCCTGTGGGGGGTAGTGGACCCCATAATCATTCTGTGGGCGGTAGTGGAGCATATACCCATCCTGCGAATGGACGTGGCCCCCATACCCATCCTGCGGGAGGAAGTGGACCCCATACCTATCCTGTGGGTGGTAGTGACCCGATAGCCATCCTGTAGCCATTAGTAGACCCCACACCCACCCTGTGGGCGGTAGTGGGCCCCTTAACCATCCTGTGGATGACAGTGGTCCCCAAACCCATCCTGTGGGCAGTAGTGGACCCCATACCTATCCTGTGGATGGTACTTGACCCCATAAGCATATTGTGGTCGATAATGGATCCAATACCCGCCCTGTGGACGGTAGTGGACACCATACGCGTCCTATGGATGCAGTTATAAATAATAATAATAAATAAATAAATGTTTATTCAGGTAAAGTACATACATACAAGAGGTTTTATAAAAAACTGATAGATTTATAGATAGAGCTAGTACATGCAATGCCTAAAGCCACTATCACGCAAAGCGTTTCGGGCAGGAAAAACATTAAAGACTAAAACTTAATACTAATTGAGATTAAAGTATAAAATGTCTTGAGAACAAATAAAAATAAAAATAAAAAAAGAGGGGAACATGGCTGAAAAAGCAGCACAAATACAATTAGGTCGACAAACAGCGTTGTTTAAAAAAACAGACATGGGTTGACAATATAGGGGTAAGGTAGGTTACAGGGAATTTATTAGGTAGTGCTTAGTTTTTATCTTAAACTGGTTGAGAGAGGTACAGTCTTTAACATGGTTGGGAAGGTCATTCCACATTCTGGGTCCCTTGATTTGTAGAGCATTTCTAGTTTAAGTCGTACTCTTGGAATATCAAAACTGTATTTGTTTCTGGTGTGGTGCTCATGGGTTCTGTTACAACCTTCAATGAAGCTTTTGAGGTCAGGATTGGCATTACAGTTCAGCGTTTTATATATGTATAATACACATGAGAGAATGTGCAGTGACCTAATGTCTAACATATTCAGAGATTTGAGTAGGGGTACCGAGTGATGTCTGGGGCCAGAGTTGGATATTGTCCTAATAGCAGCTTTGTGTTGAGTAATTAGAGGACGTAAATGATTTTGGGTAGTAGAACCCCCAAGCACAAATACCATAGTTGAGATATGGATAGATGAGGGAGTAATAGAGCGTCACCAGGGCAGGGTGAGGTACATAATATCTGATCTTAGAAAGAATGCCAACAGTTAATGCCAAAGCTATCTTCTTAAGATATCTTCAATGCTATCTTGCTATCTTAACAGTTAATGCCAATGAAATTCTTATTAAGTATCTTAGAGAGTATCAATGTTAATAGTTAACCCCATACCCAAATTGTGGGCGGTAGTAGACGATATACCCAACTTGTCGGCAGTAGGTAACCATATACCCATTCCGTGGGCGGAACTGGACCCTATACTTATGCTGTGGGGGGCAATGGAGGCCATACCCATCCTGTGGGCGGTAGTAGACACAATTTACATTCGTCCTGTGGGTGATTGTGGACCCCAGGGAGCCGGTCGGCCGAGCGGACAGCACGCTGGACTTGTGATCCTGTGGTCTCGGGTTCGATCCCGGGCGCCGGCGAGAAACAATGGGCAGAGTTTCTTTCACCCTATGCCCCTGTTACCAAGCAGTAAAATAGGTACCTGGGTGTTAGTCAGCTGTTACGGACTGCTTCCTGGGGGTTGGAGGCCTGGTCGAGGACCGGGCCGCGGGGACACTAAAAGCCCCGAAATCATCTCAAGATAACCCATACCCATCTTGTGGGCGATATAGTGGACGCCACACACATCCTTTGAGCGAAAGAAGAACATATACCCATCCAGTTGGCAGTAGTGGAGCCCATACTCATCCAGAAGATGATAGTTTCACGCTCGAACGCTCATCCGCTCCTGACGACCCTGCTGCCCCTCCAACTTTATCAGCTGCTCCTTGAGCCCACAACATCCCTAACATGATGTAACAACCCCAGAAGGCAGCTAAGTACCCAGTGACCTAAATGTGACCGAAATATTCGACAAAACCTAACCTACTAGCTCATCTCGACCTCATTAGTGTTGCTCCCTGGAGGAAGCTAACCTGACGTTTGCTGCTGCCATATCAACGAGTCTACCCCATCTGCTGCGTACATCTCTGCTGCTACCATGCCAAACAATTCTAAGCTCGGCAAGGCCGTAAAGAATGATAGCACACCTATCAGGATGAACCCAACCAGCCAAGCTAGCAACAGGAATAATGCGGCTGTCTCCCCCTTAGGGGCTACCGGGGAAGTACCGACCCTCCCTGCGTCAACAATAACAAACCTTCCCAGCTGATTGAAGCGTCGTCACTTACTCGAGCCTTACAACAGTTATGTAACCATATGGAGCAACTTAAACGAGCTGCCTCCCCATGTTCTGACTTTAAGCGTCCCGCTGATAATCCATGGCTCAGATTATTGACTCAAATACATGATGACCAAAAGTCTATAATCCGAGAGCAGTCGGACCTGATAATGAAGCTTCAGAGTGATGCTTTGGCCATGCACAAGATTAACCAAGATCTGTCTGCCAGAGTCGGCCACCTCGAACAGGAATTAAGCTCTCTTCAGATCTCGGTTACTAACTTTAAACCAGCAGAAACCTCTAAGAAGCAAGAAGAGATGCTACAAAAGTTAGAGAACCATTTTAACTCCCTACAACAGCAACACACTGCAACCCAAGACGAATCAGACCAACTTAAGCTCCTTGATTCTGTCATCATTTCATCACAGGATTTTCCCCATGAAACTGACAGAGAAGACTGTACTGCCATCGTGATCCAGGAATTGCGTACTAAGTTGAATTATTCAATCGAAGCAAGAGACATTAAGTCAGCTTATAGAGTGGGTACCAAATCATCTGGTACAAACAACAGAAAGATAAGGGTGAAGTTAGATAGCTGCTCCCGCAAGTCAGACCTTATCACTACTGCAGTCGCTATGAAATCCAAGGTTTATGTGAACGAATGTCTCACCAGATTCAGACAAAATCTCTTATTTAAACTACGTGGAATTTGCAATAGATCCACTGCTATTAAACATTGTTTTGTGCGCGATGGTAAAATAATAGCTAGGAAGACTGACTCTGGAAAAACTTATGTCATAACCACTGAAGCACACCTCACTTCTTTCCTGGATGACTGTGGGATATCAGCTGAATAACCAGAACACAATTTGTAGTCTCACATACAACCAAAGTGTACTTAAGCTCTGCCTTTCCTTTCCAAAGGTGTTTATTTTTATTTTTATTTTTTTATTTTTATTTTTTTGTTTGTCATCTTTGCCTGTTTTATACTCTTAATTATTTGTTCTTAGTTAATCCCCTTGTCACTAAACCTAGGGCTTTTTATGACCCTGTTAATTAACCATTACTAAGCTAATTATCTTCAAGATCATTTTTTTTATGATTATTATTTTTCTTATTATTTTTTATTTTACATTTATATTGTCAGTCTCTACTGATTTTTTGTTTTTTATTTTATGTAACTTCTGTGTCCTCCCTGGCTATCTATTGGATCTTTATTTTACTTCTAAATTGTTACTATTTTATTGTATTTGCTTTTATTCTTGTGTTTTGCTTTATCGTGTATCTTGTATCGTGATCCCTCTGCATCCCTATGCACACTGATATTGATCCTGATCAAAATCTTTTGTCTCATATCTACACCAACCAGCACATTGATCATCATTATTGCAAGTATTTCACAGCACACCAGGCTAAAAACAAACTCCAAAATAGCACCTGTCTATCAGTTTATAACCAAAATGTTAGATTACTTGGTAAACATTTTGACGATTTAAGTGCATTACTCACAGCACTAGGTACTAACCTATCGTTCATTATTTTAACAGAAACTTGGCTAAATAAAGACTATACCCAACTCTACAACTTAGCTGGTTATAAAGCCATTCATAACTGTAGGCCTAATAAAAAAGGTGGTGGCACAGCTATATATTACCGAGATACATTTATCTGCAACAGTGTTATTAGTGACAGAGATGACTACTGTGAATATACTTTTGCTCAGTTTACAATTAAATCCCTTAAATCCTCTTTGGCTATTGGAGCCATCTATAGATTTCCCAATACTAACATAGCTTCTTTCTCAGACAACCTAAGGAATCTTATTATAAACAACAATCTCAACAAAAACCACATCATTCTGGGAGGAGATTTTAATATTGACCTGGGTCAACAAAATTGCTCTCAAGTTGACTATTTCCTTAACAGCATGAACTCCTGTATGCTAATCCCCACAATCACCAAACCTACCCGAGTCACTCAAACATCAGCCACTACATTGGACCACATATGGACAAACATAACAGCTCCCCTTGTATCTGGTATAATCTACGACAGAACAACTGACCACTATCCTATCTTTCTCATAGCGAACATGGACATAACACCACCAAAAAGTAAGAAACTTTCATTTAGGCTACACAGTGAATCAGCTTTAGACAATCTTACAGAGGCACTTTACAATATTAACTGGGATTCTGAATTCAATAATACCCATGATATAAATTCATTAGCTAACCTCTTCATCTCCAAAACTCTAAGCCTCTACAACCTTCATTGTCCCCTTCTTACCAAGCAAGTAACTGACAAAAGATTAAACAATCCATGGCTCACAAGTGGCATTCTCAACTCAATCAACAAGAAACATGAATATGAAAAGAAAGTTAGGATTGGCCTAGTTTCCAAGGAAGTAGCTAAAAGGTACTCATCAATGCTTACCAGTATCATAAGAAAGGCAAAACTTGCATATTATGTGAATAGATTCAATGAAGCAAAAGGCAACATGAAAAGCACTTGGAAAACTATCTCTAGTATCCTAGGAACTAAACAACACTCACATAACCAAATAAAACTCTACAAGGATGGGGATATACCGTCAACTGATTTAGAAATGGCAAATGAATTTAATAGTTTCTTTTCATCGGTTGGTGCTAATCTTGCCAGTAAAATCCCACAGACTCAGACACATATTAACACATATCTCTCAGGCAGCTATCCAAACTCTCTTCTCCTTTCACCAATCAGCCCGGCAGATGTTGTGTCCATCATACATTCTCTAAAAACCAAGGCAGGGAACACCAGTGAAATTCCGTCCATTGTGTACAAGAGAGCCTCCCATGCCCTTGCCCCACCCATAGCACTACTGTTCAACAAATCTATAGAGTATCACACCTTCCCTGATATCCTCAAAAAAGCAAGAGTAACGCCAGTCCATAAAGGAGGCAATCCGGCGGACATAAACAATTATAGACCAATATCAAATCTACCCATTCTATCAAAAATATTTGAAAAAATTATTTACAAACAGCTCTATTCCTACCTCGTAAAATTCGACATACTCAGCCCCTGCCAGTTTGGCTTCCGGTCCCAAAAGAGCACCAATGATGCAATCATTAGTCTCCTTGACATTATCTACTCAGCCCTTGACAAAAATGAGTTTCCGATTGGACTCTTCATTGACCTAAGAAAAGCCTTTGATACTGTTAATCACAACTACCTCTTACTTAAACTCCAGCATTATGGAATCCGAGGCCTTGCCCTTGACTACATCCGATCCTATCTTAGTGACAGACACCAATATGTAACCATCAATGATACAACTTCTTCCACTCTACCAATTACCGTTGGAGTGCCACAGGGCAGCATCTTAGGACCTCTTCTATTTCTTATATATATATAAACGATCTGCCTAATGTCTCTAATATTCTCAAACCTATATTGTTTGCTGACGATACTACCCTTATCTACGCAAACCTCAACCCACATACACTAAATAATGTTGTGAATAATGAATTAAAAAAAGTCCACTTATGGATGTCAACGAACAAACTAACATTAAACATCGAAAAGACTTACTACATCTTATTTGGAAGCAAATCATCAAATGCAATTCAGCTACAGATAGACAACATTAACATCAGTAATAAAAATGATGGCAAGTTTCTTGGCCTATTCCTAGACAAGAGACTCAACTTCAGCACCCACATTCAACACATAACTAAGAAAGTCTCTAAGACAGTTGGTATACTCTCCAAAATCAGATATTATGTTCCTAACTCTGCTCTCCTCTCACTATATTATGCACTAATCTACCCCTATCTTAATTATGGTATCTGTACATGGGGGTCTACCACTGCAAACCACCTTAAGCCCATCATCACACAGCAAAAATCTGCTATCAGAATTATAACTAACTCTGCTTTCAGACAACACTCAGCTCCCTTGTTTAAATCCCTAAACTTGCTAAATATTAACTCCCTCCACACATTCTCTTGTGTCAACTACATTTACAAAACCCTGTTCTTAAATGCAAACCATGCTCTGAAACTCTCCCTGGACAGATGTAATAGGACCCATTATCACCACACCAGAAATAAATATCTCTTTGATATCCCCAGGGTCAAACTTAATCTGTGTAAACACTCTATGCAAATTAAGGGACCTAGTCTATGGAACTCACTCCCTAGTGAATTGAAAAACTGTAAAACTTTTGCCTTATTTAAAAGCAAAACCAAAAAGTACCTAACTTCATCTTCTTAGTTTCCTACACTGAGCTTTAAATTTGCTCTGTACCTAGTGTTACCCAATCTCCTAATTTTTATGTAATATCAAACAACCTTATCATTGTGTTCATTGCTGTCTTCTTTTATGTGCTAGCCATATGCTGTATTGTGACTACCAATTTTTGTCATCTACCATTCAAGCTGTCATTGCAATCAATCTTATATTGTTTCTGCTGTATTGTGCCTACCAATTTGTTGTCAACTATCATTTTAAGCTGTCATTGCAATCAATCTTAGCTACCTATGTGCTTTAATATACTGTACCTACAATTTTCTCTCATCTTTTTTTTTTTTTTTTTTCATTTCATGTAATCTGTTATCATTTTTTGTCTAAAAATTTTGCAAGTATTTACCTCCTTAAAATTTTCTTAGATTAAGGACCTGCCCGAAACGCTGCGCGTGCTAGTGGCTTTACAAGACTGTAATTACCATATTTGTATCCTCACATTCCTTATGTACATTCTTGTATATGCATAAATAAAATAAAAATAAAAAAATAGTGGACCCCAAACCCATCCTGTAGGCAGTAGTAGACCCCATACTCATCCTGAAGATGACAGCGAACCCCCAAACCCATCCTGTGGGCAGTAGTAGACCCCATACCCATCCTGGAGATGATAGTGAACCCCAAACCCCATCCTGTGGGCAGTAGTAGACCCCCATACTCATCCTGGAGATGACAGCGAACCCCCAAACCCATCCTGTGGGCAGTAGTAGACCCCATACCCATCCTGGAGATGATAGTGAACCCCAAACCCATCCTGTGGGCAGTAGTAGACCCCATACCTATCCTGTAGATGATAGTGAACCCCAAATCCATCCTGTGGGCAGTAGTAGACCCCATACCCATCATGCAGGCAGTAGTGGACGCCATACACATCCTGTGTGTGATAATGGACCATATACCCATCCAGTAGGCGGTAGTGGACCCCATACCTATCCCATTGGCAATTGTTGGGCCCAGACCCATCCTACAAGTGGTATGGACCCCTTACCCACCTAACAGGTGGTAGTGGACCCCTTACCCACCTAACAGGTTGTAGTGAACCCCTTACCCACCTAATTAACAGGTCGTAGTGGACCCCTTACCCACCTAACAAGTGGTAGTGGACCCCTTATCCACCTAACAGATGGTAGTGGACCCTATACCCATCCAACAGTAGGTAATAGACGCTATACCATCCTGTTTGTAGTAGTTTACCCCATAGGCATTCCAACGTAACTTCGTTTTCTGTTGACGTTCCTACAATACATTCTTTAAAGATTTTAAAAGTACAAACTAGTGTATATAATGTTGATTGGTGAAGCACTATTATTTTATGTAATAATTTATAGTGCTTATTATAATTTACTAAGAACAACTAATATTTCTCAAAACAAAACTACGAACCATCAATAGGATGTAGCTGATCTGTAATATTCTAAGAGCATGGACAACAGTAGGTAAATTTCACAACCCATGTGGGACCTGAAAACTACAATTTTCATTATAATTGAATGAATCACGACTATTCTGCTGTCTACAGCGATGGACGGGTACTGTGAGACGTAAATTGGTACGTGAGGAAGAGTTTGGGCCTTGAAAAAATGTAACTTGGAATATATCGCATATATACTAATTCTTATTAAACATATTGACTTTAAGCATTAAGTCATATATGTGCTATCTTGTGTGAGAGCGGGTTGCTTCCTTGATAGGTGTAATAGATCCCATGAGCACCTTCTTGTATATACATAAATAAATAGATAAACATTTGTCTGAAATCTATAATATATAGACGTCATATACAAATGCTGTGAATGGATGGCAACACTGCCCCGATTATGTCGTGTTTATCTCAAAGCGACTCAATAAGTACATTCCTGACTGTCTGCATAGTACATAAATACACTTAATTGTGCTATTTCCCTCATTTTCTGTTAATACACTCAAAATTTTGGGTTGAAAGTTGAATGTTCAGTTCCATATTCACAAGTTTTATATATAAAGAATATCGTTTTCAATTTTATTAAACAATAGAGATTTTATACAAATTTTGAAAATATCCTGAATTACTTTATAATTTATTGAAAGACTCTAGTTTTGTTTTATTAGTTTTATAAAATTGTTATATCAATATAGCTATAGGCTAAATACTAACTGTAATTATGAAGCAATAAATGCTATATACATGCTTGTCCTACGCTCCCAAGGTTAGGTTAGGTCGTGGTTTTCTATACAGCTTTTCAGATAAACTCTAATTTTCACAACATTTGGGAGCGATGCTGGCAATTAAGTGTATTTATGTACTATGCCGATAGTCAGGATTGTACTTATTACATTAGTATTAAAACGTACTGTCGATTCGGAGGATGGGCTGCTAAGTCCAATGGCTGGATACAAAGGTGTTCTGCTTTCAAATGAATTAATATCTAACTTCAAATGTATGGTGATTATGTAAACAAGTTGCATTTATTCTATTACACTAATTTATGCAAATCATGAGAATATTGTAAAATAAAATAACTGTATATATAAATTAAACAATAGTCTAATTCTCTGATGCATTATTGTAGAAGCCTGTAAAATAATTTCCATATTACTGAAATTCATCATGCAAATCAGCTGTTATGAATTTGCTATTTGCAATGGAGGGTATGGCATATTACAAAGAAGGGCCAACAGCTAGAATCAGGATGTATCAAAATTAGAGGAGATCAGATAGGCCCGGCCCCCAATAAGAACATAAAACCATATTAAAGTAGTGTCTTGAAGTAAATACATCAGCCTAGAGGTTGATCACTGATCCCCTACACAGGAAGAATGGATACTCCTTTATAAACTAACTTATTTATTAAACCCTCTTAACAACCCCTATATACATTAACAACAATAACAATTACTACTTTACCACACTATCTTACGTTAACTACCTTGGTCCACCTAGACAGGATACAAGGCTTTCGTTTGGGACAAGCTACGGTAAAGTCTACTAGGCAAGGGACACTAGCAGGGACTCTAGATAGCTTGGTACCACTTAAGTGGTTCCACTGAAACCCCTTAGAGTAATTTAGCAATATAAACACTAGCATAGCCTATGCACATTACTACACACTTATGCCAGAAAACGTACATGCAACACGGTACTTAGCTTTGCAAACTAGACACAGGATAAGGTAAGGGAAGAGAAGGAGAAAGAGGAGGAGGAGACAGAGCCACACAGGAGAGGTGTTGACTCAACCACAGCAGTCCAGACAGAGCCGAAGGAGCCTCCAGTTGTTGTTGCCGGGAAGTTAACCAGCTGATCATGCAGCTTATAAACATTACCAGTCTTCACCAACATACAATACTAGTTACTTTACTAATTCTAAGAATAGTTGATAACTAGTTCAGTGTTATAATTAATCAACAACAAGCTCAGAGTCTAAATGCTCTGTGAGAAACAAGATTCATCTTACATTTGGCAAGGGTGATGGGAATAAGGCATACTCCCAGTTTTAAGGAGCCCTGATATAAATATTATTGTAATTAAATATCCGTCTCACGTGATCCAATTCTACGAATTAATGTATAGTAATTATTTAGAGCTCAAATTGACCTCTGGTTTCCATCTAAGGAACCCAGGGTCGTAACACTCCTCCCCCCTTTCAGAGAAAAAAACAATGTGGCTACAAGAATAGTAGTCATATTTTTTTGTAAGAGCATACAGAGAATAAAAAGGAAAATCTATGCCATAAAAGAAAATCAATCAAAAACAAAAATTTCTCTGCAGTAAAAATCACAAAGCAATTTTCTTAAAGAAAAAGCACACAAGAATAAATTTTCTGAAAGAAAAAGCACACAAGAATAAATTTTCTGAAAGAAAAAGCACATACAAAAAAAAGGGGAAGTAAATAAATTTGACACAGAATATTTAATGTCACAGGAGAACCTAAAAAAAAAATAACTAAAGCATGACAGTTGGTATATAGCTTCCTGTGGCTCAGATGAATGTTACTCAGGTAACCGGGAGAGAGCGTCGGGTATCATGTTGAGCTGGCCTGGTAAGTAGGTAATGGAAACCTTGAAGTCCTGTAGGTACAATGCCCACCTGAGGATGCGTTTATTTTTCGCCTTCATCTGGTTTAGGAACACTAGTGAGTTATGGTCCGTGTACACTTCCACTATATTTCCTGTTAGGTATACTTCAGACTTTTTACATGTTATCACTAGCGCCAACGCCTCTTTTTCTACCACTGAATAATTGTGTTGCGCCTTGTCATATTTCACAGAGTAATAGTATACTGGGTGGTCCTCCTGATCATCCCCAGTTTGCAACAACACTGCACCAGCACCCGAGTCAGACGCGTCAACATGAATTTTAAACGGTCTGTCAAACCTTGGACTACCACTGGGGCGGAAGCTAAGATCAATTTCAAATTTTTAAACGCCTCGGCACAGTCTGATGACCACTTAAATTTAACGGCCTTCTGCAACAAGTGTGTGAGACGAGTGGCGACACTGGAAGAGTTCTGACAAAAGCGTCAGTAGTACGCACACATACCGATAAACCTTTGAACGCCCTTGTCAGACCAGAGCACTGGATACTCCAGAATGGAACTGATTTTATCTTGCCGAGGCAATACTTTTCTTTGGCCCACTTCATAACTGAGGTATGTCACTGTGCCTTGGCCAAAATGACACTTTTTGCATTTAAAGTTTGATTTGCACTTCTCATAACTTTGAACAACTGGCATAACCTAGCTACGTGGTCAGTCCAATTACTATAAAAAAGCACAATGTCATCTAAATACGCCCGACAATTTGGCACATTAGCGAGCAGAGGGTTCATTAGCCTCTGGAACGTGGCAGGGGCATTACGCAAGCCGAACGGTAACACTTGATACTCAAAGACACCATCGGGTATTACGAACGCAGTTAGTTGCTTGGCACATTCAGGGAGCGGGATCTGATAATAACCTCTCGAGAGGTCGAATTTCGAGACGTACGTGGGGTTTCAGATCTCGTTGATGCAGTCTTCGAGAAGTGGCAGTGGATAGGCATCCACAATAGTCACCTTGTTGAACTGCCGATAGTTGGTGCATAATCGCCAGGAGCCGTCTGGTTTGGGGTCCAAAAGGCATGGCGAGCACCAAAAGCCCTGGCTCTGCCGGATGAGGCCGTGCTGGAGCAAGCAGTCGACCTCTTTCCGTACGATGGCCTTCTTTTCTGGACTCATCCGATAGGGTTGAAGATGAATGGGGGTATAGTCCGTCAACTCGACATCATGGTAGAAGGCATCAGTCTGGGTCGGGACCTCCCCGAACAGACTGGAGAATTCGTCAAGTAATGACTGCACCTCTTTACGTTGGACCATCTGCAAATAGGACAGTCCCTCCTCCACAGCATTCACAGAACTAGAATTATTGAGAATGAGAATAGTTGGGTCCCCAGAACAATCATCCCCTCCCTCACTGGAAAAGGAAACATTGGTTAGTGCGACGGGCCTTGGAACTTCTTCAGACAGTTCAAGTGTATAAGCATCACCTAGTTATGCTTGTCAGAGTGCCTTACATTGTACATGAGGTCCCCAGCCTTTTCTATCACAATATAGGGGCCTTCGTACTTGTGAGACTTATTGTTCCCTAGTTGAGGCTTTTATTTCAGGACAGGGTCACCAGGCTGAAATACCTGCAACTTAGCCTTAGCATCATGTCGTTTTTTCATATTTTCTTGGGCCTTCCCAAGATACTTTAGTGCAGCAGCCTTGCAGTCCCTGAGTCTCTGGTGGTGTTGTGCAAAGAAAGCCGAGTCTTCGGTCAACGTTACGTTCCCTAACAAATTCTCCTGTAACATTTGCAAGGGTCCACGAACTTTATGGCCAAAGACTAACTCAAAAGGAGAACAATCCAGTGAACTTTGTAACCCCTCTCGAGCAGTAAACAAAACATAAAGCAGGTTCTCATCCCAGAAGTTGTGGGAATTCTCACACGATGTCTTGAACATCTGCTTGAGTGTTTGATGGAACCGCTCAATTACCCCCCTGACTCTGTGGATGGTATGGGCTGAATACCTTATGAGTTATTCCATGGTCCTAACAGAATTGTTAAAAAATATCAGACTTAAAATTAGTACCATTGTCGGTTTGCACGACCCAAGGCAGTCCAAAAGTAGAAAAAAAATTGCAACATATGAGTAACAACAGTCTTTGTTCGGATGTTCCTTACAGCAAAAGCCTCAGGGTAAAGGGTCGTGATACACATCATCGTGATTAGGTATATATTACCAGACTCAGTTCTAGATAATGGACCAACACAGTCCATTACCACATGAGAAAATGGTTCCTCCGGCATGACAATAGGCCTTAGAGGAGCTTTAGGTGGTGTCTGGTTTGGTTTCCCAACAAGCTGACTTAAAATATATGAGTTACAAAATGTTGCCACGTCGCTTTTCAGCTTGGGTCAAAAGAAATATTTAAAAAATTTGTGATAAATAGCATTAATACCTTGGTGTCCCCCCAAAGGATCATCATGACCAGCTGCCTAAACTCTCTCCCCATAGCAGGTGGGCAACATAACCTGGTGGATTACCTCCCACTCATTTGACAAGGGAAAACTCTGTGATCACTATTTTCTCATCAAAACATGATCATTGTAGTAGTACACGGTTGCTGCATCTACAATTTCCTCCTTAGAGAGAGTTACATCGTGACATTCTGCAAGGCTGGGGTCAGCTTTCTGTAAATCACTCAAGGGGGTGTCCATGCCTTGGTCAGATGCCATTGGCCGAGGCTCAACAGTGTTCTCCTCTACCACCTCACTACTCTCGGTAGGAGCCGATGGCAGGCTCTCCACAGTGTCCTCGGCCACGTCATCGAGTCAGGCCATGAATTTGTCCGCAAGGTCCACTTGGCTTTCACCACTCGGAAAGTTCCTCGTGTCCTCGGGATTTACCACCTTGGCAATCACAGGGTTGCCCTTACATTTAAGTCCCATAGCCCTGGTCACTGCACACGCAGGATACACAACATTATCCTCTGCGGCGGGTAGATCCAGGGAAATCTTAGGGGTAGGCAACATAATAGGCAGTCTGGAGTCCCTTACCTTATCCCCTGCTAAATCATTACCCAATATTACATCAACACTAGGGAAAGGTAAGTAAGAAGTGACTCCGATGGTACAAACACCCTTGTGGAAATCAGATTCCAGGGTAACCTTAAGGAGGGGTACTTCTCGAGTATCACTAGTGACACCCTCGACCAGTACTACTTCTCCAGTGTCAAAGAGTGTTGGCACCTTGCAATGTACTCTCTAAAATTAAAGTCTGGATGGCACCGGTGTCTCGGAAGATCACCACGTCCTTCCAGGAAGAACCCTCAGGCAACAACAGTCTCCCTTTCGATAAGAATGGAGTAAGCAGGTCCAACCATTGTGGGTTGGAGATATTACTCCTAAATCCTTCAGAAGGCTTCAAGCCCTATGTCACAACAAGAGCATTGGGTCTTTTTTCCGGGTGCAGTTGCCAACAACGGCTAGTAATGTAGTTTGCACGTTTACAGTGACCACAGACTCGTTGGGGAGAAGAGATATTACTAACAGGATTGGCCTTTGGTTCACCTTTAGGTGCCGTGGAGCTAGACAATTTAACAGGGTTAGTTATGTCTGAAACAGAAGGTTCATCAGTTATAGGGTTAGAATGGCCTGGTCTGGACTGGCTGTGGGTATAAGTTTTGTTACTAAGTGGTCTATAATTATTTTTATTGGGCACTTTGTCCGCCAACTGGTAGTTCTCTGCCATCTTGGCCAAATCCATAATATTATAATCCATCTCTCTTCTTCCTCTAAGGTACTGTACTACAGGCTCTGGCATATTATCTATAAAATTCTCCGTTAAAACTAAATTTTTGAGTGCCTTGTATGTTTCGGCTTTAGATGAGCGAATCCATTTTTCAAACAAACTTATTTGGGCATTAGCAAATTCAGTGAGAGGTTGGTTGTGAGTAGGCCTAAGGTTGCGATAAGCTTGGCGGTGAGCTTCAGGTGTAATTTCATATGCCCTCAAAATCCGTTCCCTGACTTTACTATTATCAAAACACTGGCAATCAGGCATATTTATAAAAATATCTTGGGCTTTACCTCTAAGCCGCTCCTGTAATATTTTCACACACTTTTTCTTTGGCAGTTCATGGACATGGCCAGTCTGAAAATGGTTGAAAAACCTTTCAGGATCTGACTCTGAAAATTCCGGTAGGTTATGCTTTTTTATCATAATGCCTGGGTTTTGAATCCCTGGCAGGTGGTGGTACATTGCCATTGCCTCTAATTTTTGCCTCCTCAGTTTTGATTCTTTGTTCCTCTACCCAAGCATTTTGTTCTGTCACTCTTGCCTCTTGTTCGGCTAGTTTTAATCAGGCCAGCTGTAATTCAAATTCTATCCTGCTAGAATCATTTTCAGCTAGACTGGCCTGGCATAAAATAGTATCGCTTGCCAATAGGCCTTGGTCTATGCAATTCAGTAAAATTTCATTGGTTATGACACACTTTTTATTAGTTTCATTTAAGTCAAGGCCCAATTCCTTGCCTAACAACACTAAATTAGCTTTGGTAAGCTTCTTGATCTCTATTACTGAAGGTGCCTTTGCCAGTTCCTGCAATTTAGCCTCCATCACTAATTATTTTAGCTCCTAGCCAAAGAAAAAATTAAAAATAAATTGGAAAAAACAAAAAACTGCACGGCCCGTGTCACAAGGCCACACTCACCTCAATCGTGAAGAGATCCAGCTGGGTGTCCAGTCAGTGCAAGATGTTTCCTTTGCCAGTTGAGCTGGGCCCTAGGCTACCACACAACCGTTCTGCGGAATTCAAGAATTTTAGTTTTGGCACTAAAAAATCTAATTTTTTACAATTAAAATGTTCCTCCCCGTCAGGCCAATCACTTGCTATAAATTTGCTTGCTGGTAATGGGGGGTATGGCATATTACAGAGAAGGGCCAACAGCTAGAATCAGGTTGTATCAAAATTAGAGGAGATCAGATAGGCCCGGCCCCTAATAAGAACATAAAACCATATTAAAGTAGTGGCTTGAAGTACATACGTCAGCCAAGTGGTTGATCACTGATCCCCTACATAGGAAGAATGGATACTAAGAAACTAACATAACTAAGAAAGTCTCTAAGACAGTTGGTATACTCTCCAAAATCAGATATTAGGTTCCTAACTCTGCTCTCCTCTCACTATATTATGCACTAATCTACCCCTATCTTAATTATGGTATCTGTGCATGGGGGTCTACCACTGCAAACCACCTTAGGCCCATCATCACGCAGCAAAAATCTGCTATCAGAATAATAACTAACTCTGCTATCAGACAACACTCAGCTCCCTTGTTTAAATACCTAAACTTGCTAAATATTAACTCCCTCCACACATTCTCTTGTGTCAACTACATTTACAAAACCCTGTTCTTAAATGCAAACCATGCTCTGAAACTCTCCCTGGACAGATGTAATAGGACCCATTATCACCACACCAGAAATAAATATCTCTTTGATATCCCCAGGGTCAAACTTAATCTGTGTAAACACTCTATGCAAATTAAGGGACCTAGTCTATGGAACTCACTCCCTAGTGAATTGAAAAACTGTAAAACTTTTGCCTTATTTAAAAGCAAAACCAAAAAGTACCTAATTTCATCTTTTTAGTTTCCTACACTGAGCTTTAAATTTGCTCTGTACCTAGTGTTACCCAATCTCCTAATTTTTATGTAGTATCAAACAACCTTATCATTGTGTTCATTGCTGTCTTCTTTTATGTGCTAGCCATATGCTGTATTGTGACTACCAATTTTTTTCAACTACCATTCAAGCTGTCATTGCAATCAATCTTATATTGTTTCTGCTGTATTGTGCCTACCAATTTTTGTCAACTACCATTCAAGCTGTCATTGCAATCAATCTTAGCTACCTATGTGCTTTAATATACTGTACCTACAATTTTCTCTCATCTTCTTTTTTTCATTCCATGTAACTGTTATCATTTTTTTTTGTCTATAAATTTTGCAAGTATTTACCTACTTAAAATTTTCTTAGATTAAGGACCTGCCCGAAACGCTGCGCGTACTAGTGGCTTTACAAGACTGTAATTACCATATTATGTATCCTCACATTCCCAATGTACCTTCTTGTATATGCATAAATAAATAAATAAATAAATAAATAAATAAATAAATAAATAAATAAATAAATAAATAAATACTCCTTTATAAACTAAGTTATTTATTAAACCCTCTTAACAACCCCCCCCACATATACATTAACAACAATAACCACTTTACCACACTATCTTACATTAACTACCATGGTCCACCTAGATAGGCTACAAGGCTTACACTTGTGACAAGCTAGAGTAAAGTCTACTAGGCAAGGGATACTAGCAATTACTCTAAGTAGCTTGGTACCACTTGAGCACAAGTGGTTCCACTAAGACCCCTTAGAGTAATTTAGCAATATAAACACTAGCATAGCCTATACACATTATTAAACACTTAGCTGGGGTCCGTCTAATTACCACAAGTTAACACAAGCTACACAAGCTTCAGAAAGCTTCCTGGCAATATGTTAGTAATGAATATATATGATATATTTACTCATTATAATGTTGGTGCTGAACGTACAACACGAAAAAACATAATTTTAATCTGAAAAAAGTATCTTTTTTTAAAGAAATTAGACGAAAATAAAGAGCTGGTGACGTCAAATCAAGTCGACGATCCAAGCGTCAATGTTGTGGAGCGACTTATCCAAGACAGATTGTTGCCTGGAGAGTGTTTGCTGGCATATCAGCCTCTTGTACACATGTCGCACTTCTCTGCTCAAATTGTCACAAATTGAAATAATGGTATAAACTACAATAATGCATAGTTACAATAATATTTAGCATAAATAGCCAGAAAATATTGAAATTGTATTGAAAAATACAATACAATACTACACAATACAATACAATTTTATTTAGGTAAGGTACATACATACAATAAATATTTACAAGGATTGTTTGACTTATAGGTATAGCTAGTACATACAATGCCTAAAGCCACTATTACGCAAAAGCGTTTCGGGCATGATAAACTTAAATGACAAGCTTAATACTAATTGAGCATAATGAGTAGAATGAAAACAAGAAATGAAAACATAGATGAAAAAGCAGCACAAATACAATTATGTCGACAAACAGTGCTCTTTAAAGAAAAAAAACAGACATTGGTTGACAATAGAAGGGTAAGGTAGGTTACAGGGAATTTATTAGGTATAGCTTCGCTTTTAACTTAAACTGGTTGAGAGAGGTACAGTCTTTAACATGGTTGGGAAGGTCATTCCACATTCTGGGCCCCTTGATTTGTAGAGCATTTCTAGTTTGATTAAGTCGTACTCTAGGAATATCAAAACTGTATTTATTTCTGGTGTGATGCTCATGGGTTCTGATACAACCTTCTATGAAGCTTTTGAGATCAGGATTGGCATTATAGTTTAGCGTTTTATATATGTATAATACACATGAGAGAATGTGCAGTGACTTAATGTCTAACATATTCAGAGATTTAAGTAGGGGTACCGAGTGATGTCTGGGGCCAGAATTGGATATTGTCCTAATAGCAGCTTTGTGTTGAGTAATTAGAGGACGTAAGTGATTTTGGGTAGTAGAGCCCCAAGCACAAATACCATAGTTGAGATATGGATAGATAAGGGAGTAATAGAGAGTCACCAGGGCAGGGCGTGGTACATAATATCTGATCTTAGAAAGAATGCCCACAGTTTTTGAAACTTTTTTTGATATGTTTAGAATGTGTCCCTGGAAATTAAGCTTGTGGTCAATGAGATTGCCAAGGAATTTGCCATCTAATTTGTAACAAATTTGGGTATTGTTTATTTTGAGATTTATTTGATTAGAGGATTTATTGCCAAACAGAATATAAAAGGTTTTATCAATGTTAAGGGTGAGTTTGTTGGCAGTTAGCCACAGATGGACTTTATTTAGCTCAGTATTTACTGTGGCATTTAGAGCAAGGGGATCAGGACTGGAGTAAATGAAGGTTGTGTCGTCAGCAAATAGAATTGGTTTGAGGTGTTGGGAGGCATTTGGAAGGTCATTAATGTAGATGAGAAAGAGGAGAGGGCCAAGTATGCTGCCCTGGGGAACACCAATGTTGATGGGTAGGGTGGGAGAAATTGTATTATTCACAGAAACATATTGGAGCCTGTCAGTAAGGTAGGATTTGAGGTATTGTAGGGAGTGTCCTCTGACTCCATAATGATGTAATTTAAGAAGAAGGTTTTGGTGGTTGACAGTGTCAAAAGCTTTACGCAGGTCCACAAACAACCCAACAGAGAACTCATTTTTATCAAGAGCTGTATGAATCGAGTTAAGCATACTAATAAGTGCATCGTTAGTGCTTTTTTTGGGTCTGAAGCCATATTGGCAAGGGCTAAGTATATTGAGTTTGGCTAGATATGAGTAAAGCTGCTTATAGATTAGTTTTTCAAAAATTTTTGACAAGTTTGGCAGGATAGATATAGGTCTGTAGTTGTTAACATCTGTGAGATTACCACATTTGTGGACAGGCGTTACTCTCGCTTTTTTTAGAATATCTGGGAAGGTTTGGAGTTCAAGTGACTTGTTGAAGAGTAAAGCAATAGCAGGGGCTAAAGATCTGGAGGCTTTTTTGTAAATTAAAGTAGGTATCTCCTCAAGGGCACCAGACTTGGTTTTAAGGGAAAGGATTATCTCATTGACGTCAGTGGAATTAATAGGCTTTAGGTACAGAGACTGTGGATAGTTACCTGAAAGATAGTCATTAATGTCTGTACTGGAAGATGGAATATCATTTGCAAGGGATGAACCAATGGAAGAGAAGAACCTATTGAACTCAGTAGCAGAATCAGAGGCTGAAAGCTGACCATCGTTATTAGACAGGAGAGTCGGTTTGTTATTTAAAGACTTCTTTGATCCCAATATTTGAGAAATTGTTCTCCAAGTTTGTTTAATGTTGCTCTTTATTTGGGTAAATTTATCTTCGTAGTACTTAGTTTTGGCTCGTCTAATTATCTTAGACAGCAATAATGAGTAATTCTTTGAGAATTCTTTGGAGACAATTCCTAACCTATACTTCTTCTCAAGGTCATGTTTTTTATTAATAGATTTAAGTATTCCCTTTGTAAGCCAGGGATTGTTAAGCCTTTTGGTTGTGACTTGTTTTGTAAGCATAGGACAGTGGGTATTATAAAGGCTAAGAGTTTTTTGAAGAAAAGATTGCACTGCTAGGTTGATGTCCACTATGTTACCTAACTCGGACTCCCAGTTGACATTATCAGCAGCAGTTATAAAATTGTCTATAGCAGTTTCATTGTGTAGTCTAAAACGTATCACTCTTGACTCAAGAGGTGGTTTGCTAATGTTAGTTAAGAGAAATGTGGGGTAATGATCTGTAGTGCTATCGGTGATTATACCTGAAGTAAGCGGAGAGGTTATGTTTGTCCAGATGTGATTGAGCGTCGAGGCAGTGCTATCAGTGATTCTAGTAGGTCTAGTGATTAAGGGTATGAGGAAGCAGGAATTCATACAGTTGAGGAAGCTAACAGCAGTGGGGTGTTCAGGCTCGCAGAGGTCAATATTAAAGTCCCCTGCGATAATTAGGTGGTTTTTGTTCAGTCTGTTATCAAGTATTAGATTTCTAAGGTTAGAGTTGAATTCGGACACATCAGTGTTAGGAATTCTATAAACTGCACCCACAGTCAGGACAGACTCGGCACCCTTGACTCTGAAGCTGGCGAAGATATACTCCCCATAGCAGTCTCTGGTTCTAATTTCTTTTAAGCATGTTAGTTCTTGGTGGTAGTAAAGAGCAGTGCCACCACCTCTCTGAATTTGACGACAGTTGTGAATTGCTGAGTAGTTAGGCATGTTAAAGAGCTGAGTAGTATCCTCTTTCAACCATGTTTCAGTAAGTATAATAAAAGAGAATTTGTTGTCAATAGCTTCAATCAAGGCACTAACATCATCGAAGTGTTTACCTAGGGATCTAACGTTCAAATTGATTACAGAGATATTGTGATTATGAGTTAATACATTGTTTACATCATGTGCTGCAAAATATCTGCAATTTAGATCATTAAAGTGATAATTGTCATAGATAGTGGATGAGAGGTTAAGTTCAGGGTCTATACTTGTCTGCATAAAAAAAGCTGATTGCAGGAAAAACAAGGGAAGAAAGGCAAATAACAAGGTAGAAATAAGCTATAAAATAGGGAAAAAGATGTACACAATACAGAACAAAGCAAACTCAAAAGGGGCTTACAGGGGTACAATGGATTACACAATAGGTGTCTGGAAGTGAAATTAACTCCATGGGACAATAGTTTTGTTATAGAGATGCTGATGATTATTCGCTGGTATGCGTTCGTTTCTTGAACTACTATATATATGCACTTATTTACGTATCCAGAGATTAGTTCAGAGTAAAACCATGTTTTTCCAAATTCTACATTACATACCATCATTATAACAGATAAATATGACGTATTTCTTCATTACTTATATAATGCAAGGAAATTTTGGGGTATGATTAGGTAGCTAGGGTGGCTTTTGGGTAAATACATGGACTCGCTCTGGGTGTGTGTGTGTAGAACCGTACACATTAGCCAATCAATTGTGTAATTAACATGCATTCATATTAATTATATATTCAATAACATCATTATAGGGGGTAAATATGTCATATATCTTCATTACTTGTGTAATGCTAGAAGGCCGGAGTAGCACTAGGTAACTATGGATATAGCTTTGGGAAAATACATGGACCCGCTCTGGGTGTGTGGAGAGCTACACACCAGCAAATCAATTGTCTAATTTATTTATTTATTTATTTATATACAAGAAGGTACATTGGGTTGGTGAGAATACATAGCATAGTACAGTAATTGCACTCTTGTAAATCCACTAGTACGTGCAGCGTTTTCGGGCAGGTCCTTCATCTAACAGATAATTTTAAGTAGGTAAATTCTATCAGAATTAATAAAATGATAACAAATACATTACAAGAAAAAATATGAGATGAGAGATATTAGTAAGTATATTAAAGCACATTGGTATATTAAAGCTCTGATTGATTACATTGACAGCTTGATTGGTAATTTAAACAAGATTAATAGACACCATACAGCAGATTGACAGTACATATAAGAAGACAGCATTGATCGCAATGATAAAGATGTTCAGATTGGGTACATAAAGATTGGGAGATTGGGTAGCAATAGATACAGTGCAGTTTTAAAGCAAAAGGTAAAAAAACTATGAAGATGAAATTAGGTACTTTTTAGTATTGTTTTTGAATGATGCAAAAGTTGGACAGCTTTTCAATTCAATATGGAGTGAGTTCCATAGACTGGGTCCCTTTATTTGCATAGAGTGTTTACACAAATTAAGTTTGACTCTGGGGATATCAAAGAGATATTTATTTCTGGTGTGGTGATAATGGGTCCTATTACATCTGTCCAGGGAGAGTTTCAGAGCAGGATTTGCATTTAAGAACAGGGTTTTGTAAATGTAGTTGACACAAGAGAATTTGTGGAGTGAGATTATGTCAACCCGTTCTCGCAAATTTAATAAGTCAATATTGACTTATTAGTTGCGTGCATAGGTGACATACTTAACATAATAGTTTCCCTTGAAAAGCTTCATAGAAAACACCGACCTTACCTAACCTACTTAGTATGTTAAGATAAGCATCTTATTGCTTCGTAATTACAATTATTACCTAACCTATACCTATAATAGGTTAAGTAACAATTGTAATTACGAAGCTATAAGATGCTTATTTTAACATACTTAGTAGGTTAGGTAAGGTCGGTGTTTTCTATGAAGCTTTTCAAGGGAAACTATTATGTTTAGTATGTCACCTATGCACGCAACTAATAAGTCAATATTGACTTATTAAATTTGCGAGAACGGGTTGGATTATGTTTAGGATGTTTAGGGAGTTAAACAAGGGGGCTGAGTGTTGTCTGAAAGCAGAATTTGTTATTATTCTTATAGCAGATTTTTGCTGGGTAATGATGGACTTGAGGTGGTTTGCAGTGGTTGAACCCCATGCACAGATACCATAATTAAGATAGGGATAGATTAGTGCATAATATAGAGAGATGAGAGCAGAGTTAGGTACATAATATCTGATTTTGGAGAGTATACCAACTGTTTTAGAGACTTTCTTAGTTATGTGTTGTATGTGGGTACTGAAGTTGAGTCTCTTGTCTAGGAATAGGCCAAGAAACTTTCCATCATTTTTATTGCTAATGTTTACATTGTCTATCTGAAGCTGAATTGCATTTGTAGATTTGCTTCCAAATAAGATGTAGTAGGTCTTTTCTATGTTAAGTGTTAGTTTGTTGGTTGACATCCATAAGTGGACTTTTTTTTAGTTCATTATTAATAACATTATTAAGTGTATGTGGGTTGGGGAACATGCATATATATGCATATTAACATGCATATATATGCTAATTAACCTTCAAGATTTATATGTCAGAAGAAAGGCAGAGATGTAGACATTACTGTAGCTACATTTCAAGTAATATATATAATTCATATGAAAGGTATTATATTTTTAAATAAATAATACTACATAATCGCCGGTATCCGGACACATGAACACTACATTCAATGCCATCATTATAGTCGGTAAATATGTCATATTTCATCAATACTTGTGTAATGCAAGGAGGTTTTATCTTTTTTAAAGATAAATATTTCAACTTTAAATATCTTTTCAAATATTTGTCATTAAAGTATATATTCTGAAAATAATAATGTATTTTATTTACCCCAAAGTAGAGCACGAATATCATAGTGTCATATCCTGTGATTAGTAATTTATTTTGCACCCCATACTCATTTCTTGAAGATTATTTACATTCACTCCTCGCTTGATAAATTCAAGATCTTTTGTGTGCATGAAAATATGTTTTAGAATTATAGAATTCAAATGAAATTAGTAGCGTACAGCTAGTTCTAAGCAGAACTACTACTGTACCAGTAACCAGTAAAACATTTTAATTAACATTTCAGATCAGGTAAGAATTGAGACCACAAAAATCCAGTAGCATTTCTGTCACATTCGTTTATAGTTGAACCATTAAGAATGTATTTTAAATGTTACCCAAGCACACATGTTTGTGGAGTCTAAAATTATTATCAAGAGAAAGCAACAAGGCCAGATGGGTTTATTGCACCATATATGACAGAGCTCTTTCTAAGTGAGCAGAAAGACATCAGATTAGTGATGTGAAAGGAATCAGATTCTCTGAATCTTTATCCTGGGAATGTGTGAGTGTGCGTAATACTAGATAAGTGAGAAAATTAGGTCGGGAGTCAGTACATAAGACAGCAGATGGTTAGAAAGGCGGAATTCAAGAGCTAACAGCTTTAGCCTATAGGTACAAATAGCAAATACACAAACAATTCATTTTATGAGTTGAATTACTTATCCTCCCTTCTCATCCAATATTGTTCTTCCAAAGAAATTACTATCTATCTCTTCTCATCCTAAGTTCATTAAATTTATCAGTTCAATATTTATTTATTTACATATTTGTTTGTGTTATATACAAGAAGGTACATTGGATTTGTCAGAGTACATAACAGTGGTGTTCTAACAATTATTGCAAAGCCACATAGTTTTGGGCAAGTGCTTAATCTAACAGGGGGAAGGGGGGCAGTCTGGCGCTCCCACTTCCCGGCAATTAAATGTTAACCGCATAGAATGTTACAGTATTACATTTTTCTGATCAGGGGGGAAAAAGACACAGGCCGTTTGGGGCTTAAATTTATTAGTAAATTAAATTCTGCAGAACATGTAAATAATATAAGTAGGAATTAACAAATGTAACATGTCCATGTCTGAGTACTAATATTTAACTTAAAATGTACCCCCGTAGTAGTAAGCATAGCCTAGTGACATGGCAAACAAGTTCTGCAGAAACCTAATGACAGATGAAAAGTAATTAGAACTAGGTATAACAGTCAGTACACAAAGGGGAAATAAAGTGTATAAACACATAACACTTAACGGAGCCCGACCAAGACATAATGAGAAATCCTAGAATTAACAGGCGGGCAGAAAATACCTAGTGACTGGGAAAAACTGATGTGACAAATAGGAGTTTTTCCCAGGGCGTGAGGCCGGCCACCAAGGAATAAGGAGAAGGGTTTCCTGAATAACGGTAGAGCTTACTAGCACCTAGACTGGGCAAAGGATTAGCTGCGGACAGCGGGACACTTGGGGACCGGCGCTGCACCCCCCCCTCCCCACTTGCGGTGGGGAAGACTAGAGGGACACTGGCACAAAGCATGACTGGGAACTGCCACTTGCATGAAGGGGAGGCGGGTGGGAGTTTCGAGTGCTGCGACGGGTCAGGCGGAATGAGAGAGAGCCCCTCTCTGCCCCGGAATTTATATGGCCCCAGACTTCCCGCGCATCCGCGCGGGGTGCTGCGCAACTGTTTCTTTGTCCTCCTTCTCAGAAACATTTCCGCTTTGTATTTCAAATCAGAGGCCATTTTCTGATCAGGGGGACAAAGACACAGGCCGTTTGGGGCTTAAATTTATTAGTAAAATAAATTCTGCAGAACATGTAAATAACATAAGTAGGAATTAACAAATGTAACATGTCCATGTCTGAGTACTAATATTTAACATAAAATGTACCCCCCGTAGTAGTAAGCATAGCCTAGTGACATGGCAAACACGTTCTGCAGAAACCTAATGGCAGATGAAAAGTAATTAGAACTAGGTATAACAATCAGGACACAAAGGGGAAATAAAGTGTATAGACACATAACACTTAACGGAGCCCGACCAAGACATAATGGGAAATCCTAGAATTAACAGGCGGGCAGAAAATACCTAGTGACTGGGGAAAAACTGATGTGACAAATGGGAGAAGTTTTTCCTAGGGCGTGAGACCGGCCGCCAAGGAATAAGGAGAAGGGTTTCCTGACTAACGGTAGGGCTTACTAGCACCTAGACTGGGCAAAGGATTAGCTGCGGACAGCGGGACACTTGGGGACCGGCGCTGCATCCCCACCGGAGGCCAGCTGGCCGGACCCCCCCCCCCCCGAAGGGCGAGGCCCGCTGGCCCCAAGGAGGCCTCAGAGTGGCAGAGCAACAACGTCCCGGAGGTAGTTAGCTAGGGGTTCCAGCTGGTTGGTGGACCCGCCATTATCTCCGTTAGCGAGCCCGTCAAGAGAGCTGAGTGGCCCTGCCAATTCTAAAGGTATGAGGGCGTGGTCGGCTGGAGGCGAGCCTAGCTCAGCGAGGGCGGCGCGAAGCGCCCTGTAGAAGTCTTGTCTGTTCACTGGGCACGGGCCGGGTAGAACTTGCCGGGTGGGGGAGGAATGGGTGGGGGCCCGCTCGCCGGGCTAGGGTATGTGTGCGTCCCGCGCTGTGCTTGTAGGATCCGAAGAGTGCTGATTCCTGACCATGTAAACGATACCTGGTCCAGTCAGAGCGTGCGTCGACTTTTTGTCGCATAGATCACCTCCCCCGGGCTGAAAGATATAAGGCAGTAAGGGTGGGCAGAAGCGGCATGCCGTGGTAACGTGACAGGCAAGAGCACAGACAAGAGGTAAACCCTAGCTGAATCAATACGGAGGAGACGAAAAACGGGGGGAGGGGGGGGGGCCCAGCAGCAGGAATTAAAAGATTCCTTAATTAAACAAACCTGGATGAATAAGAGTTTTTTGTAATAACTATACTGTAGCAAGGAAGGGGGCTAACAATTCTAAAAATCTTCCAGCAAACGGAAGGGCGAAGTACCTTTGCTAGGAACAAAGGTGGGAGAAAGCCAGTAGGAGAACAGCAAGGAAGCACAAAGCAACTATATATAAACAGGTATAATACGAAACACTATAAATCCTGATAATATAAACAATACATATACCATAGAACGGGTATATACAACAAATCAATATATACATAAACCATAAATGGAATAAGAACCAATTCTTAAAGCCATATCTGTAACATGCTTGTGTCCTAATCGGGACCAATACAAATTTTTTTTTTAAGAATGTGAGCGGGAACATTACCCTTGGTCTCCATCCCATCTCGGCCTCCAGACGGGTGATACAGCTGAATAGAAGCCAAGGAGTCTGCCTTAAGTGGCCGCTGAGTGTAGTCTTGTGTTGCCAATGAGCGTCTGAAAGCTGCAGCTAGTACGCCGAGAACTTCGGCTACATCTTGTAGAACAGGGACAAGTGAAATCGACGGCAGGGAACTAGCGTCCAGTAACTGTAATAAGGATAATATTAAGAATTCAAAGTAATATCGTAAATAACCGATATGTCGGCAAGTGCCGCAGAGTAGAAGAAATTAAGAAAGCAACGCCAAACCATGATAACAATGTATACTCTTAATAAAATAATACTGGAATGACAATAACGATACAGAATAATATTAATACTACAATATAGCCCAGCAAATAAGGGAAGTATAGTAGTAATTAACGTAGGCCCTGGGCGGCTGCATCCCGGCGCCGCTGCGTTGCCTAGTAACACTAGAGTATGGGTGAAAACTCCCGTTAGTCCCTCCAAGACTAGTTGCTGGGACTGGGAACCCGATGTAGGGCAGGTACTCCAGAGGCAGACACGGGGCGCATTGTAACGTGATAAGAGGAATATCCGGCTCGCATTCTCTTCCTCGCAGCGGTAGGATGGGGGCTCCGGCTTGTCGTGGCCGCGAAAAGGGGAACATGAGAAGCCGACGTTGTGCGCCAAGCGGGGCAGAGCCCAGGGGAAGGGATAGCAGTTGGAGGTAAGGGCCCCAAACCTAATGATAGATGAGGCTAAATTAAATAGAATACTATTACGTAGTAAGAAACAACAATGGCGAAGGAACAAGAAGAGTAAATTAGCCCAGAAGGCCGAATGGCCAAAGAACGTTAGCGACCGTATGGCCAACATCATGCTGGCTGACTGACTGCTGACCAACAGCATGATTGCCAACATCATGCTGACTGACTGGCTTATGCTTGCCGTATAGCAAGCATAAGCCAGTCAGCATACACTCGCCACCATAAAGATTGTAACGAGCTGGCTGAAATAACTGGATGCCGGGAAGGCTACTGCCGAAACGGGTGTAGCAAGCACAAAGAAGTAACACTGCTCTGAGCTGTAAATAAGAGTTAGAATTAATATAAATATAGTACAGTAAATAACCAACGGCGCACAGGGAGATCCACGGCGGAAGTAGTATGTCCGACTGCAGGCAAATTTGCTCAAAATAAGACTGGAATAAGCTGACAATTAAGAATAGCCGAAGGTAAGACATACACCTGGTAAAAGCCAATACTGCGAATTTGCAAAGTTAATACAGCACGAAGCTTAGGCTGGGAGGAAAGGTGGAACGCTTCAAGAGTTTGCATGACAACATGCGCGAGGCCATGCTAAACTTCTCTGTAGCATTCCAAATTTTATCTTATGTACTGCCGAAACGAGTGAAGAATGGGTGGTCAAAAATAATGCACAATATTTAGAATATATAACGAGGGAAATACGAGAGTAATAGGACAAAATAACCAGAGGAAAAATTGGGGGGGCGGGGACCCAACCCGAATCCACTGCAACTAGCACATCCTAGCTGAAATTAACTTAATGGCGCAAAGGCAATAAGCAATAGTTTAATACAAATCTTAATTGAAAGTCCCTTAATATAACAAATTAAACGTGAAGCTTCAGCGAAGCGTAAATTGCGGGACAAAATTTGCCGTGTTAAATACGAATCATAATTGCGAGTCCAATAATAAAATTTATAGGCATGAGGCGTAAGCAATGCTATAAATTGCGGAATAGTAATACAACTCATAACTGAAAGACTAGCAATCATAAGTTATATTTTATAAATGTTCACAAATAATATAAATTATAAGTCACCAAAACGGCGGACTGCACGACGCCAGGGCGTCAAAGCTTAAGTTAGAGATAACTGAGACGGCGAGTAGCAACTCGCTCAGCCTAACTGGCCTATCTAAACACTTAAAGTCGAGGGAACAAGCATAAATTTCCATCAGGAAAGTAAAACCTGCAGCTGGTGTTGGGAGGGCATCAATTGAAGAATTAAATTGTGATATGCTAAATGTAAACATTTAGGCCGTAAATGATAAACCACATAACGTAACCATGAGAAACAACATAAATATGCCGCAAGGGCTACACGTAATAACAGTAATAATTTACAGAGGAAACTAAACATAAATGCAGGGCCAGAAACTTAAAGCAGGAGACAAGGGCCCGTAACACCGCGACTGTGGGATATCTGGGGCTTGACTCAACTATTTAATTATTGAATTTAATAACGAAGGACCACCCACTTTTGAGAAAAGAGGGAGCCTAATAAAAAGTGATCATTACAAACACAAGGAAGAACCAGTGTCTATGGATAAATATTAGAAAGAATAATCACTTAAATAAATAATGGACTGTATGGTTAATTAACTAAAGTCTAAGCCTCAAACACCTACATTGTGGGGGTATTGCTAGAACTTTATATACGTTTAGGAACTAGTGTGGTTCGTCACCAGTTCATTGTTGAGTAAAGAATATTAGGACCAAAAATATTATAGAATCAATAGGTAAATCCAAATAGAGAATATTAATGATTGTTAGAATTAAAGAGCAATCATCTAAGTAAACACACCAATCTCCAAATTCATATAGTAAGTACTCGATATGATAATATTATGGATATGTATAATAAATTGGAATAATTAAATGTGTACAAAAAGTCTTAGCTTTAAGACGATTTCTATGACATCGTTCGTGCTTCGTCCTCGTGATCTCAGGATCTCCACACAGAAGTCATTAGAGGTGAATAACACGAATGTAGTTAACGACTCGTTGACTCCTCACATACGAGCTGTAATTTAAAGGATATTACGTAGCATTGAACTAGACTACTTAAATCTCAAAATTTATGAAAATAGAAAATGAATATTAATGCGGTACTAACATTGGATTTATTGTCGTCCCGCTATGTAATGACAGACTACCCACGAAATATACAATCTCTAATGATGCATCAAGAAAGAAAATATACTTAACATGAGCTCAGTATATGCTGAAGTCTGCCGATATCGCGTCTCAGTCTCAAACTTCCACGATGTTGTACACGTGATTGAGAGTTTGGCTTGATTCTCGACGCGTTATTGTTTGACCGAGCACTATGGAGCACGTGGAAGAATAATTATTCGTTATAAGTTGAGTATCAGTGTAATTCTTGCTGATAATCCCAACGCCACGTGTCTCAGACTCTGACGCCACGACTTTCTTCTGTCCAAGTACGCACGCTGGCTGCTCGCTCCGCAACACCAGCCTCAACAATGGCGTCTCCTTCCTCTCCAACCCGCGTCCCGCATTCACCACAGAAATTATTTATCACGAATAATACTATTTCGCGCAATTGTGGTTGAAATACTTAAATAAGGACTGGGTTGTGATTCTAGAGATTTAAATATTATTGCTTTCTCGACTTATCGTGGTAAACGAGAAATGGAGAAGATTATAGTTTTCTCCATGGCATTCACGCGTGACCGAAAAACTATTACTTGATAACAATTGTAACTAAAAACTCTCGATTTAGAATTATTTGGGAGTTATGTTATCCATAAATAATTATCACACGGAATACTGATGATTTTAGAGAACCACATTCAATTCTCTAGCACATTGGCAATAAATGTGTTTAACTAGACATAATCTGACGCAATATTGGTGCTTGATTTCGTAAGAATTCCAGCATCAATACGCAGGTATAATGGTTAGTTTATGTTAACATTACTGTTAGTAAATTTAGTGACTACTGTAGTTAGTATGTAATAATAATGATTTATTATAATACAATAGTATTGTATTAGTGTTGGAAATTTCCAACAGCGACTAGCACATCCTAACTGCCTTTACTTAATAACTTAATGCAAAACAAAAGTTAAACAAACATACTGTAAACACAGTAAAAGTAAACATGCAACAAGACAAAGCATCCAGAGCGGAAATATTGTGAGTAGGCTAGTGGTAAATGCGAAGCCAGGGAAGCTGAGGCATGAGGCCTGTGAAACGGCAACTAGCACAATTAGCTGGCTTAGTTAATAACTCAAATACAATAAGCACTGGTTTTTAAGTTAAAGAATCATGCACGTGGGTAGTACCTGGACCTTAAACCCACATTAACGTAGCGTGTATAACACAAACACCAATAGTCAAAATTGGGCAAAATAATGGATTAACTTAACGACCGTTGCCGAATGTTGAACTGCAAAATCCTGCCATCAGCGGCTGGAGCATCGGAGCTGGGCACCTGCAGCTGGACATCGACAGCTGGAGCATCAACATCTGATGAAGGTAGAAAAATAGCGGCAACTGGCCACCTTAGGAACCACCTAAGGGAAGATCTTAGTGGTAAGTAGAAGTCCAGCTGCAAGAGAATTCAGGCTAAAGACTGGAATATAACTGTCATAGAGAATAACGGAAACAATTCATGAAGCTGGGAAAACGAGAAATACAAAAAACTGAAAAGAGTGATAAATTGATGGGCGCAACGTCGGGTGGAACGCTTCAGCTGGAGCTTCATGACTGAGCATCGGGTGCCGGGAAGCATAACATGGAACTGGGGCGTTAGCAGCTGTAACATCGTCTGCTGAAACGAGCTGCGGCTGTGAGGGCGCCCGCTGCAACAGCTTCGGCCGAGCCACCAGCTGGCCCATCCTCTGCAGGAACAACACCGGATGGGACAACGACAGCTGGGACGACGTCGTTGGAAAAAAGCCTAACAATGTAATAAATTATATTATGAATAATCGTAAATAAATGGTGTAAATAATAAAATTATAAACCAATTATAACTATAAATAGTTATAACTAATTATAAAATAATTGCAAAACAAAGTATGCTCCAAATAAAGCTGTACTATAACTCGATAGAGAAAACGGGATTAACACTTGGAGCCGAAATAAATACAACCAAATACAATAACAAAAATGAGTGAAAAAAAGGCACAACGTCAGCTGGAACGCTTCAGCTGGAGCTTCGTGACCAGCGGCCTAGGAGGCCGCTGTGACTCCCGGGCTACACCGGGCGACAACGTCTGGATAAACCTGCAGCCTGTGAGGCCGCAGTGACTCTCGGGCTACACCGGGCGACAACGTCTGGATAAACCTGCAGCCTGTGAGGCCGCAGTGACTCCCGGGCTACACCGGGCGACAACGTCTGGATAAACCTGCGGCCTGTGAGGCCGCAGTGACTCTCGGGCTACACCGGGCGACAACGTCTGGATAAACCTGCAGCCTGTGAGGCCGCAGTGACTCCCGGGCTACACCGGGCGACAACGTCTGGATAAACCTGCAGCCTATGAGGCCGCAGTGACTCTCGGGCTACACCGGGCGACAACGTCTGGATAAACCTGCAGCCTGTGAGGCCGCAGTGACTCCCGGGCTACACCGGGCGACAACGTCTGGATAAACCTGCAGCCTGTGAGGCCGCAGTGACTCCCGGGCTACACCGGGCGACAACGTCTGGATAAACCTGCAGCCTGTGAGGCCGCTGTGACTCCCGGGCTACACCGGGCGACAACGTCTGGATAAACCTGCAGCCTGTGAGGCCGCAGTGACTCCCGGGCTACACCGGGCGACAACGTCTGGATAAACCTGCAGCCTGTGAGGCCGCTGTGACTCTCGGGCTACACCGGGCAGACAACGTCTGGATAAACCTGCAGCCTGTGAGGCCGCTGTGACTCTCGGGCTACACCGGGCGACAACGTCTGGATAAACCTGCAGCCTGTGAGGCCGCAGTGACTCCCGGGCTACACCGGGCGACAACGTCTGGATAAACCTGCAGCCTGTGAGGCCGCAGTGACTCCCGGGCTACACCGGGCGACAACGTCTGGATAAACCTGCAGCCTGTGAGGCCGCTGTGACTCTCGGGCTACACCGGGCAGACAACGTCTGGATAAACCTGCAGCCTGTGAGGCCGATGTGACAACCGGGCTACACCTGGCGACAACGTCTGGATAAACCTGCGGCCTGTGAGGCCGCAGTGACATCCGGGCTACACCAGGCAGACAACGTCTGGATAAACTTGCAGCCTGTGAGGCCGCTGTGACTCTCGGGCTACACCGTGCAGACAACGTCTGGATAAACCTGCAGCCTGTGAGGCCGCTGTGACTCTCGGGCTACACCGGGCAGACAACGTCTGGATAAACCTGCGGCCTGTGAGGCCGATGTGACAACCGGGCTACACCGGGCGACAACGTCTGGATAAACCTGCGGCCTGTGAGGCCGATGTGACATCCGGGCTACACCGGGCAGACAACACGTCTGGATAAACCAGCGGCCTGGGAGGCCGCATATTTATATGACCAAATAAATATAAAACTGAATAACATCTCCGGCTTAACTCGTCACAGGAAGGACGTCGGCTGGGAAGCCGCGGTACCTTCCGGCTATATTGAGGAATAAACTGAAAGTCTTTAATACACGTCATGACTGAAAGACACCATAGTATAACCTAACTAGCACCTCCTACCTGACTTAACTTAAACTCAATGACAAAAGCGACAGTTACACAAACATAAGTGCAGCACAAAAAGTTAAATAAAACGTGGAGCAAACGCAATGCATAAATTGCAGTAACAAATTGTTGAGGGTAATTGACTCATAAAATCAAGTCCAGGAATAATCTAAAGCCAGAGGCTTGCTCAATGCTAAATTGAGGAATAACTTTATTCTTAATACGCGTCATGACTTAAAGACTAAGAATATAACAAGTTATTTAAGTAAGCGATTAGTTAATGATGGAGGAACATAAATCACCAAAACTGGAGCGGGCTCCCGTTCACTAAATCGACATGAAAATACGAATTCTTTTACGAAAATAGAAATTTTTAAGGCAAGAGGTGAAAGCAATGCTATAAATTTCCTAAAATTGCCGGGTAAAGAAACTAATCAAGCTGAAAGTCTAAATATAAAGGATTGTATTAAAAATTAACAGAATTAAGTAATAAAAAACCGCAATAATTAGAAGTCGCCCAAGCGGCAGACCGCACGGCCAGGCGTTGGGGCTGGACGCTGAAAACTTGTGATGGGGAAGGGGCCGCATAACCAGGCACTCCAGCCAGACCAACATCTGGTACACGCAACCGAGGAAAACCACGGGATTACTGAGTTACAGCGTTCAGTTTTGGTCGCCGTACTATAGAATGGATATAAATGCACTTGAACGTGTAAATACTAGTTCGGTAACAGGGTTGTTGATTTGTGGAACCAATTACCGCATAACGTAGTGGAGGTGGGATCCCTTGATTGTTTCAAGAGTGGGTTGGACATGTATATGAGTGGGATTGGGTGGTTATAGATAGGAGCTGCCTCGTATGGGCCAATAGGCCTTCTGCAGTTGCCTTTGTTCTTATGTTCTTAGCACCATCCGCCTTATGGATGGAAGATTTGGCTGTAATAAATAAAGGCCAGCTAGTCAACGCTGTCCAAAGATTGGTATTACAATGGCTAATTAGTGATCACTCTCCCATATTAAGTACATACATTCCTATCAGGTAATAACCATTGGTAAAACTTTTATCATGGGTAAAATAACTTATTTACATTAACGCTGTAAGTTAACAATGCACTGTACTTGTTTGATTAAAATGGCTTGAAGGTTAACATCCTGAGAATAACCTTGTATATTAAACTTAGTAAGTGTAACAAGGGTAAATGTAATAATGTGTAACTTCCAGAGAATAAGTCTAACAATGGGGCTATTATATTTTACATTAATAAAAGTGCTACCTTGGGTAACATGACAATGTAATACTGTAAAATTCTATGCGGTTAACATTTAATTGCCGGGAAGGGGGGGGGGGGCGCCAGACAGCCCCCCCCTGTTAGATTAAGCACTTGCCCAAAACTATGTGGCTTTGCAATAATTGTAAGAACACCACTGTTATGTACTCTGACAAATCCAATGTACCTTCTTGTATATAACACAAACAAATATGTAAATAAATAAATATTGAACTGATAAATTTAATGAACTTAGGATGAGAAGGGATAGATAGTAATTTCTTTGGAAGAACAATATTGGATGAGAAGGGAGGATAAGTAATTCAACTCATAAAATGAATGGTTTGTGTATTTGCTATTCCGCCTTATTAATATTGTATTAATTCCGCCTTTCTAACCATCTGCTGTTTAATGTACTGACTCCCAACCTAATTTTCTCACTTATCTAGTATTACACACACACACATTCCCAGGATAAAGATTCAGAGAATCTGATTCCTTTCACATCACTAATCTGATGTCTTTCTGCTCACTTAGAAAGTCCTCTGTCATATATGGTGCAATAAACCCATCTGGCCTTGTTGCTTTCTCTTGATAATAACTTTCGACTCCACAAACATGTGTGATTGGGTAACATTTAAAATACATTCTTAATGGTTCAACTATAAACGAATGTGACAGAAATGCTACTGGATTTTTGTGGTCTCAATTCTTACCTGATCTGAAATGTTAATTAAAATGTTTTACTGGTTACTGGTACAGTAGTAGTTCTGCTTAGAACTAGCTGTACGCTACTAATTCCATTTGAATTCTATAATTCTAAAACATATTTTCATGCACACAAAAGATCATGAATTTATCAAGCGAGGAGTGAATGTAAATAATCTTCAAGGAATGAGTATGGGGTGCAAAATAAATTACTAATCACAGGATATGACACTATGATATTCGTGCTCTACTTTGGGGTAAATAAAATACATTATTATTTTCAGAATATATACTTTAATGACAAATATTTGAAAAGATATTTCAAGTTGAAATATTTATCTTTAAAAAAGATAAAACCTCCTTGCATTACACAAGTATTGATGAAATATGACATATTTACCGACTATAATGATGGCATTGAATGTAGTGTTCATGTGTCCGGATACCGGCGATTATGTAGTATTATTTATTTAAAAATATAATACCTTTCATATGAATTATATATATTACTTGAAATGTAGTTACAGTAATGTCTACATCTCTGCCTTTGTTCTGACATATAAATCTTGAAGGTTAATTAGCATATATATATGCATGTTAATTAGACAATTGATTTGCTGGTGTGTAGCTCTCCACACACCCAGAACGGGTCCATGTATTTTTCCCAAAGCTATATCCATAGTTACCTAGTGCTACTCCGGCCTTCTAGCATTACACAAGTAATGAAGATATATGACTTATTTACCCCCTATAATGATGTTATTGAATGTACTATTATTATGAATGCATGTTAATTACACAATTGATTGGCTAATGTGTACGGTTCTACACACACACCCAGAGCGAGTAAATGTATTTACCCAAAAGCCACCCTAGCTACCTAATCATACCCCAAAATTTCCTTGCATTATATAAGTAATGAAGAAATACGTCATATTTATCTATTATAATGATGGTATGAAATGTAGAATTTGGAAAAACATGGTTTTACTCTGAACTAATCTCTGGATACGTAAATAAGTGCATATATATAGTAGTTTGTGCTTTAATATACTGTACCTACAATTTTCTCTCATCTTTTTTTTTCTTGCCATGTAACTTATCATTTTTTTTTATAAATTTTGCAAGTATTTACCTACTTAAAATTTTCTTAGATTAAGGACCTGCCCGAAACGCTGCGCGTACTAGTGGCTTTACAAGACTGTAATTACCATTTTATGTATCCTCACATTCCAAATGTACCTCTTTGTATATGCATAAATAAATAAATAAATAAATAAAGTTCAAGTAGCGAACGCATACCAGCGAATAATCATCAGCATCTATATAACAAAACTATTGTCCCATGGAGTTAATTTAACTTCCAAACACCTATTTTTCAATACAATTTCAATATTTTCTGGCTATTTATGCTAAATATTATTGTAACATCTTACACATCTTCTTGGTGGGTGAGGAGACTCCTGGTTGGGCCGAAGCGCCCCTGCTACATCCAGCCACTTGGGCACCCGATGATGCAGGGATCATCATTCCTGCCTGGGAGGTCCCGGAGGCAACGGCAGGCATGTTCGCCCTGCCGCCCCTATCCATTCTGTTGCTGTCTCCCAGTGGAGCAGCGCCCCCCTGCCCCCCTCCAGTTGTTGGAGACCCCGTCCTTGCCCAGACCAGAAGAACCCGGCGCGCCAGACTGTTGCGGATCTTTATTTATTCGGACTTGCCAAGGGGTGTACCACTGGCTTTTTACCGAGGATCTGGTCGATTGGAGTCTTGAAGTTGTTACTTTGGGTTGCTGGGTTGATCCGAAAGCTAGTATTTTTTTACCCTTTCTGGACATTGTTTGTTCCAGGCGTGATGTGTATCCCCGCAGTTCGGGCATTTTGCTTTCGTTTGTTTGCCTTCTTTGTGCAGATTCTTGCATATGTCGGTATTGTGGAGCTCGCTACATACACCACATCGTTCCGGGCCTGTGCAGCCATCTTTGTGGTGGCCGAAGCGCTGACATCTGTAACAGCGCATGGGTTCTGGGTTGTACAGTCTCAGCCTGAATTGATGCCAACACTCAGAGTGTTGATGCGAGGTCCTTTTATTGTTACAAGAACCTGTCTTGTTTCGATATTGTTGTGCTTGCATCTTTCCGCCGTTGTGACATTTGGGCATTCTAGGAGTCTGTGTGCATGAACTTCGACCGGGAAATTTTGAACTATCATTTTGGTGATTTTTTCTTCTGGTTTCAGTTCATCTAGTTGTTCTGTGTTCCTGAGGTTTGTGATTATATCCGGATTAGCTGTGAATATGTTATATTTACCTCTAATGTCGGGCTTGGCTCTAAGATCTGATCCTGGATTATTCTTTTCCAGTGCGGCAATGTAAGCATAAGTGGGACCATCCACTGGTTTTTTGGTTATGAATATGGTCCTTGGCATTGGTTTGGGTGCTCCTCTTGAGTTCTGGTTGGCTTCTAGTTTGGTTTCTTTGGACATCTCTTCGGTTCTTCTTCGTTTGTTTGCCTTTCCGTTGCCTACAAGTTGCCACGGTGCTTCGTTTAGGGTTGGGTCGTCTTATCGTCCTTGCTCTTGCTACTATATCACTGTGTCCTTCTGACGTTAATAATTCAAGAAGGATGGTTAGGAAAGTCATATCCTGGGGAGACATGGTTACACTGTACTAAAAGAGTAACTGAGGGAGTGAATGTAACTGTGTACTGCTACACTCAGCGACTGAAGTGAGTTTTGAGCCTTATGCATGTTGTTGTTGTTTAAGATTCGCTACTCAGAACGATAAGTTCCAGTAGCACGGGCTATGGTGAGCCCGTAGGTGGAGGCTCTTTGGAGCCATTATCTGTATCAGTGGCTGATACTAGAGATGTGGCGATGGATGGATCTTCATGATGGTTTTCAGCCTGGAGGGCTGGCTATACCAGTTATGGAGCTGGTGGGGTTAGTGTAGACCTCTAGATTTTCCGTTTTTTCTTCGCCTGCGACTTTGGCTGAGCAGTGCTGTCGTTAGAGTTTGGTGACGTGGCCTCCATGAGGAAGTCTTGAACCGTGTAGATGTCGTATTTGTGATGCGGCAGTGGAGCTCCTACTATGATTTCCTTGTCTGAGGAGTCTGTAACCTCCGTAGTGGGCATTTTTGTCTTTCGCCTCGCAGCCTTAGGTAGGTTTAGGTGTCGTTGATTGGTGGTTGTAGCTATTTCAGGAGCGCTGGTGGTGCTGTTATCGTTTGTAGACAGCACGTCTGCTAGCGCGGCTGCTGAGATAGTGATGGTAGGAGTGTTGGGAGCTGGAGAAGGAATTACCTGTGTCGCCAGGGTCATAGGCGGTTCTGGAGTCGGTGTTGAAGTTGACCACCTGGTCGTCCTGGTGGTAGTCTCCGGAGTGGTAAAGGAGGCAGTGAGATTTACGCTAGTGGCTATGATGGGGACCAGGCCATTGTCTATGTATAATGCGTTTAGTTCACTGACAAAGCGCTGGTTGTCTGTTCCTGCAAGCCTTTCCGCTAGTTTAAGAAGACCAGGGATAATGCCTGCACGTGATGCAGGGAGCTGTGAAGGAGCCTGTGGAACCTTGGGTCCCCAATGAGAAGGCTGTGTCGCCTGCTGGGAGGAGCCACATGTTGGTAGGACCGGAAAGTCTTCTGGTCGACTAGTGAGAGCTAAGGTGGTGAGTTGAACGCTTGGGGCTCTGGTCGAGGAGGTATACGAGTTGTTTCTTTTGGCTTCAACCTGGGCCTTGATGATTTCCTGTCTGCGGGGGCAGCGGTAGGATATTGCGGGATGATTGCCATCACAGAGCAAGCAGTGATGGACTGTTGCCTTGCATATGGAGTAGTGATGGTCCAGTGCGCACAGGCTGCACATCTGGACAGGGTGCTGACACTTGTTGGTCGAGTGGGAGAGCTCGTAGCACTTAAAGCACTGCTGGATCTCATGGTATCGTTCCTTTTTTATTTGGTGGGGTGGTATTTTTAGGCCGAAGCAGTAGAATCCTTGTGTGGCAGCCTGGGTGGCCGCAGCTATGGTGGTGAACGTAATCTTCATTGATGTTTTGTCGGTGTTGCAGAACTCTAGGTTGAATACCGACAGGTTTGGATTTTCGTCCTCGATATTGTTTATGATATGATGTTGAGGTCGCTCAGCGATCCACCGGCTAGTCCTGCTGGTAAAAACAGTTCTTCCGGCCAGGAACTGACGTGGGAAGTGAGGATGTAGGTAGTGCTCTTTGCGAAGAATGGCATCGTTAGTGAGGAGTTTTTCTATCTCCTCTTCACATGAAAAGTAGAGCACGATATCTTCACCTTCCTGACTAATGTCAGCGGTTTTGAGGCCAGTTACGTCCTTCAGGACCTTTAAAGTATTGCTTCTTCCGATAGCATGACCGTCAAGTGGAGTAGCTCTGACCTTAAGACGTTTGCGTCGCATTGTGACCACACTGCGCCTTGTGATGTGTTGGCGGGAGATGTCTCTCCCGTCCTGTGTTTTTTTTTTTTGGGCCTTATGCATCCCCACACCGACTTTTATACAACAAGGGCGGTAAGGTGAAGTGTACAACGGAAATATGCAGAAGGCCTATTGGTCCATGCGTAGCAGCTCTTCTTTATATCTACTCAGACTCATTCAGATATATCTAACCTACACTTGAAACAGTGAAGACATCCCACGTACATTATGTTACCCGATAATTTGTTACAAAGTAGTATGTTACCCAAAGTAGTAGTATGTTATAATTGTCGAAATTATAACCATCGTTGCGTCTTCTATTTTGTGTTGATATATTAATTACCTTATTACTATCCCCTTTGTTATGCTCATTCATAATAACATAAGAATGAATGAAAATGAAGAAGGCCTATTGGCCTATACGAGGCAGCTCCTATTTATATCATTCAAATATATTCAAATATATGTCTAACCTATGCTTGAAACAATCAATGGATCCTACGTTTACTATGTTACATAAGAACATAAGAATAAAGGTAACTGCAAAAGTCCTATTGGCCCATATTTATAACTACCCAATCCCACCTATGTACATGTCCTACCCACGTTTGAAACGATGAAGGGACCCCACCTCCACCACATTACGCAGTAATTAGTTCCAAAAATCAACAACCCTGTTACTGAACCAGTATTTACCCAGGTCTTTCCAAAATCTAAATTTATTAAATTTATACCCATTGTTTCGTGTTCTGTCTTGTGTTGATACTTTTAACACCCTATTAATATCTCATTTGTTATATCTATTTATCAACTTGTACGCCTCTATCATATCACCCTTAATTCTTCACTTTTCTAGATAATGTAATTTAAGCTTTGTCAATCTTTCTTCACAATACAGGCTTCTAATTTGCTGGATTAACTTTGTCATCCTACATTGGACACGTTCTAGTGAATTTATATCCATTCAATAGTACGGCAACCAAAATTGAACTGCATGATCTAAATGGGGCCTAACCAGAGCAAGACATAGCTGAAGAACAACACGAGGTGTCTTATTACTAATGCTACGATAAATAAATTCCAGTGTCCTATTTGCCTTATTACGAACATTTATGCATTGATTTTTTGGTATTAAATTCTTGCTAATCATAACGCCAGATCCCTCTCACAATCTTACTTTGTAATCTCAACACCATCTAGCTCATATCTGGTAACTCTGTCATCATTACCTAACCTCAAAACCTTACATGTGTCAGCATTAAACTGCATCTGCCAATTTTTTGACCATTTCAAAACCCAATTTAGATCATCTTGAAGTGATAGTGAGTCTTTTTCCGTGTTTATTTCCCTCCCGATTTTTGTATCATTGGCAAATTTTCAAATATTGCTGCTCAAATCTGACTGTAAATAATTTATATATATTATGAATAACAGAGGTCCCAGGCCAGAGCCTTGAGGCACTCCACTTACAAAATTTCCCACTCTGACTTAGCCCCATTTATACTAACTCTCTGTTTCCTTTGGTATGCCATGCCCTAATCCAACTTAATATAGCATTACCAGTACCATGAGCCTCTATCTTTTATAATCAGTCTTTCATGTGGCACTGTATCAAAAGCTTTGCTAAAGTCAAGATACACATTATCACAAACCTTACTACTATCAACTGACTCAACTGTGCTAAAGTAAATTGATAGCAAATTCGTGGGTCTAACAATGAAAAAATTCGGGTAAAATCGTAATATTTTGAAAAATTTATAAAAAATACTACGTAGTTCTGGGAACACTGTGGTGCAATCCAAATAATTTTATGATATAAATTGATGTATTTATAATACATTTCCATGCGTAATTGGTCAGAATCCGGTGCCCCACGGCTGTGGCGCGCCAAAGGTATTGCTTCGTACGTTCTAAACGTCAAATTTTTCGTAATATCGTCGTAAATAACTCTGTATGTATGAAGAGTAAATATACACTCATTGGCAAACCTTCTCATCCCTAGTGAGGATGAGCCAGCCCTCAGTCACCGTGTGTGTCCTATTGAGTGTGGACTCTCTGTCGACGCGCTCCATTCTCGCTCCTGGAATAGCGCATTGTTGCGTCTACTGCACAAAGACTTATAAAGAGGAAGTGTCAGAAGATAAAAGCAGCACATCTAGCACTCGGTCGCCGTCTTTATCAGTAAAAGAAAGCCGCTTTAGCGCGACGAAGAGTAATATCCAGTGAGAGATGATGGTGGCCTCCCTGCATCAGCTGTGAGGCGTGACACTGACACCTCCTCACACATCTTCCTCAACCCTCCTAGACCCTCCTCACACACTTTCCTAGACCTCTCTCCCTCCAACAAGCCGAGACAGGCTCCTGAGGAAGGTGATACAGCAATGGCACAGGTGCCTATTAGTGCCCATTGCAGTGCTACATTGAGGACCCACAATTCGGACCAATTACAATAGGTTAGTATGTTTTAGGGTTATAATATGATATTTTGTAATATATATATATATATATATATATATATATATATATATATATATATATATATATATATATATATATATATATATATATATATATATATATATATATATATATATATATATATATATTTATATATATATATGCAGTTTTTTTTCCGTTTGTTATAAGGGGATTTGCATAGAACTTACACACCTTGCTGAACGGATGCCTATCTGCAAGGGTGCCAATTATGAACGAAATTGGTCGACGTCAAGCTCGGATATAGGTGGCCAAATTTTGATCTTATTTTACTCAGGTAAGTAATTTACAACTTCCAGGTGCTTCACAGGTTTCATTTATTAATCAATTTACATGCAAATTACACCTTATATGCAGAGTTTGTGCTTCTACAATGTCAAATAGCACTGTAGTCCAAAGTCTATTTATTGATTTTATAAATATTAATAAACATCATATATTGCATATTTTTGGAAGGGGAACTTTGAATAATTGTATTATTGCACTAAACGCTTTTTGGCTAAAACGCCTATTTGAAATCCTTTATTACATGCTCATGTGATATCTGAGTGATATAGAAATGATTTTAGTTGACACATGTGTTCCCTGAAATTTTTTGAAAATATTGAAAATTCGTTGCATAATACGTTGTGTATTTTTTTTCTCCCTTTCTATTTAGGGTGTGATGCTGAAACTTGGACCAGTTGCAGCCCTTTCTATAACCATTCCATGATTAAATTAAAAAAAAAAAATCGGAACATTTTTTCATTTTCCCGTATGTAGACCCCCTTAATTAAACGGAAATGGCCATTTGTAAAACCATGTTGGGAATCATTTATTAATTTATGTTTTTCAAGATGAAGACGAGTGGTATTTGCAATTATCGATTCAAATAACTTTCCCACAATAGACTTTAGGCTAATTGGCCGGTAGTTTGGCATAAGTAATCTATCTCATTTCTTACAAATTGGAACCATATTAGCAACCTTCCACGACTCAGGCTCTCTACCTGACTCTAATGATTTATTAAATATGGGAAACAATGGCTCGCAAAGCTCATCTTTGCATTCCTTGAGTACCCTGGCAAACACTTCGTCCAGCCCTGGGGATTTGTTTGGTTTGAGTTTCACAATTTGTTTAATAACATCCTCCCTGGTAACGGCTGAACTAGTCAACCTGTCCTAGTCCCCACCAACATAGACTTGTTCGGTTGAAGGCATATTGCTAAGTTCCTCTTCAGTAAATACAGAGATGAAATATTTATTAAAAATACTACTCATCTCTTCGTCATTATCCGTTATCTGATCTGTCTCAGTTTTTAATGGACTTATCCTTTCCCTAATTTTTGTTCGATATAACTGAGGAAAAACTTTTATAAAAAGTTTACAAAAAACTTATAACTTTTTAAATAAGTTATATTTTGAATCCACATCGAACTCCCTTTTCTTCATCACCCAGCGCTGGGTTCACGTCTCGCTCATAGACCGCCTCCCCCCCACCCGTGCCCAGGACTTTCCAATCTATTTCACCCCCAAAAAATTTAGCCTATTGAAATAAGTTTTTCGAAAATCTGGCACTTTAACAGAATTATCTCCTACAGATCTATTCCATTCTATGTTAAATCTGATTTCTTTGTGATCACTGTTCCCTTTACGTATTGCTTAAGAAAGCAATCGCCAATTAATTCTAGAAAATCTTCAGGTTCATTATTCCCTCTTTGTTAATCCAGTTTATCCACTAAAATTAAAGTCACACATGACACAAATACTGTTAGACCTTGATGCTCTAGATATTTCATCCCATATATGCTTTGCTTCCATACTATCTATGTTTGGTAGCCTGTATATAACTCCCATTATAAGATTATTTGCTTTTCCGTTTAATTCTAGCCAAATAGTTTCTGTGTGTGGCTCAGTTTTGATTCTCTGTTTGAGACTACATTTCAGATATTCCCGTTTATTTTTGAGATAATGAGGATGGAATTGAACATATTTAGTATTTGGGAGAGAGTTTCGAAGATAAATGTAGCCCCTGACATTTATTTATTTATTTATTTATGCATATACAAGAAGGTACATTGGGAATGTGAGGATACATAATATGGTAATTACAGTCTTGTAAAGCCACTAGTACGCGCAGCGTTTCGGGCAGGTCCTTAATCTAAGAAAATTAAGAATGTGTGGAGGGAGTTAATATTTAGCAAGTTTAAGGATTTAAACAAGGGAGCTGAGTGTTGTCTGAAAGCAGAGTTAGTTATTATTCTGATAGCAGATTTTTGCTGCGTGATGATGGGCTTAAGGTGGTTTGCAGTGGTAGATCCCCATGCACAGATACCATAATTAAGATAGGGGTAGATTAGTGCATAATATAGTGAGAGGAGAGCAGAGTTAGGAACATAATATCTGATTTTGGAGAGTATACCAACTGTCTTAGAGACTTTCTTAGTTATGTGTTGAATGTGGGTGCTGAAGTTGAGTCTCTTGTCTAGAAATAGGCCAAGAAACTTGCCATCATTTTTATTACTGATGTTAATGTTGTCTATCTGTAGCTGAATTGCATTTGAGGATTTGCTTCCAAATAAGATGTAATAAGTCTTTTCGATGTTTAATGTTAGTTTGTCCGTTGACATCCATAAGTGGACTTTTTTTAATTCATTATTCACAACATTATTTAGTGTATGTGGGTTGAGGTCTGAATAGATAAGGGTAGTATCGTCAGCAAACAATATAGGTTTGAGAATATTAGAGACATTAGGCAGATCGTTTATATATATAAGAAATAGAAGAGGTCCTAAGATACTGCCCTGTGGCACTCCAACGGTAATTGGTAGAGTGGAAGAAGTTGTATCATTGATGGTTACATATTGGTGTCTGTCACTAAGATAGGATCGGATGTAGTCAAGGGCAAGGCCTCGGATTCCATAATGCTGGAGTTTAAGTAAGAGGTAGTTGTGATTAACAGTATCAAAGGCTTTTCTTAGGTCAATAAAGAGTCCAATCGGAAACTCATTTTTGTCAAGGGCTGAGTAGATAACGTCAAGGAGACTAATGATTGCATCGTTGGTGCTCTTTTGGGACCGGAAGCCAAACTGGCAGGGGCTGAGTATGTCGAATTTTACGAGGTAGGAATAGAGCTGTTTGTAAATAATTTTTTCAAATGTTTTTGATAGAATGGGTAGATTTGATATTGGTCTATAATTGTTTATGTCCGCTGGATTGCCTCCTTTATGGACTGGCGTTACTCTTGCTTTTTTTGAGGATATGAGGAAAGGAGTGACACTATAGATTTGTTGAACAGTAGTGCTAAGGGTGGGGCAAGGGCATAGGAGGCTCTCTTGTACACAATGGACGGAATTTCACTGGTGTTCCCTGCCTTGGTTTTTAGAGAGTGTATGATGGACACAACATCTGAAGGGCTGATTGGTAAAAGGAGAAGAGAGTTTGGATAGCTGCCTGAGAGATATGTGTTAATATGTGTCTGAGTCTGTGGGATTTTACTGGCAAGATTAGCATCAACCGATGAAAAGAAACTATTAAATTCATCTGCCATTTCTAAATCAGTTGACGGTATATCCCCATCCTTATAGAGTTTTATTTGGTTATGTGAGTGTTGTTTAGTTCCTAGGATACTAGGGATTTTTTCCAAGTGCTTTTCATGTTGCCTTTTGCTTCATTGAATCTATTCACATAATATGCAAGTTTTGCCTTTCTTATGATACTGGTAAGCATTGATGAGTACCTTTTAGCTACTTCCTTTGAAACTAGGCCAATCCTAAGTTTCTTTTCATATTCATGTTTCTTGTTGATTGAGTTGAGAATGCCACTTGTGAGCCATGGATTGTTTATTTTTTTTGTCAGTTACTTGCTTGGCAAGAAGGGGACAATGAAGGTTGTAGAGGCTTAGAGTTTTGGAGAGGAAGAGGTTAGCTAATGAATTTATATCCTGGGTATTATTGAATTCAGAATCCCAGTTAATATTGTGAAGTGCATTTGTAAGATTGCCTAAAGCTGATTCACTGTGTAGCCTAAATGAAAGTTTCTTGCTTTTTGGTGGTGTTATGTCCATGTTCGCTATGAGAAAGGTAGGATAGTGGTCAGTTGTTCTGTCGTAGATTATACCAGATACAAGGGGAGCTGTTATGTTTGTCCATATGTGGTCCAAGGTACTGGCTGATGTTTGAGTGACTCGGGTAGGTTCGGTGATTGTGGGGATTAGCATACAGGCGTTCATGCTGTTAAGGAAATAGTCAACTTGAGAGCAATTTTGTTGACCCAGGTCAATATTAAAGTCTCCTCCCAGAATGATGTGGTTTTTGTTGAGATTGTTGTTTATAATAAGATTCCTTAGGTTGTCTGAGAAAGAAGCTATGTTAGTATTGGGAAATCTATAGATGGATCCAATAGTCAAAGAGGATTTAAGGGATTTAATTGTAAACTGAGCAAAAGTATATTCACAGTAGTCATCTCTGTCACTAATAACACTGTTGCAGATAAATGTATCTCGGTAATATATAGCTGTGCCACCACCTTTTTTATTAGGCCTACAGTTATGAATGGCTTTATAACCAGCTAAGTTGTAGAGTTGGGTATAGTCTTTATTTAGCCAAGTTTCTGTTAAAATAATGAACGATAAGTTGGTACCTAGTGCTGTGAGTAATGCATTTAAATCGTCAAAATGTTTACCAAGTGATCTAACATTTTGGTTGTAAACTAATAGACAGGTGCTATTTTGGAGTTTGTTTTTAGCCTGGTGTGCTGTGAAATACTTGCAATAATGGTGATCAATGTGCTGGGTGGTGTAGATATGAGCCAAAAAATTTTGAAAAGGATCAATATCAGTGTGCATAGAGATGCAGAGGGATCACGATACAAGATACACGATAAAGCAAAACACAAGAATAAAAGCAAATACAATAAAATAGTAACAATTTAGAAGGAAAATAAAGATCCAATAGATAGCTAGGAAGAACACAGAAGTTACATAAAATAAAAAACAAAAAATTAGTAGAGACTGACAATATAAATGTAAAATAAAAAATAATAAGAAAAATAATAATCATAAAGTAAAATGATCTTAAAGATAATATATAGCAAATGATCTTGATCTTGAAGGTAAATATATAGCAAAAAATACAGAGACAAATAATAATCGTAATGTAAAGATAATCTTAAAAATCAATTATTTAATATAGCTTAGTTGTGAACCTATAATTAGTATGAACTTAAGAAAAAAAATGAGCTCAGTAAATAATTACATTAAATGGTGTATAAATCAAATTACAATCAAATTTAAAAACTATAAACAAAAACAAAAATAACAGGGAAAGATTATATTTATGAGCAAGATTTTACTAAGACACTGAGGTAAATGCTTACATAAATACAAAGTCTGCTATAATTAGAGAATAATTATAGCAAAACACAATAATAAATGCAAGTAAACAAAAGAATTGAAACAATTAGAAGTAGAATAAAGATCACAAGATAGCCATGAAGGATACACAAGTTTGGTGGAGAGAACAAAAAAAAAAAAACAGTTGAGACTCAATATGAATACATACAAAATTGACAAATGATGATTGTAAAGTAAAATAATCTTAGATAATTAATTATATTTAGCTTAGGTCTTTAACCTATAATTAGTATGAACTTAATTAGGGAACAAAATGAGATCAATAATTAATTTCAATAAATGACATAAATCAGAACAATTAAATTTAAAATTTAAAAAAGAATAGGGTAAAATTAGATTTAAGAGTAAGATTTTACAATGATACTGAGGTAGATGCTTGCATAAGTGCATGAAGACTTGACTGATTACTGAGGAAATTATATGAATGAGAGAACATTAGGTAAATGGTAAGGCAGAGACAACACCTTGGACAAAGTTAGATTAAGTTAGGTTAGACTAAGGCACTCAAAGAGATATTTTAAGTATTGGCATTGGTCGGGTTCAAGTTTTCAGATATACCACAATCACTAAAGAAGGCCAGTAGTTGTTGGTCACACTTTATTTCATATCTTTTTCCTGCACTTTCCTTCTTTGCAATGATCGTTTCATTCCTAGTGTAGCACTGCTTGATAAGACCAGGGTTTAGTTTGCGAATTGTACGCGGCCTGAAGAGGAGGTTAGATTAATGAGAGGTGTGGGAGCTAATGAATTAATGTTCTCAGTTCACAAGGTAATGAACAATGTACATAAGAATAAAGATAACTGCAGATGGCTTATTGGCTAGTTACAGCCCCGCTCCTGTGCCAGGTAAGTCTAATACGGGCTCACCATAGCCCGTGCTACTTGGAACTTTTTGTTCCCAATAGCTGAATTTTAAACAACAACAACAACGGCTTATTGACCCATATGCCGCAGCTCCTATGTCCAACCCACGTTTGAAATAATCAAGGGACCCCACTTCTATTATGTTACGTGGTAATTGGTTCTACAAATCAACAGCCTTATTACCGAACCAGTATTTACCCAGGTTTTTCCCCCCCTTCCCATCCGGCCCATTTGGCGTCGTGAGGGGGGCTTAGTGGACGGCTGCTGGAGCGTGATGCTCCGTGGGACAGTCCTCTGTCCTTTGGTGGCCTTGCACTCCTGCTGCTGTCGTCTTTAATTGTGCCGGATCGCTTTTCCTTTTCCTTTTGTTTCGTTTTTCTCCCCCCTCTTCTCCTATCTGCTTGTCTTTTCCTGCCGACCTTTTGCTTGTTTTGGTTCTTCCTTTGGACTTCTTCTATTTTGACGCCTGGATGCTTGAGGAGGCATACTCTTGTACCCGTAGAACTGTAGTACCCGACGTCTCGAGCGAGGGGAACCTTTTATTGTCAATCACCCTTTCGTCGCTGAACCCGATCTCGACGGACTGACGGTTCTTAAGGTGGCGTTTGTGGTGCGTATACTCACGGCGCACCCATAGGGGGCCCCGGCATGATCAGCAATGGCTTCCTGTTGGGTGTCCTGCCTCTAATTGTGGCTCCATGGTGGGTATGGGGGCACATTCGTGGATGAATTTCTTTCTCTATGTCGTTAAAAGTTTCTGTTGTACCCTCTCAGGCTCGTGGGGTGGGCGACCAAGCCCCCCGAGTCGGCCTGTATTGGAAGACAGGGCTCTGTAGCCCCCGCTGCATTGGGCCCCGACCTTGCTCCTCCTTTGACCGTCCTGAATTCTTCCCCCAGCTTCCCTCCCTCCTCTGTGGTTGGGTCGAGCCTCACGCCCCCAGTGGTGACCACTTCGTCCCCTGGTGCGGCTAAGTCTCTCGTTGTGACTACTGCGCCTTTTGACCCCACTCTCTCTGGGGGTTTTCAACGCCGTCGGCGCCACGGCCGCACTCGCTCGTTTCCTTCCTGTACTGATGCGTATCAGGCCTTATTTGGTCCTGCTTCGTGGGCCAAATACTTTGGTCTCCTCCCTCTTGATTCTGCACCGCCTGACGATTTCTCCCTCCATCGGCATCTCGTTGATTCCGTGGATGCGTCTGTTACTTTATACCCCACTCGTCTCGGTACACATGTCGTTGCTGCTCCTTCTCAGGTTGCAGCTTCCCGCTTGGCTGCCTTATCCTGCCTTGGCGAGATCCCTGTTCGGGTCTCAAAGAACGTTCAGTTGAACTCCAGTGTTGGCACTATTCTCCTCCCGCCCCATGTTGCGACCGGTGTTCGAGATCTGCGAGACTGCCACGATGATATTCGACATATCCTTGATGCCCAGGGCCATTCTGTCCTCCAGATAGACTCGTTTACTCGTCCCCCTCGTGGTCGTCGCCCTCAACCCCTTCGAGTTGTGAAGGTCACCTTTGATGGTAGGACCCTTCCATCCTCTGTCATTTCTGCTGGTGCCAGGTGCTCTGTCCAGGAGCATATTCCTTCTCCTCGGCTTTGTAACAAGTGCTGGAGGTTTGGGCATGGTGCCCTCCGCTGCTCTGGGACTGTCTCTCTCTGTCCTTTGTGTGGGGATGAAGGTCACTCTAAGTCGGAGTGCACTTCTCCCCAAGCTCGCTGCCTCAACTGCAGTGAGGCCCATCCTACCTTCTCCCGTGCCTGTATCCATTACAAGCTTGAGGCAGCCGTCCTCAACTTGAAGCATCGGGAGCGTTTATCTTTTCCCGAAGCGAGGCGCTAGGTTCGCCGGCTGCCGCCTTATGCTAACGTCTCTTATGCTCGTGTGTTGCGCTCTTCCTCTCCTCGTCCTTCCCACCTTCCTCAGACTCTCAACCGTTTCCGGGCCTTGGACCCTGATGCGCCCACTGTCCCCTCCTCTGTTCCTTTGAGTTCTGTCCCGAGGGGTCCCCCTCCTGGTCCTCTGTCTGGGGTTCCCCTTCTTTCTACCCGGTCTGTCATGTCTCCTGTGTCTTCTTCCTCGTCTCCTTCCCATCCTTCTCCTCCATCTATTGACTCTCCCCGCCGCCTGTCGGTGAAGGCGGATGTCCATCGCTCTCCTAACGGCCGTCGTGTGTGCTCTCGTTCAGCTTCTCCTGCTGAGACGCTGGAATCCGTTACCCAGTACGTAGTTGCTGGGACACCGGTCTCTTTGCGTCAGAAGCGTAAGCCTGGCTCCTCTCCTTCCTCCTCCCCGGCGGAGGAAGAAGAGGAGCTTCGCTTTCTTCCTCGGCCCCTACTACTGGCTCTATTGCTCCTTCCCCTCCCATTTCAGTGGTTGCGCCCCCTGTTCCTGCTATGGAGGTTTCTTTGGCCCCCGCTTCCCTCTCGGTTGCTGCCCTTGCTGAGGTGCGCTCCCCTCTTTCTACATCCCCTCTTCCTGCTGCTGTCCTTGACTGCTCCTCTCCGTTGTCTCCTCCTCCAGACCCCGCTCGCCCACCTCTAGTCTGTTCTCCCGCTTCCTTCCCTCCATCTTTGCTCAGTTTACCCATGCCCCCTAACCCTGACTTTGCTGACCCTGATCCCGACCCTGATATTCCTTAACGTGCTCTGTTGCTCTTTCGCCTTTGTTTCTTCCTTGTTCTCTATTATTGTCCTTTCTCTTCTCGTCGATGTCTATTCTTCAATGGAACGTTCGAGGTTTTTACGCCAATTTCCTCGAACTCTAACTTCTAATTTCGCGGTTTTCGCCCCTTTGTGTCTGTCTTCAGGAGCCGATGCTTGGTGCTCGTCCTGGTCGTTTTCGTGGCTATTCCTTGCTCTCCCCACCCCCAGCCGTTGCTGGGGCTCCTAATTCTTCTGCTCTCTTGATTCGCGCTGATGTTCCCTTTGTCCCCTTACTTTTTCCTTTGCCTCTCCATTGTTCTGCTGCTCGAATCTTTGTGGGGAAATGGTACACAGTTTGTTCCATTTATCTCCCCCCGCGTGTCCCGCTTTCTCTTCCTGATTTGAAACACCTCCTGGACTCCTTGCCGGAGCCTGTGCTCCTGCTGGGTGATTTCAATTGTCGTCGTTCTCTTTGGGGTGATGTTTTGACGAATACCCGAGGTCGCCTTCATGAGCCGTTTATCCTCTCTTCTTCCCTGTCTCTTCTGAATTCTGGTGAGCCCACTCACTTGGACTTTCGGACTCGCACCCTTTCCTGTCTTGATCTTTCTCTCTGCTCTTCTTCTCTTTACTTAGATTTCACGTAGCAGGTTCTTGATGACCTCCATGGCAGTGACCATTTCCCCATCCTTGATTCCTTTTTCTCTTTTCGCCCTTCCCTCTCCTTCCCTAGGTGGCAGTTTGCAAGGCGGACTGGAACCAATTTACCCTCAGTGCTGCTCTCTCTGACCTCTCCCTTCTGCCTCTCCTTCGTGCTCTCCTCCTTTTTCATGACACTGTCTTCAACGCTGCCCTCCGCTCTATTCCTCGCTCTTCCTCTCGGGGTCCGCGGAAGTGCGTTCCCTGGTGGAATGTGGATTGTGCTCGGGCTGTCCGCTGTAAGCGTGCAGCCTGGAAGAGGCACCGCCGTCGGCAGACGGTCGATTCTTTTCTTTTCTTTCGGAAAGCGAGTGCGGTGGCCTGTAGCGCCATCCGTACGGCTAAACGTGAATGTTGGGCATCTTATGTCTCAACAATTACGCCTGAAACTCCTTTGTCCCAGATCTGGAAGCGTATCCGCAAGATAGCGGGTAAGTTCGTTCCCGATGTTTCACCGGTCCTTCACCTCCATGATACTCTTGTGGCGGACCCGTTGCAGGTCGCTTCTGAACTGGGTTCCCACTTTTCTTCTGTTAGCTCTGGTCTTCATCTTCCCCAATCTTTCCTTCTTCGTAAACCTGTCCTTGAGTCTCGTCCTTTAGATTTCTGCACTCGTCTTCAGCTTCCCTATAATGATCCCTTCTCTCTCTCTGAACTTCGTTCTGCCCTAGCCCCTCTGCTTGCCCTCACAAGTTGTGTCTGCAAAGTCTTTGAACGTATGGTTAACGTTCGTCTGATGTGGTTCCTGGAACACCATCACCTTCTCTCCCCTTCTCAATTTGGTTTCCGCAAGTGCCACAGCACGACAGATGTCCTGGTGAACTTGGAGGTCTATATTCCTACTGCTTTTGCTGCGAAGACCTCCGTTGTTGCCGTCCTTTTTGACCTGGAAAAGGCTTACGACACCACTTGGCGATATCATATTCTATCTCAACTTCATTCTTTTGGCCTTCGTGGTCATCTCCCTCTCTTTCTCCGCAGCTTCCTCTCTCGTCGTTCCTTTCGGGTGCGCCTTGGTACCGCTCTCTCTGCCTCTTTTCAGCAATACGAAGGTGTACCCCAGGGTAGTGTTCTGAGCACTACTCTTTTTCTGGTTGCCCTCAATGGTCTTCTTTCCTCTCTTCTTTCAGGTGTCTTCTCCGCTCTCTATGTCGATGATCTTACCCTTTGCTGTCAGGGTGATGATTCGCCTCTCCTTCAGCGCCGGCTTCAACTTGCAATTGATGCCGTGTCGTCTTGGGCCACCGATCATGGCTTCAAGTTCTCTACTTCTAAGACTTGTGCCATGACTTTTACACGGAAACGGGTCGTTCTTCGTCCCTCTTTGTCACTTTATGGTCATCCCCTTGAGTACAAAGATTCCGCGAAGCTTTTGGGGTTATTCCTTGACACTCGTTTGTCTTGGTCTCCCCATATCTCTTACCTCCGTGTTGAGTGCTCTAAGGCCCTTACCCTCCTTCGGGTCTTGTCCCATACTTCTTGGGGAGCAGATAGGCGCACTCTCCTTGCTTTACATTCCTCTCTCGTCCTGTCTAAGCTCGATTATGGTTGCCCTGCTTACTCGTCTGCTTCTCCTTCTACTCTTCGCCGTCTTGATGCTTTGCACCATACTGGGTTGCGCTTCAGTTCTGGTGCCTTTCGTCCGACTCCCGTCTTTAGCTTGTATGTTGACACTGGCTTCCTGTCTCTCCAGGACCGCCGTGATCGCTACTGTCTTCGCTATCTTGCGCGGTCCTTACAACATCCTTCCTCTCGCCTCTGTCGTGCTTTAACTTTTACCCCTCGTGCGGTTCCTGTTTCTCTTCACCACCTCCCTCTTTCTGTCTGGTTATCTCGCCTACAGGATTCTCTTTCCGTTCGTATTTCTAATGTTTCTCCTCGTGTTGTTCCTTCTTTGCCCCCGTGGAGTCCCTCTTCCGCGGTTTTGTACATCCTTGACCCGTATCACTAAAGCTTTTACCCCTCCTACGGTTCTAAAACGCCTTTTCCTTGAGCACTTTTCTTCTCACTCCCGCTCCGTTTCTGTCTTCACCGATGGGTCTAAGTCTGCGGACGTTGTTGGCTACTCTGTTGTTTTTCCTGATCGCACTTATATGTGTCGCTTACCTCCGGAGACTAGCATCTTTACAGCGGAGCTTTATGCCATTCTCTATGCTCTTCGTCTCCTGCTTTCTCGTTGTCAGTCTTCCTTTGTAGTTGTTGTTGACTCTCGTAGTGCCCTCATGGCTCTCGGGTCCTTCAATCCGGTTCATCCAGTAGTTGTCGAGATCCAGCATTGGCTGTTTCTTGTTCACAGTAAATTTAAGTCGGTTGAGTTTTGTTGGGTTCCCAGCCATATTGGTGTGTCTTTAAATGAGCGTGCGGATGCTGCCGCCAAGGAAGCTGTCCGCTCTTGTCCCATCTCTCGTAAAGGTATTCCATATTCCGACTTTTACCCGGTTATCCATTCCTCCGTCCTTACCCGTTGGCAGGCTTCTTGGTCGTCTGTTACTGGTAACAAACTACATACTCTTAAATGCTGTGTTTCCTCGTGGCCGTCCTCCTACCACCGTAACCGGCGATGGGAAACGGCTCTGACGAGGTTGCGTATTGGCTATACTCGCTTAACCCATGGTCACATGATGGAGCGCCGCCCTGCTCCTAATTGTCCTAGTTGCATTGTCCCTCTTACGGTCGTGCATGTCCTTCTTGAATGTCCTGACTTCCAGGACGAGCGTGTGTCTTGCTTTCCGACCATCCCCTCGCGGTCACCTGTCCCTAAATAGAATTCTTGGTGACTCGGATACTTTTGATATCGTTCACCTTATGCGTTTTTGTTCTCGTATTGGCATCCTTGGTGATATTTAGCGCCCTCTGATTATTCTGCGCATTTGATGGTGCTACATAGCCTTCCAGGTTTGGTGCCTTCTTTTGATAATTACTTACTTACTTACCCAGGTTTTTCCTAAATCTATACTTCTTCTGCCAAAAGATTGGCAGATGCAATTTGATGCTGACAAATGAAAAAACAGAATAAAACACTTTAGGATTTGCCTTTGCTGGCCCTGCTTTGCGAACTTCATAGCTTCGTTTTGCTTTCCTTCTCTTTTTTAACATTTATAAACAGTTGTACGAATTCTTGTTCTAAACTGACTTCCCCAATTTTAATCCTTTTGTACCAAGCTCTCTTTCTACCAATAAGGTTCTTCAGATCCTTTGTTGTCCATTCCGGGTCATTAGTATTCGATCTATTCAATTTGTATGGAATAATACGTTCCTGTGCTTTGCTTAGAATATTTTTAAAAAAGTTATATTTAGAATCCACACCGAAATCCCTTTATTCCATCACCTATCGCTGGGTTCACGTCTCGCTCCAAGACCGGCCCACCCTATGCCCAATACTTTCCAATCTATTTGACCCCCAAAAATTTTGGCTATTAAATTCAGCTTTTCGAAAATCTGGCACTTTACCAGAATTTTCTCTTACAGGTCTGTTACGGACTCGTCACCCTTGTCAGGGGGGGGGGGGTAGAATTGCAGTTCCAGCGCCATCTACGAGTCCGCACCCGAACTGCCCCGGAATCGTACGTAAAATGGACAATGCCATCTGGTGGTGGCTATCTAAAACCTGTAAATGGCTATAGATTCTTGCCTTGGTCAGCCAGAGGGGTCTGGTGAGGTGACGAATCAAGACCAGCGCCACCTAGTGTGTGCTACAGAGCAATGTCAACTCCCCAGTGGGTTAGTAGTATTTCCTAGTTTTTTTACCAGTATCGGCAAGGTCATTGATGACGTTTTTGTGTCCACAGAGGTGACGCCTGGGGGCAGTAGTACTGGAGAGGGCAGTTCATCTTGGGCAATCCACAGTCTCCCTACAGGGTCCTGGAAACGACCAAGTAAGCCGCCGCCGACGAAACAGTGTGGTAGCTGCTAGTGCTGTAGTGTTGAAAAGATCGGCGTACCTTTGGGACTGGCTTAAGGGAGAGACTGGCGACAGGGAGGTGCCTGTTGAGTAGTGCTGTTAGCTGGTCGCTAGAAACTACTGCCAGGGGATCGATACCCCTATATTGGTTTGTGACCCCGCTCAGCGTGTGGCTGAGTTACTCTGCCAGTAAGTAGCTGGAGAGCGGTCGTTGGGGTACAAGTACCTCGTGACACTGTCGGTGGGCTGGCCCACGTAGAGGTGCACTCGCCGGTGATCAAAGAACCCGGTTGCGACCCATAATGGCTGTAACAAGGTCTATTAAATTCTATGCTAAATCGCATTTCTTTGTGATCACTGTTCCCCAGCTCATAAGTTCCCCAGCTCACACCCTATTTCGATGTCATTAATTTGTTTCCCCTGTTAGTTAATACTAAATTTAAATCTTTTTTCCGCGTTGTTTCCTTAATATGTTGTGCAAGAAAGCAATCGTCAATTAATTCTAGAAAATCGTCTGCTTCATTATTCCCTGTTCTGTTAAACCAATTTATGCCACTAAAATTAGTCACCCATGACCCAAATACTACTAGACCTAGATGCTCTACATATTTCATTCCATAGATGCTTTGCTATCTAAGTTTGGTGGCCTGTATTATAAGATTATTTGCTTTTTCGTTTAATTCTATCCAACTAGTTTCTGTGCGCGCCTCAGTTTTGATTACCTTTTTGAGACTACATTTAAAATTTTCACTAACATATATGGCTACTCCCCCTCCTCGTATATTATATCTGTGCGAAATGGTTTAAATCCATTTATTTGATTTTCAACTAATTGCTCTATTTACTACACTCGTCCACGTTTCGGTAAGAACAATAATATCTCTTTTTTTTCTGTGCAGACAAATGCATTTAAATCGCTTATTTTGTTTTTTAGACACCTACTGTTAGTGAAATATATCCTAAGTGTACTGTTATTTTGAGGCACTTCTCTTTCCCTGTTAATTTTGCCAATTTGTTTCCCCCAGCAACACATACTTTAATTACTTCATTTCTCCATTTCTCCATATCAATTCCAATAACACCATCTATTAAGTTTTTAAACCCAAACCCTTCCAACCACAGGTTCCAACGAGTTGGCAACAACCCCAGCCCTAGATAGATAGATGCATGCATGTCATTCCTTAAACAAATACATAACGATAATGAGATTTCTGTGTCGTGGGTTTAAATTTGATTAGTGTAGATTTAGGAAAGACCTGGGTAAATACTGGTTCGGTAATAGGGTTGTGGATTTTTGGAACCAATTAACACGAAACATAAGACTCCGGATTCCTTGTTTTAAAGTGTAGGTTAGACATATTTATGAATTAGTTTTGGTCGATATAAATAGGAACTGCCACGAATGAACATCATGTTATTTAGATTCGGTTGAAACTTGAGTAAATACTGATCTGCAAACCAGGTTTTCGTATCACTGCCTCTCTTCCCATCTCTGCCTTTCTCCCTCAAGTATCCGTCTCTCACCATCTCCTCTGCAACCTTCGATAGAGAAAAAAGTAGACACACAGTCTCTCTCTCTCTTTCATATATAAATTAAGTTTAGGTGGGCATAAAACCTGCACATTATGGGCCAATAGATCTATAATGTACATTATTGGCCTTTTTACTATATTTGCAGTTCTTTGCATTTCTAACTTCATATGCTTACACACGGGTCTTTCCAGAAGGAAAGCTAACTATTCACACAGTAACTCCACACGAATATTTAACTCTCACTCTAAAAGATTAAATTGCTTTAACTGGAAGTGAACTGTCGTCACACTAGTGTCCGTGCACCTCATTCCGGCCCTCGCCTCTCCTCCACCTTCTACAACTATAGAGTATCTCGCACATTAGTCTAGATAGTTACGGGCTCGCCATAGCCTGTTCAACTGGAACTTAGTTTTGAGTAACTGAATCTAAAACAACTATATAGTATCTCGCTCACATTAGTCTAACTCATTTATTAACCCCTTTTGGTTGTGCATTCGAACATCTTTCTTGCTCACGTTAAGACAATGGATAAATCTATCAAATATTCTGCCACAGCTCACGATAATACTTTTTCAAAGACTCCCACAATTTCTCATATCAATGGTTTCGAATTTCCCTTCATTACATGATCCTAACCTAATTATAAGAGCAATATACATGTCAGAGGAAAATATTAAATATTTTAGTAGGCAAAAACATTCATTGACTATACATGATTGCAGAATCCACCTTGGACTTTTATGGACCTTGTCTCTCTCCACGCGTACGGCAACGAGGTCGGTGAGAATAACAAGGCGATGGAAAGACGTTAGCTGGAAAATTATTGATCTAGAAAAGTCCTGGGCGAATAACAACTTAAATTTTGCTTCACTCGAGTCTACTGCTTTAAAACACTTGGTACTCACCATGTTCAGCGACAGTGAAGTGTGCCCCAACCCGCACCTGCGGCTGGAACTGCTGCACTTGGTCGGGATGTGGCGAGCGAAGTACCTTCAGGATGCCGCCTTTGGTATGCAAGCAGCTGCACGGTTGGTCAACACTAGCCACTACATTACTCTGGACCATCTGATGTCCTTAGTCTTAGACGAGGTGACCCTCTTTCACCTTCTCAAGGGTGTGTTAGATAGCCTTAATAAATGGGGACACTAAGATGGTGTCGCTGCTGCAGCTGTGGACCAGGTAAAGTGTCTTATTGTTGGACCAGAAGCACTCTTTTTTTTTTTTTTTTTTTTTTTCCAACCATCTGGTGCAGCTTTTATAGCAAAAGGTGGAGGGTGATCTAGCGAAATATCAAGATTTTATAAACCTGGGAATTCGTCATGATATGGAATGTATACACGTTCAACGACATTTTGCATACCTATAAGATGTTGGTTGACACAACTTCCACAGCTTATGGGGGGTTCCTGGACTGGCTCAGGTCGCTGCAGCGTTCCTGGTTACTATCTCAACCTCTGCAGTTAGTGTGCTCTGCGTTTCAGCTCAAGGTTGGAGAATATTCCGATTATTATGAGGATCTCGTCGCTGGTTTACATGATATTTTCCAAAAAGATATCTACAGAGGAAAGATTTATGTTTCGCAGATTCTAAAACGTAACCACGCACAGCAGTTCTCTCACCTTAATAAGCAGACAACAGATTTCTGCCTTTTACATAATTTGTCAGTATCGCTTCAGGAATCCTCGAAGGTGGTCCCGAAGAAGTTTATAGACTGCGTGACGCAGGCGGTGATGGAGGCGCTGGTGATGCTGCTCTCATCAAAGATGGTGATCTAAAAGTCGACGCTGGTCCGCCTACTGCTGGAGTCGGCCTCCAACCCCTTCACGGGGCACCGTCTGGTACACGGCTCCTACAGTCGCCTGCCCCAACTCCAGGCTGACATTCTGGCCTGGAGGAACACTCCCAGGGCTCTGCCACAGTGAGTGTACATTTACGACAACCACAATATGACCATTTACGGCAACAATGACACTTTTCAATGTCAGCAACAGAGATAACTGCAGGAAATTTGTTGATGACCAAACCACACACCAGTTGATGGAGAACCGTCTTCATCTTGTTAGTTGAGGCTTGGTCATCATTATGTTATATATTCACACATTTTATTCTTGTGTGAGTTCTGTAAATTTAATGACTTCAATCAATAAAAAGTATGAAATGGTCAACCCATAGATTTCCTTATTTAACACAAACTTATATGAATATTCAAGTAAGGTAATTTGCAGTGTGTGATATATGATTGTTGACTTATGAAATCAACGTACTTCGCTCGAATATGTTGTCGAGCCGCCAACTGGGTCGCTGGATTGTTTCAAGCGCAGGATTGACAAGATGATTTTATTTAAATAAATATAATTCGGAATTCATAATTAAGTCCTAAGCATTGTTCTTCATGTTGGAACTCGGGTCCTTGCCACTCAGGTCCCTGCCACTCTGGTCCCTACCTCTCAGGTTCCTGCCACTCTAATATGGCAGGGACGTAGATTACTGTAGAATAATATAGATTGCAACCTATACAATGAAGAAATCCACAAGGGCCGTGACGAGGATTCGAACCTAAGTCCGAGAGCATCCCAGACGCTGCATTAATCGACTGAGCTACGACATAGTAAATGGTTTGCAACCGGGAAATCATCTTGATTTATTAACGGATCCTGCAGTGTCTCACAGACACAAACCTGGGTTTTACGTAATTTCCCCTGTGCACTCGAGCTATGTCAATAGGCTGTTCTACCTCTTCGCCGTTACCTCATTACACACAAAAATCACAACAGCGTGATGCATCAAATGGACACATCCACAAGGGATTTGTTAGTATGATTTCCCGGTTGCAATTCTTTTACCATGTCGTAGCTGAGTCGATTAAGGCAGCGTCTGTCTGAGATGCTCTCGGACGTATGTTCGAATCCTCGTCACGACCCTTGTGGATTTGTTCATTTGATGCATCACGCTATTGTGACTTCTGGGTGTAATGTGCAACATATTCTTATTTTTCATTTCCGTTTTAGCACACTGGTTTTAGTTGTGTATTAATAATATTGTCTTGATGGCAGACATAGATGCACAGTGTTCTCTAGTATGCTCCATTCCTCAACTGCTTTTCTAACCATTATAGTCGTTATGGAATTTGCATCTAATGCAGCTGCTGTCGTTGGATGAATATTGACTTTGATGCGCAGCTCTTCAGTTGCTTCACCCCCTCCCCGCTCAGCTCGTTGTCGCCGTGTGGGGGCTTCGTGGGCGGCTGCTGGAGTGTGATGCTCCTTCGGACAGTCCTCTGTCCTTTTCTAGCCTTGTGCTCCTACTGCCGTCCTCTCCAATTCTGCTGGGCACCTTTTCCTTTTCCTTCTGTTTCGTTTTTCTCCCCCCTCTTCTCCTATCTGCTGGCCGTTTCCTGCCGACATTTTGCTCGTTCTGGTTCTTCCATGGACTTCTTCTATTTTGACGCCCGGGTGCTTGAGGAGGCATACTCATGCACCCGTAGAACTGCAGTACCCGACGTCGAGAGCGAGGGGAACCTTTTATTGTCAATCCCCACTTCGTCACTGAACCCGATCTCGACGGACTGTCGGTTTCTTAAGGTGGCGTTTGTGGGGCGTATACTCACGACGCACCCCTAGGAGGCCCCGACAAGATCGGCGATAGCTTCTTGTTGGGTGTCCTGCCTCTAATTGTGGCTCCATGGTGGGTGTGGGGGCACATTCGTGAGTGAATTCGTAATTTCGTCAAGATGATGACCCCTGTTTCGGCTGCTTCTGGCTTACCTTTTCAGGCTCGTGGGGTGGGCGACCAAGCCCCCGAGTCGGTCCGTATTGGAAGACCGGGCTCTGTAGCCTCCGCTGCATTGGGCCCCGACCTTGCTCCTCCTTTGGCCTCTCTGACTCCTTCCCCTGGCTCCCCTCCCTCCTCTGTGGTTGGGTCGAGCCCCAAGCCCCCAGTGGTGACTACCTCGTCCCCTGGCGCGGCTCCTTCTCTAGTTGTAACTACTGCGCCTTTTAACCCCTCTCTCTCTGGGGGTTCTCACCGCCGTTCTCGTCACGGCCGCCCTCGCTCGATTCCTTCCAGTTCTGCTACCTATCAAGCCTTGTTTGGTCCCGCTTCGTGGGCCAAATATTTTGATCTCCTCCCTCTTGATTCTGCGCCTCCTGACGATTTCTCCCTTCATCGACATCTCATTGATTCCGTGGATGCCTCCATTACTTTTAACCCCACTCGTCTCGGTACGCGTGTCGTTGCTGCTCCTTCTCAGGATGCTGCTTCCCGCTTGGCTGCCTTATCCTGCCTTGGCGAGACCCCCGTTCGGGTCTCGAAGAACGCTCAATTGAATGCCAGTGTTGGCACTATTTTGCTCCCGCCCCATGTTGCAACCGGTGTTCGGGACCTGCGCGACTGCCACGACGATATTCGCCATATCCTCGCTGCCCAGGGCCATTCTATTCTTCGGGTGGACACGTTTACTCGTCTCCCTCGTGGTAGTCGCCGTCAACCCCTCCGGGTTGTGAAGATTACCTTTGATGGTAGGACCCTTCCACCCTCTGTCATTCTTGCTGGTGCCAGGTGCTCTGTCCAGGAGTACATTCCTTCTCCTCGGCTCTGCAACAAGTGCTGGAGGTTTGGGCATGGTGCCCTCCGCTGCTCCGGGACTGTATCTCTCTGTCCTTTGTGTGGTGGCGAAGGTCACTCTAAGTCGGAGTGCACTTCTCCCCAGGCTCGTTGCCTCAACTGCGGTGAGGCCCATCCTACCTTCTCCCGTGCGTGTGTCCATTACAAGCTTGAGGCAGCCGTCCTCAACCTGAAGCACCGGGAGCGTTTATCTTTTCCTGAGGCGAGGCGCCAGGTTCGCCGGCTCCCGCCTTATGCTAATATATCTTATGCTCGCGTGTTGCGCTCTTCCTCTCCACGTCCTTCCCGCCTTCCTCAGACTCACAACCGTTTCCGGGCCTTGGACCCTGATGCGCCCACTGCCCCCTCCTCCGTTCCTTTGGGTTCTCTCCCGAAGGATCCTCCTCCTGGTCCTCTGTCTGGGGTTCCCCTTCCTTCTACCCGGTCTGTCGTGTCTTCTGTGTCTTCTTCCTCGTCCCCCTCCGATCCTCCTTCCCATCCTCTTCCTCCATCTATCGGCTCTCCCCACCGCCTGTCGGTGCGGGCGGATGTCCATCGCTCTCCTAACGGTCGTCGTGTGTGCTCTCGTTCGGCTTCTCCTGTTGAGACACTGGAATCCGTTGCCCGGTACGTAGTTGCTGGGACACCGGTCTCTTTAAGTCAGAAGCGTAAGCCTGGCTCCTCTCCTTCCTCTTCCCCGGCGGGAAAGAAGGCTTCGCTTTCTTCCTCAGCTCCTCCTTCTGGCTCTGTTGCTCCTTCCCCTCCCGTTTCAGTGCTTGCGCCCCCTGTTCCTGCTATGGAGGTTTCTTTGGCCCCTGCTTCCCTTTCGGTTGCTGCTCTTGCTGGGGTGCGCTCCCCTCTTTCTACTCCCCCTCCTCCTGCTGCTGTCCTTGACGGCTCCTCTCCGTTGTCTCCTCCTCTTCCTCCTCCTCCTCCAGACCCTGCCCGCCCACCTCTGCTCTGTTCTCCCGTTTCCTTCCCTCCGTCTTTGCTCAGTTTACCCATGCCCCCTAACCCTGACTTTGCTGACCCTGATATTCTTTAACGTGCTCTGTTGCTCTTTCGCCTTTGTTTCTTCCTTGTTCTCTGTTTTTGTCCTTTCTCTTCTCGTCGTTGTCCATTCTTCAATGGAACGTTCGAGGTTATTACGCCAATTTCCTCGAACTCCAACTTCTGATTTCGCGGTTTTCGCCCCTTTGTGTCTGTCTCCAGGAGCCAATGCTTGGTGCTCGTCCTGGTCGTTTTCGTGGCTATTCCTTTCTCTCCCCCCCCCCCCAGCCATTGCTGGGGCTTCTAATTCTTCTGCTCTTTTGATTCGGGCTGATGTTCCCTTTGTTCCTTTACTTTTTCCTTCGCCTCTCCATTGTTCTGCTGCTCGTATCTTTGTGGGGAAATGGTACACAGTTTGTTCCATTTATCTCCCCCCGAGTGTCCCGCTCTCTCTTCCTGATTTGAAACACCTCCTGGACTCCTTGCCGGAGCCTGTGCTCCTGCTGGGTGACTTCAATTGTCGTCATTCTCTTTGGGGTGACGTTCTGACGAATACCCGGGGTCGCCTCCTTGAGCCGTTTCTCCTCTCTTCTTCCCTGTCTCTTCTGAATTCTGGTGAGCCCACTCATTTGGACTCTCGGACTCGCACCCTTTCTTGTCTTGATCTTTCTCTCTGCTCTTCTTCTCTTTACTTAGATTTCACGTGGCAGGTTCTTGATGACCTCCATGGAAGTGATCATTTCCCCATCCTTGTTTCCTTTTTCTCTTTTCGCCCTTCCCTCTCTTTCCCTAGGTGGCAGTTTGCTAAGGCAGACTGGACCCTATTTACCCTCAGTGCTGCTCTCCCTGACCTCTCCCTTCTGCCTCTCTCTCGCGCTCTCCTCCTTTTTCATGACACTGTCTTCAACGCTGCCCTCCGCTCTATTCCTCGCTCTTCCTCTCGGGGTCCACGGAAGTGCGTTCCCTGGTGGAATGCGGACTGTGCTCGGGCTGTCCGCTGTAAGCGTGCAGCCTGGAAGAGGCACCGCCGTAGGCAGACGTCCGATTCTTTTCTTTTCTTTCGGAAAGCGAGTGCGGTGGCCCGTAGGGCCATCCGTACGGCTAAACGTGAATGTTGGGCATCTTATGTCTCGACGATTACGTCCGAGACCCCTCTGGCCCAGATCTGGAAGCGTATCCGCAAGATAGCGGGTAAGTTCGTTCCCGATGTTTCACCGGTCCTTCACCTCCATGATACTCTTGTGGCGGACCCGTTGCAGGTCGCTTCCGAACTGGGTTCCCATTTTTCTTCTGTTAGCTCTGGTCTTCATCTTCCCCAATCTTTCCTTCTTCGTAAACCTGTCCTTGAGTCTCGTCCTTTAGATTTCTGCACTCATCTTCAGCTTCCCTATAATGATCCCTTCTCTCTCTCTGAACTTCGTTCTGCCCTGGCCCTCTGCGGTTCTACGGCGGCGGGCTCCGATGGTATTCATTATGAGATGCTTCGCCATCTCCCTCCGAGCACGTCTCAGTATTTACTGAGTCTGTATAATCGGATCTGGGAGTCGTCGTCAGTCCCTGCGGACTGGCTCGATGCCGTTGTCCTCCCTGTTCGCAAACCGGGGTCTCTGGGTACTTCCCCTAAGGACTTTCGCCCTATTGCTCTCACAAGTTGTGTCTGCAAACTCTTTGAACGTATGGTTAACGTTCGTCTGATGTGGTTCCTGGAACACCATCACCTCCTCTCCCCTTCTCAATTTGGTTTCCGCAAGTGCCGCAGCACGACAGATGTCCTGGTGAACTTGGAGGTCTATATTCGTACTGCTTTTGCTGCGAAGACCTCCGTTGTTGCCGTCCTTTTTGACCTAGAAAAGGCTTACGACACCACTTGGCGTTATCATATCCTATCTCAACTTCATTCTTTTGGCCTTCGTGGTCATCTCCCTCTCTTTCTCCGCAGCTTCCTCTCTCGTCGTTCCTTTCGGGTGCGCCTTGGTACCGCTTTCTCTCCCTCTTTTCAGCAATACGAAGGTGTGCCCCAGGGTAGTGTTCTGAGCACTACTCTTTTTCTTGTTGCCCTCAATGGTCTTCTTTCCTCTCTTCCTTCTGGTGTCTTCTCCGCTCTCTATGTTGATGATCTTACCCTTTGTTGTCAGGGTGATGATTCGCCTCTCCTTCAACGCCGGCTTCAACTTGCAATTGATGCCGTGTCGTCTTGGGCCACAGGTCATGGCTTCAAGTTCTCTACTTCTAAGACTTGTGCCATGACTTTTACGCGGAAACGGGTTGTTCTTCGTCCCTCTTTGTCGCTTTATGGTCATCCCCTTGAATACAAAGATTCCGCGAAGCTTTTGGGGTTATTCCTTGACACTCGTTTGTCTTGGTCTCCCCATATCTCTTACCTCCGTGTTGAGTGCTCTAAGGCCCTTACCCTCCTTCGGGTCTTGTCCCATACTTCTTGGGGGCAGATAGGCGCGCACTCCTTGCTTTACATTCCTCTCTCGTCCTGTCTAAGCTCGATTATGGTTGCCCTGCTTACTCGTCTGCTTCTCCTTCTACTCTTCGCCGTCTTGATGCTTTGCACCATACTGGGTTGCGCCTCAGTTCTGGTGCCTTTCGTTCGACTTCCATCCTTAGCTTGTGTGTTGACACTGGCTTCCTGTCTCTCCAGGACCGCCGTGATCGCTACTGTCTTCGCTATCTTGCGCGGTCCTTGCAACATCCTTCCTCTCGCCTCTGTCGTGCTTTAACTTTTACCCCTCCTGCGGTTCCTGTTCCTCTTCACCACCTCCCTCTTTCTGTCCGGTTATCTCGCCTACAGGATTCTCTCTCCGTTCGTATTTCTGATGTTTCTCCTCGTGTTGTTCCTTCTTTGCCCCCGTGGAGGGTCCCTCTTCCGCGGTTTTGTACTTCCTTGACCCGTATCACTAAAGCTTTTACCCCTCCTACGGTTCTAAAACGCCTTTTCCCCGAGCACTTTTCTTCTCACTCCCGCTCCATTTCTGTCTTCACCGATGGGTCTAAGTCAGCGGACGGTGTTGGCTACTCTGTTGTTTTTCCTGATCGCACTTATATGTGTCGCTTGCCTCCGGAGACTAGCATCTTTACAGCAGAACTTTATGCTATTCTCTATGCTCTTCGTCTCCTGCTTTCTCGTTGTCAGTCTTCCTTTGTGGTTGTTGTTGACTCTCGTAGTGCCCTCATGGCTCTCGGGTCCTTTAATCCGGTTCATCCGGTAGTTGTCGAGATCCAGCATTGGCTGTTTCTCGTTCACAGTAAATTTAAGTCGGTTGAGTTTTGTTGGGTTCCCAGCCATATTGGTGTGTCTTTAAATGAGCGTGCGGATGCTGCCGCTAAGGAAGCTGTCCGCTCTTGTCCCATCTCTCGTAAAGGCATTCCGTATTCCGACTTTTACCCAGTTATCCATTCCTCAGTTCTTACCCGTTGGCAGGCTTCTTGGTTGTCTGTTACTGGTAACAAGCTACGTACTCTTAAATGTTGTGTTTCCTCGTGGCCGTCCTCCTTCCACCGTAACCGGCGGTGGGAAACAGCTCTGGCGAGGTTGCGTATTGGCCATACTCGCTTAACCCATGGTCACTTGATGGAGCGCCGCCCTGCTCCTTATTGTCCTAGTTGCATTGTCCCTCTTACGGTCGTGCATGTCCTTCTTGAATGTCCTGACTTCCAGGACGAGCGTGTGTCTTGCTTTCCGACCGCCCCTCGCGGTCACCTGTCCCTCGGTAGAATTCTTGGTGACTCGGATACTTTTGATATCGTTCGCCTTATGCGTTTTTGTTCTCGTATTGGCATCCTTGGTGATATTTAGCGCCCTCTGATTATTTTGCGTCTTTGATGGTGCTACATAGCCTTCCCAGTTTGGTGCCTTCTTTTGATACTTACTTACTTCAGTTGCTTCACATTCCAGTAAATAATGCAATAGTGGAGTCTCTGCATGTTCCACAGATATGACACTTTAACTTTTGGGTTTGTTATCTCCCAGCAGCACTTGTAACCAAGTCTGAGTCTGTGTATGGCTATTGTAATGTCTCTGGATATCTTTTGCCAGGTTTGAAAGAAGAGTAACCAGTAGCTTGTTTGTACCACATCGCAGTGGATCTTCATTCCGCTATTTGGAAGTGTTGAGTCCCCACCCTGTTTAATATTCTAATGAATAGGATAGCATTTGAGATACTCTAACGGGAGTAACTCTAATCATATATCCCGATGGTATTTTGCTTCTCGGCAAAGATATTGCAAAGGTTCAAACGATGAACCGATGAAAGGTTTTTTTGTTTCTAACTTCACATGCCTATACACAGGTCTTTCCAGAAGCAAACCTAACTATTCACACAGTAACACCACATGAATATTTAACTGCCACTCTAAAAGAGTAAATTGCTTTAACTGGAAGTGAACTATCGTCAAGCTGGTGTCCGTGCACCTCACTCGGGCCCTCACCTCTCCTCCACCCTCTACAACTATATAGTATCTCCACCACATTAGTCTAGCTAAATTATTCACTTTTGGTTGTGCACTCGAACATCTTTCTTGATCACGTTGAGACAATGGATACTATAAAATATTCTCCCACAGCTCACGATAATACTTTTTCAAAGACTCCCACAATTTCTCATATCAATGGTTTTGAAATTCCCTTCATTACATGATCCACACCTAATTTTAAGAGCAATATACATGTCAGAGGAAAATATTCATTATTTTAGTAGGGAGAGACTGAGTAAGTATTCAGTGAGTTTACCTGATAGCAAAATCCAGCTTGGAGTTTTATGGACCTTATCTCTCTCCGCGCGTATGACAACGATGTCGGTTAGGATAACAGGGAAATGGGGGGACTTTATCTGGAGAATTATTAAGCTAGCAAAGTGCTGGGCGAATAACAATTTAAATTTTGCTTCACTCCAGTCTACTGCTTTAAAACCCTGGGTACTCACCATGTTCTGCGACCGTGAAGTGTGCCCCAACCCGCACCTGCGGCTAGAATTGTTGCACTTGGTCGGGATGTGGCCAGAGACGTACCTTCAGGATGCTGCCTCGGGTGCAAGTAGCTGAAGGTTGGTCAGTACTAGTCACTACATGACTCTGGACCATCTGATGTCCGATTTATTACACGCGACCCTCTTTCACCCTCTCAAGGGTGTGTTAGATAACATTAATAAATGGGGACACCTAGATGGTGTTGCTGCTGCTGCAGCTGTGGACCAAGTAAGGCGACTTAAGGTTGGACCAGAAGCATTCCTTTTCATCCATCTGGTGCAGCTTTTAAAGCAAAAGGTGGAGGCTAATCTAGCTGAATTTCAAGTTGTAATAAACAGGGGAAGTATTTATTGTATAGAACGGTATTTATACACGTTCGATGAAATTTTGCATGTCTATAAGATGTTGGTTGATACAACCCCCACAGTTTATGGGGTTCCCGGACTGTCTCAGGCCGCTGCAGCGTTCCTGGTTACTCTCACAGCTTCTGCAGTTAGTGTGCTCTGCGTTACAGCTCAAGGTTGGAAAAGGTTCCAAGTTCTTTTTTTTTTTTTTTTTATAAAAGTACAATACACACAATAAAAAAGAAACAAAGCCTGGCAAAGTACATAGTAAATAACCCAAAGAATTCCTAAGACAACAAGCATTAAAAAGAACAAAAACAAGAGCATGAAGACTTTTTTTTTTTGTACAAGAATACAACATAAAAAAGAAATCCAATCATGCATAACACAAGATCCACATGAGTAACACAGAAAACACTAAGGCTCACACAGAGCAGCTACACATAATAAGCCAGCGGCACAAAGAAAAAAGAAAATAAATTAAAAAAAAAAAAATTAAAATAACACAAGGGAAAAATTACATATAGCATGACGGATAAAAGTACCCAAAAGGGCCACACATACAAGGCAGAAGCCCACATAAATAGGAGCACAGCACCGGAGCACGCAGGAACCGGTGGAACAAATGAAAAGACACACAACAACACAAGGACCTACGCACACAGGAGTTGGACGCAACAAAACGCCCACACAAACAGGAGGACACACCAGAACGCACGGGAACTGGGAAACAAGGTTTAGAACCACAGCCAAGCGCGCGCACAAAAAAAAAAGCAGCGGAACACGCAGGATCCGGCAAAGGGACACAAAACACACACAAACCCAAACAACAAGGACACACACACAAGGAGCAACACAAAGCACAGCGCAGGCAAACACACACAACGCACCGCCGAGGAAGCCCCCAGGGGGCAGGCGGAATACACACAACCCAAACGCCCAAATGACCCAACAAGCCTTCCCCCCAAATCCACCGACACCACACCAATACACTAATCAAATCCCCGACCCCCCACCAACCCCAAAGCATCACCCTGAACATACGCGTCAGTGAACCAATCAGCAAACCTCACCGGAAAAGCACGCCGCAACCACCACCATGTGAAACGCAAACGCCCCCACAGAAAACCCAGAATCCAGCGAACCCCGTAGCCCTCCAAACGCCCAACCCACACGCAAAACACGAAATCCGCAATCAAGACACTCAGTGTTCCGAAGCCGGCTGGAGCCCTGAGGAAACGAAAGAAACAGGAACCGTAAAACATCCCCCCGAAACCCGGGCCCACAGAACACTGCAATCACATCACGTAACCAAGCAACAAAACCCTGTACTCTCTCACAAAAATAAAAGACATGCAACTGTGTCTCAACCAATCCACAATGTGCACACGTCGCGGAAGAACGCAACCCAAGCATACACAAAAGATCATTCGACGGCAAGGACTCATGCAGCATACGAAAGAGAAACTCCCGTTGTTGCGGAGCCAAATGCCGCCCACCCAAGACCGACCAAATCCCCCCCAATCCCAGCATGGAAACAAACCCTCAACCCGATGGCTCACACGACGAAGGAGAACCCCATAAACCCTCCGACACGACAGGGACAAAAACCCAGGAACACGACAGAGCTTCCGCAGAATTCCAACTGCCCACGAATACACAGCAGGTGTACAAAAGGCGACCTCACACCCAGCCCCTAACTCGAGCAAATAGCTAAACCGAATTGAACAGAAATAGATCCCAAGCGCACCGAGGCCCCCACCCACCCCCAAATACTGACGCAATGACACCCAAAACAAAGCCAATGCCTTGGTATAAACATCAGGGATGCCAACACCCCCCTCCTCCACCCGCAAAACCATGGATGAGCGACGAACCGGATGATACTTCCCACACCACACATACCGATAGACTCTGCACTCTAACCTATGAGCACGCCGCCGATCCAGGAGGAAGCACTGAGCCAAAAACCACACCCTCGAAAGAACTTTGCTAGTAACAACAATCGCCCGCTGATAAACTGTCAACGGACGCGAGGATAACAAACCAACCGCCACCTCAACCGACCGAGACACCGCATCCCAATTCCACTCCAAGGATTGGGCATACGAGCTAAACCAAGTAATTCCGAGAACCCGAAGCGACCTGACCACTGGAAACCACGACCCCGCCCACACCGAACGGGAGGTCCAGCTCCCCAGCCCCATCGGACAGGACATATCCCTATTTACAAGGGCCCCAGTGGCCAGCTCAAAACGCCGAACAAGGTCCTGAACCGCAACCACAGAGCCATCGGTCGCCACAAACAGAACCGTATCGTCAGCATACCCACAGATCAATAAACAGAGACCAGCGGGCAGCCTCGGAGGAACCACCAAAGCACATGACTTAACCGCACGAAACAAAGGCTCCTGAAAAAGAACATAAAGGAGCATAGATAAGGGACACCCCTGCCGCACCGAACGGCGAACGGCAAAGGGGGCACTAAAAAAACCATTAATGCACACACGACTATGACATTGGGCATACAACATACAAACCCAAGAAAGAAACAACGGAGGAAACCCGAACCTCCCCATAGTCTGCAGCACAAAGCCCATCGACACACGGTCGAATGCTTTCGACCAATCTAAGCTGAGCATCGCCGCAGGTAGGCGAAGCTCAGAGGCACACAGAAGCACATCACGTAAAAGAACATTGCACTGAAGCAAAGACCTACCTGGAATGCCACAAAATTGCTCAACCGAAACCACAGAACCAATAACATCCCGACACCGACCTGCCAGCAACTTCGAGACAACCTTATAATCAACATTTAACAGGGTGATCGGCCTCCAATTCGACAGAAAACGCAAATCACCTGGCTTCGGAAGCAACCTCACAACCCCATCATAATGGGATGCGGGTAAGGAACAGGTCAGGAAACAAAACCGCACCACCTCCAAAAAAACCTCCCCAATCACATCCCAGAAAGTCACATAAAATTCCACAGGGAGCCCATCCGAGCCAGGCACTCTGCCGGAACAGAAAGACCGCACCACATCCCAAAGCTCAGCCGACGACACGTCTCTCACTAAAGCGGAACAACCCGCAGCCGACAAACCAGGTGAGCAGTGACGCAAAAAGGAAGCAGCCAAATCCTCATCCACCCCTACCTCCCCATACAGCGCTCCCAATTCCTGCTGCACATACAACAGGACCCCATCCGTGTTAGACAAAACAGAACCCTCCGGACGCTGGAGACCGGTGAGAAGAACCGAGTCCCGAAGGGCTTTCTCCTTCCGCAAAAGAAAAGGAGAAAGCCGTTCACCAGACACACGCTCGTCAACACGAGCCCGCACCCGAACCCCTTCAGCCAACTCTTCCCACAAACCACAAATGCGCTCCTTACACACAGAAAGAGCATCAAAACAATCAGCCCCACCATTTAGCAACACATACAACCGAGTCAAACGCGCCTGAAGAAAGCGCAACAAACCAAACCGCCCCGCCGCCTCACGCCTCGCAACCACAACAAAAAAGGACTTGCATTCCACCTTGCACCACTCCCACCAGTCCAACACAGACGAAAACTCGCACTTGCGAGCAACAAGCCCCACCCACCACCCACGAAACGCCTCACGCACCCAAGGACGATGCAACAACTGACAATTCAACTTCCACCAACCCCTCCCCACACGAACCTGACTACGAACAGCAACTCGCACCACAACCAAACAATGATCAGAAAAGGCAACAGGAACCGTACGAAACGCAAAAACAGAGCCCTCCCGCCCATGAACATAAAAACGATAAAGCCTGGAACACGCCCCTCGCGCAGCAAAGGTGAATTCCAAAACGCCCCCAAACATGAGAGCAGCATCACGAAACCCACAACTCTGTAAGGTGGAGACCAACGCCCGAGAAACATTCTGCGGATGCGCACTATTGCAATCCCGTGCGAGAGTGACACAATTAAAATCGCCCCCAAAGACCATGTCCCTTGTGTCATGATGCAAGAAGTGTAACAGCCCACCCTGGAAAAACTCCTCCCTCTCCTTGCGACGCGCTGTGCCAGAAGGAGCATAAACAGTCAATAAGGGAATCTCCACCCCGAGGTACCGCACACGAGCGAACAACACCCGGCCGTCTTCATCCATTTCCGTGTGAAGCACGGAAATGGACGCCCTTCGGGAGAACAGCATCAGCGTGCCCCCAAAGGACATCCTCGGCGGATTAGCACTACATGAAAATCATCAGTCAACCCAGACAAAGCACGAAAAGTCACGCACATTATGCTCCTGAATAAAGGCTACATCTACACATTGCTCACGAAGCACAGCCACCAAGCCCATCTGCACAGCCAAGTCACGCAATCCACGCACATTCAGCGTCGCACAATATACGGAGTTTGGGACTGTGGACAGGATAATTGAACTCCGGCTTAGTAATTATATATCATCCACACAAGCTGAACTGCAGGCCATTCTGGCGTGTTTGGAGGAAGTACGTCATGACGACAAAAATGTTTTTGTATTTGTCGATAGCCAAGGAGCACTGGAGTCCTTAAACAGTCGAAACCCAGTCTTCATGTTTATAGTTGAGGATTGTAAGAGAAGAATAACTGAGATACAGCTGAACGGTCATAGTGTGAAATTCATGTGGATTCCATCTCATGTTGGAATAGTGCTCAACGAGGTGGCGGATGACTTGGCCAAACGTGCCACATCAAAACCACAAATTGACATTGAATGTGAATTCACAATGAGACAAATAAGAAGCAAAATCAGAAATATTCAGGCACAGGCAGGAGTGGAGAGGAGAGGGATAATGTATGAGAGAAGTCTAACCATGCAACACTACATGTATGTGAGTCAAAACACCCATTTCACTTATGGTAAAAGGAGAAATGCTTGGAGTGACTCTGTGTACATGCGGCTCAGGCTTGGGTACAAATATTACTGGGAATATGGGATAGGTGTTCATGATAATGACACGAAGTGTAAACTATGTGGTATGTTAAGGTCTCACACCCTTGCCCATTATGTTCTTGATTGTCCGTTGATTAATGTATATAGAAACACTGAGATAAGGACTGTTCCTGAGCAAATAGCCTGGATGTGTCACAAAGGAAAGGTTGATGATATTCTTGACAGATATAAGAATTTTGCACCAAGACTGTAATATTTTGTTGAATTATCCGTATAACTAGGTCATAAAAGTATTTGTGTACGTCTGATACCATACTACCTGTGAAGGAGGAAATGTACATGTTTATCTCTCAGAATGTTTGGTAACAGGTTTATTGTGTGTGATGTGTGTCTATGTATGTACTAACACGTTGTACTGAACGGGGTGAGAATAGCTTGAGCTACCTCATCCCTTTGTGTGTATTTTACCTCAATAAACTTATTTCAATTTCAATTTCAATTTCACAAGTCAGAGAGGGCGCCATCAGGAAGGCAATGAGGACCCCACCAACCGCACAGCCCCCGTAGAAGGTGGAGCAGAGCCCCCCCACATGGGAGGCAGTAGGAACAGTAGGCGCACCATCCGGCAACCCTGCAGAGGAGGGCCTCACAGGAACGTCGGCGCCCGCACTCTTCGTAGACTTTGTAAACTTCAACGTCAGCGCATCCCGTCCAGGACCTTCCGCACCAGGGGACACCACCCACTGATCAACCACAACTGCTTCTGGGGCGTCATTGCCCCCAGAGGGGGCCCCGGGTGCAACAGACCGCAGCAGGCCACCAGAGGGAGGAGGAGGAGGGGCGCACGCCACAGCAGCTCCAGCCGTAGACCTCCCTCGCTTAACGGGAGGACCTTTGTCAGAGGAACGCGTCCGTGCCTCCCGCTTACGACGGGGCTGGTCCGACGTCGCGACCGGGGAAGGCCCTCTAGAGCCACGAGAGGACCGCAGCGCCTCCGGGGCAGCAGCAACCACGTCGGATGGACAGCCACCAGACGAAGGAGCAACCCCACACGAGGGTCCCACAGGATCGCCACTCCCACCCACACACGATGGAGCAGCTTCCACAGACGTACCTGTCTCCGTGGCAGCAACATCTGAAGCCCGATGAACCTCCGCAGTGACGACGTGCACAGGAAGTGAAGGCGCCGCATCAGACACCAACGAGACAGGTGGGGCAAACTGCTGAACAGCCGGAGTAGGATCAGTCGAATCAGAAGGCACCAACGACGAGGAGGGGCCGTGGGGGACAAACACGGTCTCTGCAACACCTGGCCTGGCCCCCCCAACCCCCAAGGGGGGAAAATCACCCTCCTGGAAGATGGCTGGTTCCCCCATCCCGGAAGCAGTGCAACCGGCCGCAAGATGCCCTCGCAAACCACACCGAAAACAGGTGCGTGGTTGATCCTCATAGAAAACCCGCATGGTAAAGCCGTAGAACTTGACCTGAGAAGGAATATCACGCGTCAAGCGCATGCCAAGGGTCCGCACATTGGTCCTCAAGTCCGACAGGCGGCCTGAGCGGAGGCAGGTTATACGGTGAGTGAACACAGTACCGTACCGAGAGAAGCAGGTGCGAAGGACCTCCTCGGGAAAGTCCAAGGGAACCCCATGGACGCTGACAAACGTCGGCGCCACACACCGGTCCGACACTTCCACAGTACCAGCAGAACCCGGAAGCAGATGAGAACGCCCAGCAAATTCACTCACAAAACGCTGGTATGGACCAGGGGCAGAGAACTTGACCACCACACGCTTGTCAGAGATCTTCTCAAGGCCGTAAACAGTGTGCATGTCCCCCTGGAAAACATCCAAAAGCGTCACTTCCACCAACGCCCAATCAGCAGCCGCCGAGAACTACAATCCTGCGGAATCCACGTCACCGACGACGCCATAACGCCAGCCGCCCCCACAGGCTAGCCGGCACACCACACACCAACAACAGCGACCAACTCGCACCAGACGTCAGCCAACAACTGAGAGAGCGCCAACGCCGTGACCGCACCCTGCAACGAGCAAGCAGCCAATCAAAAGGTTCCAAGTATTACGATGATCTCTTCGCTGATTTAGATGACATTTACCAAAAAATATCATTAGATGAAAGATTTATATATTTCGCAGGTTCTAAAACGTGACCACGCACAGCAGTTCTCTCACCTTAGTAAGCAGACAACAAATTTCTGCTTTTTACATCATTTGTCAGTATCGCTTCAGGAATTCACTAGGGTGGTCCCGAAGAAGTTTACAGACAGCATGACGCGGGCGGTAATGGAGGCTCCGGTGATGTTGTTCCCGTCCAAGAGGGTGATAGACGAGTCGACGCTGGTCCGCCTACTGCTGGAGTCGGCCTCCGACCCCTTCACGGGGCACCGTCTGGTACACGGCTCCTATTTTCGCCTGCCCCAACTCCAGGCTGACATTCTGGCCTGGAGGAACACTCCCAGGGCTCTGCCACAGTGAGTGTACATTTACGACAACCACAATATGACCAATTACGGCAACAATGACACTTTTTAATGTCGGCAACAGAGATAACTGCAGGAAATTTGCTGATGACCAAACCACACACCAGTTGATGGAGAACCGTCTTCATCTTGTTAGTTGAGGCTTGGTCATCATTATGTTATATATTCACACATTTTATTCTTGTGTGAGTTCTGTAAATTTAATGACTTCAATCAATAAAAAGTAAGAAATAGTCAACCCATATATTATCTTATTTAACCTATTTAACACAAACTTATATGAATATTCAGGAGAGGAAATTTGCAGAATGTGATATATGATTCTTTACTTGTGAAATTTGGGTCGCTGGATTGTTTCAAGCGCAAGATAGAAAAAGATATATTTTTTTTAATAAACGTAATTCGGAATTCTTAATTAATTGTCCTAAATCTTTAATTATTTGTCCTTTGTTCTTCATGTTGGAATTCATGTCCCTGCCACTCAGGTCCCTGCCACTCTGGTCCCCTGCAACTTTGGTCCCTACCACTCGGGTCCCTGCCATTCACGTCCCTTCTAATCATGCAACATTCACCCAGGGAACTGTGCCTGTCACTGACCCAGATTAAGACTTTTCACCATTGAATATCATCTTCAACTTTGTGCCCGGATCAACTGTGTATTTTTATATCGATATAAACATAGCAAGTGATTCACAAGATATCATATGTTCGTTCTATGACTTCAAAGGGATAATTATTTATAGAGTCGTTTTCTATTTTCCATTCACAATCGAGGATTCCAGGCGGGACAAAAATGATTCGATGTATTTCCTATCTCATAATTCGTCTGTTTACTTAGTTGTAAGTAAGTACTCAGGAGTTACTTAGGGAAAGGGGAACCTTGATGTAAGCTTAACATGTATATATACACTCTGGCTTCTTGTCCTTCGATACAATAAATTACTGTTAAATTCGAATTATGTCCAGGTAGAGTGTTCCATATATTACCAATTATTTTCTATCAAGAACTGTTAGATAAGAGATCAGCAAAGGAAGAAGAAATTATGAAGTTCGTATTTCAGGGCAAGAAAAGACAAATCCAATGTGTGTTTTGCTTGCCTTGATATACCAACTTCATAGTTTCTTTTTGCCTTTCTTATCAGGCAGTTTGGTAGTTTCTGCCCATTTATTTACGCGACCGTTCGCAATTCCTTGTGGGTCAGGATGTGAAACATATGCTTCTTTTTCGTTTCCGTTTTAGCATACTAGTTTTAGTTCTGTATTAATAATATTATCATGGTGGCCAATATAGATGCACCGTGTTCACTAGTATGCTCCATTCTTCAACTGCTTTTCTAACAATTAAAGTCGTTGTGGAGTTTGAATCTTATGCAGCTGCTGTCGTTGGATGAATGTTGAGTTTGATGCGCAGAGCTTCAGTTGCTTCACATTCCAGTAAGTAGTGCAATAGTGACGACTCTGTATCTGTTCCTCAGATATAACACTTTAACTATTGGGTTTATTACCTCCTAGCAGCACTTGTAACCAAGTCTGGGTCTGTGTATAGTTACTGCAATGTCTCTGGATATCTTTTTGTCAGGCTTGAAAGAGGAGTACCCAGTAGCTTGTTCGTACCACTGTAACACCGTAAGGTGTTTTGTTTTGTTTTATTTAGAAATATATATAGTTCATGAGTCACAGACAAGGATTTGAGAGGCGCCAGTTTGGTCGGCCTGAGTCTCACACCTCTAAGCGTTAATGACCCCAAGTGACCTGAGGTCAGATCATGCGAATTCCACCTTGCTTCTGCTAATTTGATAATTGGCCTTCAAACATGCCGACGTTTAAGGATTGGCTTGGTACAGTGCCTTGGGCTATCTACTTGTGGGCGGAGTTAGCTACTAGGTTTCCCAATATATACTCAGAGAGCTATCGATTCGGGGACAAGAGAGTAGGAGCCAGCCAGCAGAGCAGAGCAGAGGAGAAGACAGCCTAGCCAGGGAGGCTGTCAGCCGGCAGGGCGGGACAGTCTCTGTCAACTACAGACCCTCCCCCCCCCCCCCTTCCCTCTCTATCCAGCAGTGAGGATCAGGGGCAGTCAAGTTGTAGGGTTCTCGAATTCTTGGATGATGACTCACTTTGCACTTTGTGTCTTGAACATTAAGTTGAATGGCTTAAATTATGATACTTATCATGAAAAATATAATTGTTGAATTTATTATTTAAATTGTCTTTAACTTTGATCCCTAGAGTTTTTGAGTTGAGGTGAGAAAGCCTCTGCGATAACTGGGTTCAGGATTTTAATGAGTACATGATACAGATGGAACAGACTAATAATGACCTCGTGTTAACACCTTTGAGAATTTGGTGATACAGACAAGTTCCATTCCTTGTCTTGTATGTAATGGTCTAGAATGGATGGTGGCAGCATTTCGTCTTCTACTATCTACATTTCTTCATCTACCCTTCTACCTCTTTTATTTCTCCTACTCACTTCCTACTTACTCGCTATTCTCATTCCCCCCACCCCCCATTACACCACATCGCAATGGATCTTCCTCCCGCTACTTGGAAGTATTATGTCCCACCCTGATTGATTGATTGATAAGGATTAAGCCACCCAAAAGGTATTCCGTCATGAATAGCCCGTAAGTGGAGGCCATTTGGAGCCATTACCAGTATCAATGGCTGATACTGGAGATCTGTGGATGGACGGGATCTTCATAATCGCTCGCAGTTTATGGCCCGCAGGAGGCTTAGTCACCAGGATGCAGTTTAATGAGTTGTTGTTGTTTTAGATTCAGATACTCAGAACAAGAAGTTCCAGTAGCACGGGCTATGGTGAGCCCGTAAGTGGAGGCTCTTTGGAGCTATTATCTGTATCAATAGCTGATACTAGAGATCTGGCGATGGATGGGGTCTTCATGGTGGTTTTCAGCCCTGGAGGGCTGGCTGTACCAGTTATGGAGCTGGTGGGGTTAGTGTTGACCTCTAGATTTTTCGTTTTTTCTTTGCCTGAGACTTTCGCTGAGCCGTGCTGTAGTTGTCGTTTGGTGAGGTGGCCTCCATGAGAAAGTCTTGAACCGAGTAGGTGTCGTATTTGTAGAGGTGCGGTGGAGCTTCTACTAAGATTTCCTCGTGAGAAGTCCATCACCTCAGTAGTTGGTGTTTTCGTCTTTCGCCTTGCAGCCTTAGGTAGGCTCAAGTGTCGTGGATTGGTGGTAGAAGCTATTTCAGGGGCGTTGGTGGTGCTGTTAGCATTTGTAGACAGCACGTCTGCTAGTGCGACTGCTGAGATGGTGATGGTAGGAGTGTTGGGAGCTGGAGAGAAAATTACCTCTGTTTGTGCCGCCCGGGTCATGGGGTGGTTCTGGAGTCTGTGTTGAAATCGATCTCGTGGTCGTCCCGGAGTGAAAGTGGTGGCAGTGAGACTTGTGCCAGGGGCTATGATGGGTTCCAGGACATTGGCCAGGTATAATATGTTCAGTTCACTGACATCTCCCAGCTCCGCCGGTGGAGGAGCTGGGAGAAGGTCGCCTGGTACCGTTACCGTCGGAAGTCCATTTGTGGTGAGCAGCCTGTTGATGGTGTGGACGTATAGGTTGACCTCGCCCGTCAATTTGTCGGCAAGGTGTAGAAGTACTGGAGGAGGGTGTTGTTGGTGGTAATTGCAGGCTTGGGTAGTGGTTTTGAGGGCTGTGGAGGTGAGCTCGAAGGTGAGGGACCAAGCGGTGGTGAAGTAGCAGCAGCTTCCTCAGTGTTTTCAGGGAAGGCCGGGAAAGTGTGTTTCTCGCTGAAGTGAGGTAGTGTTTGTCATCATCTTTTTTATTTCCTCCTGTCGGAGGAGACAGTCAGGTGAAACTGCAGTGTGCAGGCCATTGCAGAGTAGGCAGCGTCGGTGGGAGAATATGCAGGCTGTGTAGTGGTGTTCCTAGACACTTATTGGTGTAGTGGGAGTTCCGGTAGCACTTGAAGGTGTTCACCTTCTCTTCTCCATCTTAGCTTAAGTTTAAGCTTAAGTTTAAGCTAAGCTTAAGCTAAAACCTCTTCTAAGATCTCAGCTGTGGTGAGAATGAGGTCCTCCCGGAGGCGAACCTTAACTCTGTGCAACATGGTGCATGTAGGCCATTGACCATAGATTCTTCGGTCTGTGCGTCTTTGTCGCAACTCAGTCTTGACCTGGGTTGTGATGTGAATTTGTGTGTCAGATCCGTGCCTCTCAGGTCTCAGACACTCAGGTCCCTACCACTCAAGTCCCTGCCACTCAGGTCCCTGCTAATCATGCAACATTCACCCCAGGGAACTGTGCCTGTCACTGACCCAGATTAGGACTTTTCAGCATTGAACATCATCTTCAACTTTATGCCCGGTTCTACTGTGTATTTTTATATCGATATAAATCTTTTTGCTGTTTTATAAAGATATTGTTTTATAAAAATATTGCTGTTTTCCTGCCATGTTCCCCCTTTTTTATTTTTATATTTTTCTCAAAACATTTTATACTTTAATCTCAATTAGTATTAAGTTTTAGTCTTTAGTGCTTTTCCTGCCCAAAACGCTTTGCGTAATAGTGGCTTTAGGTATTGTATGTACTAGCTCTATATACAAATTCATCAAAATCTGTATCACCCCTTGTATGTATGTACTTTACCTAAATAAACATTTGAATTTGAATTTGAATAAATATAGCAAGTGGTTCACAAGATGTCATATGTTCGTTCATATGACTGCAGAGGGATAATTATTTATAGTGTCGTGTTCAAATTTCCTATCAACAACTGTTAGATAAGAGATCAGGAAAGGAAGTTCCGTTCCACGAGCGCTTTGTCATGGGTTCGTATCCTGGCCGGGGAGGATTTACTGGGCGCAAATCCTTAACTGTAGCCTCTGTTTAACGCAGCAGTAAAATGTGTACTTTGGTTGTAACAACGATTCTTCGCGGCGGGGATCGTATTCCAGAGACCTGCCCGAAACGCTACGCGTACTAGTTACTGTACAAGAATGTAACAACTCTTGTATATATCTAAAAAAAAAAAGTAGAATTTATGAAGTTCGTATAGCAGAGCAAGCAAAGACAAATCCTAGATGGTTTTACTTGCCCTGCTATACCAACTTCATAGTTTCTTCTTGTCTTTCTTATCAGGGTGTTTGGCAGCTTCCGCCTATTTATTTACGAGACCTTTTGCAAGTCCTTGCGGGTCAGGATGTGCAACATAATTATGCTTCTTTTTCGTTTCTGTTTTAGCACATTGGTTTTAATCTTGTTTTAATTACATTATCTTGGTGGCGGAAATAGATGCACTGTGTTCACTAATGTGTTCCGTTTTTAAACTGCTTTTCTAATCATTATTCACTGGGGAATTTGCATCTAATGCAGCTGCTGTCGTTGGATGAATATTGACTTTGATGTGCAGCGCTTCAGTTGCTTCACATTCTATTAAGTAATGCAATAGTGGCGCCTCTGCATGTTCCTCAGAAATGACACTTACTCTATTGGGTTTGTTCCCTCCCAGAAGCACTTGTAACCAAGTCTGAGTCTGTGTATGGCTGCCGCAATGTCTCTGGATATCTTTTTGCCAGGTTTGAAAGAGGAGTAACCAGTGGCTTGTATGTACCACATCACAGTGGATCTTCCTTCTGCTACTTGGAAGTATTGAGTCCACACCCTGTCTAATATATATATATATATATATATATATATATATATATATATATATATATATATATATATATATATATATATATTAATCTTGGGCATAGCATTTTACCAAATCACCTCATTCAAGATTACTATCCGAGTGCCGGCGGTGGGGTGGTTCAAATAGCCTCGGCTATCACCATATATATATATATATATATATATTTTTATATATATTTATATATTTTATAATATAATAATATATTTTATATATATATATATATATATATATATATATATATATATATATATATATTTTTTATATATATATATATATATACTTTTTTTATATATATATATACATATATATATATATATATATATATATATATATATATATATATATATATATATATATATATATATATATGTATATATATATATATATGTATATATATATATATATACATATATATATATATATATATATATATATATATATATATATATATATATATATATATAATGTTTTTTTTGGGATATATACAAGAGTTGTTACATTCTTGTGCAGCCACTAGTACGCGTAGCGTTTCGGGCAGGTCCCTGGAATACGATCCCCACCGCGAAGAATCGTTTTTACAACCAAGTACACATTTTACTGTTGAGTTAAACAGAGGCTACAGTTAAGGATTTGCGCCCAGTAAATCCTCCCCGGCCAGGATACGAACCCATGACAAAGCGCTCTCGGAACGCCAGGCGAGTGTCTTACCACTACACCACAGAGACTGGAAAATATTCTAATGAATGGGATAGCATTTGAGAGATACTTTAATGGGAGTAACTCTGATCATATATCCCGATGGTGTTTTGCTTCTCGGCAATGATATTTCAAAGGTTCAAACAATGATGGATAATTTCGTAAATCTGTCATCAAATGGGACTGAGTTGAAGATAGAAGTAAGTTTGAATGTAGAAGTCGGAGGCCTATTATACTGAAAATAAATGGTAAAAATAGAGTTAATATATATAAATATTTAGGCACATATGTTGGATATACCCATGAGAGTTTGGAAGTTGAGATGAACAGACTGTTGAGTCATTGTCGGATGAGATTACAACCTCTGAAGGCCTTGGCATGCTGTGGAAAGTTAGTGAGAGTCCCTGTGCTACGAATGATAAACTTGAGTACTGTGAGATCCCTGATTGATTATGCCGCACCTGTCATTTCTTGTTTTGGTAAAGGTAGACTGGGCAAGTTGGAGAAGGTACAAAATGGAGCCATTAGAAAAAATCTTAGGATGCCCAAGATATGCTATGATTGAGATAATGCTAATGGAATTGAACCTATATAGTATAGGGGAGAGAATTTCGGTGATAAATGTAACCTTTGACATTAGAATAATGAGAGGTGGGGGAGCTAAGGAATTAATCCTCTCAGTTTATAAGGTAGGAAGTAATGAAGAATGTACATAAGAACATAAAAATAAAGGTAACTATAGAATGCTTATTGGCCCCATACGAGAAAGCTCCTATTTATATCCACCGAATTTCATTCGTATAGATGTTCAACCCACGTTTGAAACAATCACGGGACCTCACTTTTTTTCTTTTTTTTTGAGATATATACAAGAGTTGTTACATTCTTGTACAGCCACTAGTACGCGTAGCGTTTCGGGCAGGTCCCTGGAATACGATCCTCTGCCGCGAAGAATCGTTTTTTCATCCAAGTACACATTTTACTGTTGCGTTAAACAGAGGCTACAGTTAAGGAATTGCGCCCAGTAAATCCTCCCCGGCCAGGATACGAACCCATGACATAGCGCTCGTGGAACGCCAGGCGAGTGTCTTATCACTACACCACGGAGAACTTCTGTCATGTTATGTGGTAATTGGTTCCACAAATCAACAATCCTATTACCTAATCAGTATTTGCCCAGTTTTTTCTAAATCTAAACTTCATCTGCCAAAAGATTGGCAGATGCAGTTTAATGCTGACAAATTTAAGGTTTTGAGGCTAGGTAATGATGATAGAGTTACAAAATACGAGCTAGATGGTGTTGAGATTGCGAAGTCAGATTGCGAAAGGAACCTGGGAGTTATGATAATTAAAATTTAAAACAAAAAAATCAATGCCTAGGTGTTTGTAATAAGGCAAATAGGACACTGAGATTTATTAATCGAGGCGTTACAAATAAGATACCTGGTGTTGTTTTTCAGCTATATCTTGCTCTGGTTAGGCCACATTTAGATTATGCAGTTCAGTTTTGGTCACCTTACTACAGAATGTATATAAATTCACTAGAACCATGTTGTGAACCATTTAATAATTTATGTTTTCAAGATGAAGACGAATGGTATTTGCAATTATCGATTCAAGTAACTTTATCACAATAGACGCTAGGCTAATTGGAAGATTTTTTGACGCAACTCATCTATCTTCTTTCTTAAAAATTGGTACCACATTGGCAACCTTCCACTTCTCTGGCACTCTGCCTGATTCTAATGGTTTATTAAATATAGTAGACAATGGCTTGCAAAGCTCCTCTTTGAATTCTATAATCACACGGGCAAACACTTCGTCCGGCCCTGGGGATTTGTTTGGTTTCAGTTTCACTATTTGTTTAATAACGTCATCCCCGGTAACAGCTAAACTAGCCAACCTGTCCTTGGCCCCACCCACATAGACTTGTTCAGCTTAAGGAATAATGTTAAATTACTCTTCAGTAAATACTGAGATAAAATATTTATTAAAAATACTACTCATCTCTTCACCATTATCTATTATCGGACCTGTCTCAGTTTTTAATGGACTTATCCTTTCCTTATTCTTTGTTCGATATATAAATGAAAAACCTCTTTAGGATTTGTCTTTGCTTGCCCTGCTATGCGAACTTCATGGTTTCTTTTTACCATCCTTATCTTTAATTAGATAAGGTGACTTTAATTAGAAATTAAAGTCACCCCATGACAGAAACAATGTTAGACTTAGATGCTCTAGATATTTCATCCCATAAATGCTTTGCTTCCATTCTGTTCAAGTTTGGTGACCTGTAATAACTCCTATTATAAAATTATTTGCTTTTTCGTTTAATTCTTGCCAAATAGTTCCTGTGTGTGGGTCAGTTTTGATTCCCTCTTTGAGACTACATTTCAAATTTTCCCAAACATATATGGCTACTCCCCCTCCTCGTCTAATATATCTATCTGTGTGAAATAGTTTAAATCCATTTATTTGATATTCAGCTATTTATCTTCTCTATTTTCTACATTCATCCACGTTTCGATAAATTCAATAATATATAATTTTTCTGTGCAGACAAGTGCAGTTATTTTGTTTCTTAGACTCCTACTGTTCGTGTAATATACCCTAAGTGTATTGCTATTTTGAGGTCCTTCTCTTTCCCTGTTCATTTCGCCAATTTATTTCCCACACAACACGTACTTTTATTACCTCCTTTCTCCACATAAATTCCCATAACACTATCTACTAACAGTTTAAACCCAAATAAACCCTTCCAACCACACGTTCCAACGAGTTGGCAACAACAACAACCTCAGCCCTAGAGAGATGCACCCAATGCCGAGCATACATGGCATTCCTTATCATACATGTCATTCCTTTTATCAAATACATCACGATAATGTGATTTCTCTGTGTTATGGGTATAAATTTGATTAGTATAGATTTAGGAAAGACCTGGGTAAATAATATGATACATCTTCTTCCACTCTACCAATTACCGTTGGAGTGCCACAGGGCAGTATCTTAGGACCTCTTCTATTTCTTATATATATAAACGATCTGCCTAATGTCTGTAATATTCTCAAACCTATATTGTTTGCTGACGACTCTACCCTTATCTATTCAGACCTCAACCCACATACACTAAATAATGTTGTGAATAATGAATTAAAAAAAGTCCACTTATGGATGTCAACGAACAAACTAACATTAAACATCGAAAAGACTTACTACATCTTATTTGGAAGCAAATCATCAAATGCAATTCAGCTACAGATAGACAACATTAACATCAGTAATAAAAATGATGGCAAGTTTCTTGGCCTATTCCTAGACAAGAGACTCAACTTCAGCACCCACATTCAACACATAACCAAGAAAGTCTCTAAGACAGTTGGTATACTCTCCAAAATCAGATATTATGTTCCTAACTCTGCTCTCCTCTCACTATATTATCTTAATTATGGTATCTGTGCATGGGAGCCGGTCGGCCGAGCGGACAGCACGCTGGACTTGTGATCCTGTGGTCCTGGGTTCGATCCCAGGCGCCGGCGAGAAACAATGGGCAGAGTTTCTTTCACCCTATGCCCCTGTTACCTAGCAGTAAAATAGGTACCTGGGTGTTAGTCAGCTGTCACGGGCTGCTTCCTGGGGGTGGAGGCCTGGTCGAGGACCGGGCCGCGGGGACACTAAAAAGCCCCGAAATCATCTCAAGATAACCTCAAGATGGGGGTCTACCACTGCAAACCACCTTAAGCCCATCATCACGCAGCAAAAATCTGCTATCAGAATAATAACTAACTCTGCTTTCAGACAACACTCAACTCCCTTGTTTAAATCCCTAAACTTGCTAAATATTAACTCCCTCCACACATTCTCCTGTGTCAACTACATTTATAAAACCCTGTTCTTAAATGCAAACCATGCTCAGAAACTCTCCCTGGACAGATGTAATAGAACCCATTATCACCACACCAGAAATAAATATCTCTCTGATATCCCCAGGGTCAAACTTAATCTGTGTAAACACTCTATGCAAATTAAGGGACCTAGTCTACGGAACTCACTCCCTAGTGAATTGAAAAACTGTAAAACTTTTGCCTTATTTAAAAGCAAAACCAAAAAGTATCTTATTTCATCTTCTTAGTTTCCTACACTGAGCTTTAAATTTGCTCTGTACCTAGTGTTACCCAATCTCCTAATTTTTATGTATTTAACCCAAGCAACCTTATCATTGTGTTCATTGCTGTCTTCTTTTATGTGCTAGCCATACGCTGTATTGTGCCTACCAATTTCTGTCAACTGCCATTCAAGCTGTCATTGCAATCAATCTTAGCTACCTTATGTGCTTTAATATACTGTACCTACAATTTTCTCTCATCTTTTTTTTTTCTTGCCATGTAACTGTTATCATTTTCTTTATATAAATTTTGCAAGTATTTATCTACTTAAAATTTTCTTAGATTAAGGACCTGCCCGAAACGCCTCGCATACTAGTGGCTTTACAAAACTGTAATTACCATTTTATGTATCCTCACAGTCCCAGTGTACCTTCTTGTATATGCATGAATAAATAAATATATAAATAAATAAATAAATAAATAAATAAATAAATAAATAAATAAATAAATAAATAAATACTGGTTCGGTAATAGGGTTGTGGATTTTTGTAACCCATTAACACGAAACATAATATACACTGGATACCTTGTTTGTTTGAAGTGTAGATTAGACATATTTATGAATAGGTTTTGGTGGATATAAATAGGAACTGCCACGAATGAGCATCATGTTATATAGATTCAGTTAAAACTTGAGTAAATACTGGTTTGCAAACCAGGTTTTCGTATCACCTCCTCTCTCCCCACCTCCACCTTTCTTCCTCAAGCATCCGTCTCTCACCATCTCCTCTTCTCTCCTGCAACCTTCGATAGAGAAACAAGCAAACACACATTCTCTCTATCATATAAATTAAGTTTAGGTGGGCATAAAGCCTGCATATTGTGCAGTAATGCACAACCATGAAGCCTATGGTTGTGCATTAGTGGCCTTTTTGCTCTATATGCAGTTTTTTCATTTCTAACTTCAGATGCCTATACACGGGTCTTTCCTGAAGCAAAGTTAACTATTCACACAGTAACATCACATGAATATTTAACTGTCACTCTAAAAGATTAAATTGCTTTAACTGGAAGTGAACTATCGTCAAGCTGGTGTCCGTGCACCTCACTCGGATCCTCACCTCTCCTCCACCCTCGACAACTTTATAGCATCTCACACACATTAGTCTACATCTTGGACACATTCAACACATTCACGGGAGACATCTCCCGTTACGCAGGGTGCAGTTGCACCTCCACAGATCTCCAGTATCAGCTCTTGATACTGGTAATGGCTCAAAAGGGCCACCACTTACGGGCTATTCATGCCCGTGCCACCTTTTTTGTGGCTTAATCTGCATCAATCATTAGTCTACACATCACGCAGAGTTCGACTGACTGATTGACAGGACGGGAGAGACATCTCCCGCCAACACATCACAAGGCGCAGTGTGGTCACAATGCGACCCAAATGTCCTAAGGTCAGAGCTACTCCACTTGACGGTCATGCTATCAGAAGAAGCAATACTTTAAAGGTCCTGAAGGACGTAACTGGCCTCAAACCCGCTGACATTAGTCAGGAAGGTGAAGATATCGTGCTCTACTTTTCATGTGAAGAGGAGCTAGAAAAACTCACTAACGATGCCATTCTTCGCAAAGAGCACTACCTACATCCTCATTTCCCACGTCAGTTCCTGGCCGGAAGAACTGTTTTTACCAGCAGGACTAGCCGGTGGATCGCTGAGCGACCTCAACATCATATCATAAACAATATCGAGGACGAAAATCCAAACCTGTCGATATTCAACCTAGAGTTCTGCAACACCGACAAAACATCAATGAAGATTACGTTCACCACCATAGCTGCGGCCACCCAGACTGCCACACAAGGATTCTACTGCTTCGGCCTAAAAATACAACCCCACCAAATAAAAAAGGAACGATACTATGAGATCCAGCAGTGCTTTAAGTGCTACGAGCTCTCCCACCCGACCAACAAGTGTCAGTACCCTGTCCAGAGGTGCAGCCTGTGCGCACTGGACCATCACTACTCCATATGCACGGCAACAGTCCATCACTGCTTGCTCTGTGATGGCAATCACCCCGCAATATCCTACCGCTGCCCCCGCAGACAGGAAATCATCAAGGCCCAGGTTGAAGCCAAAAGAAACAATTCGTATACCTCCTCGACCAGAGCCCCAAGCGTTCAACCCACCACCTTAGCTCTCACTAGTCGACCAGAAGACTTTCCGGTCTTTCCAACAGGTGGCTCCTCCCAGCAAGCGACACAGCCTTCCAAGGTCCCACAGGCTCCTTCACAGCCCCCTGCATCACGTGCAGGCATTATCCCTGGTCTTCTTAAACTAGCGGAAAGGCTTGCAGGACCAGACAACCAGCGCTTTGTCAGTAAACTAAACGCATTCTACATAGACAATGGCCTGGCCCCCATCATAGCCACTAGCGTAAATCTCACTGCCTCCTCTACCACTCCGGAGACTACCACCAGGACGACCATGCGGTCAACTTCAACACCGACTCCAGAACCGCCCATGACCCGAGCGACACAAACAGAGGTAATTCCTTCTCCAGCTCCCAACACTCCTACCATCACTATCTCAGCAGCCGCGCTAGCAGAGGTGCTGTCTACAAACGATAACAGCACCACCAGCGCTCCTGAAATAGCTACAACCACCAATCAACGACACCTAAACCTACCTAAGGCTGCGAGGCGAAAGACAAAAACGCCCACTAAGGAGGTTACGGACTCCTCAGACGAGGAAATCATAGTAGGAGCTCCACCGCCGTGTCACAAATACGACACCTACACGGTTCAAGACTTCCTCATGGAGGCCACGTCACCAAACTCTAACGACAGCACTGCTCAGCCAAAGTTGCAGGCAAAGAAAAAACGGAAAACCTAGAGGTCTACACTAACCCCACCAGCTCCATAACTGGTATAGCCAGCCCTCCAGGCTGAAAACCATCATGAAGACCCCCATCCATCGCCACATCTCTAGTATCAGCCACTGATACAGATAATGGCTCCAAAGAGCCTCCACTTACGGGCTCACCATAGCCCGTGCTACTGGAACTTATCGTTCTGAGTAGCGAATCTTAAACAACAACAACAACGCAGAGTTCATAGTTCACCCAGTGAGCCAACTTCATGCTGACTTTGTCTCCAGTAGCACAGAGCATCACCTTCACTCACCAGACCACTCCACAAGTGATCATTTGAAAATCATCATGGAATTCCAATTGAATTATAATCGATCCAGCAATGCTGCTCAGTGTAGGAAAAGACCATCGATAATGGATACAAGTTCTGAAAGTGACGGCGAGTGGCATCACGTGAATAATGCAAACAGGACAAGCCACTCCATGACGACCCATCGCCCTTTAATCTCTCCAGCTTCTCCAGCCCTCCCAGCTCCTCAGACTAGATTTACACTTCCAATCTTCAAAGTGCAGCACACCGAAGGTAAGTCTTCCTACGCCACTGTAGTGGACCTGGAAAAAGAGTACCCCCAGCTCCAGATCAGAGCAAAACCTAATCTCAGAGGAGAATACATTCTGAGGCCTAAAGACGAGTCGGCCGCTACGATTCTAAAAAAATTCCGCAAAATGTGAGGAACTGAAACCAGAGGATAAAATAAGAAAAATCATTGTCCTCCACTATCCCTTGCATATGGCCCTTGACCATCTCGAAAAACTGAACTATGTGGTGTCAGCAGAGAGATGCCAAGTACGAACCACAAAACAGGAAACTCGACAAGTCCTTCTCACAGTAAGAGGACGGATCCCAGAGAAACTTGACCTTAGAATCTGGGGCGTGTTCCAACACAGGCCTTACACCCCAGAGCCCCTAAGATGCTTCAGATGTCAGAGATTTGGGCATCACAAAGATGGCTGCCTACGCCCAGTGAGGTGCGGAGTCTGCAGCCAGCCCCATAACACAAAAACATGTATTGATAAACTCAAGGCAAACCATCCTGTTCAGGCAAAGTGCCCAAATTGTTCCAAGGCACATCATGCCTGGAACTTGAAATGCCCTGAAAGGCTCAAAAGGCTTCAAACGAACCCCACCACGCCTCCAGCGGAGCCGAAACCCCCACCAAAACGATTACCAGCTCCCCTGCCCACAAAAACCGCGTGGGGTCTACCCATTCAGGAAGAAGGGGCACACGGCCCTTCACCATCGGCCATGGTGAAGGGTGAGAAGACCTCTGTACAGGACAAAAAGAAAGATGGAGGACACAAGAATCATGTTCAAAGCAGTCGGCCTCCCATTTCATCCAGTAAGCACACTGGGGCCAATAGGAGTAGCAATTCCAGTGTCAAAGTTACCACCGAGAAGGTTCTAAAAGCTACTAGGCCCCAAACCTGCACAGCATTAAATAGTGCTCCCACAGAAATGGACGCTCTCTGGCCAATGCTCAAAACTTTGGTCACTGAGTTGATCGAAAGTCTGCTGTCATCACATGGAATCAAGCAAACCACAGAGACTCGGAAGACAATTGAGCACAAGCTCAAGAAATTCGAAGATGTAATATCCACACCGTCAAGACAGCAGGGCAGGAGACACCCCCATAAAAAACAGGTAGAGTCCAGCTCGTCGGAAAGCGACATTGATGAGTCAATTTCAGGTCCACTAAGAACCTATACACCAATTGCAACTTCCATGGCGTGTTCATCAGACTCCATGGATACCACGGAATTATCAGCAAATTCCAAGAACCTAGAGGTCTAAAGATCCTGCAATGGAATGCGCACTAAATTGCAACACCTGCAATGCATAGCAGCAACCAAGGGCATAAACATCCTGATACTACAGGAGAGCTTGCTTCCAGCCGGATTAGAACCTAAAATCTCAGGCTATCGAGGCTTCTTCCTTCCATGGATCAATGGGCAATCCAGGGGATGTGCAATCTATGTAAAATGTGACCTGATCTCCAAGTCCATAACCAGCCCACCCAATTGTGGAGCAGGGACAGAGGTAATGGGAGTTACCATTGAGCTAAGACACGACAAACATGAAGTGTTCAATGTGTACAGGTCTCCACATGCCGAAATGGATCTTAGTGTTATTTGGACACGCGATAACAACAAACACAATCATTTGTGGAGATTTTAATGCCCATCATCGATTGGCACTGGGCTCGAACAGAACAAATGAAGCCGGCATTCACATTACACATCTACTAGACCAGCTTCCAGAAATACAAATCCTAAACAAGAATAAACCTACCCACATCCAAGGAGGCAGATTAGACCTAACCTTCGTTTCAGCCTCTCTAAGAGATACAGCAACATGGTCAGTTGAGCCCACACTCACAAGCGACCAAAATGGGGTCCAAATTGATCTTAAGTTAGACCTACCCACCCCACCTCCGCCTCCATCTGAAGCCTGGAACTTTGCTTTAGCAAACTGGGACCGATTTCAAAACCTCATTTCAGAGTGGCAAAGAAACTATGATCTTCACGAAGACATTAATCAGGCAGAACAAGAATTTGTCAAAGCGATTCAAAGTGCAGCCAACCACTCAATCCCACTGAAAAAAACAGTCCACCGGACACCATAAAGATCATTGGTACTATTGCGAACGTGTCAAAGAACTCAACCATAGACTCAACAGAACAAGAAAGCTATACAAAAAGCAGCCAAGTGACCGCAACAGGATCTTACTTTGTGAGGTCAAGGAACATGTGCATCGAGAGACCAGACAAATAAAAGAACAAAAGTGGCTGGAATGGTGTTCACAACTGAATGAACACACCTCTCTCGGAGAGATGTGGCAGCAAATTCACCGAGCCAATGGGAATAAAACACCTAAAGCTTCACACCCCAAGGATCCTCAACAGGAAGCCGAAGTACTGGCAACCAGGTTTGCAGAGAGAGCAGCCAGCAATCAACTTCCACCAGATGTATTAGCAGTACAGACCGGACTAGAGGAAGAAAGGTGGCACAGAATCCTTACAGCATGTGAAGAAGTCTCTGACACTAATGCCCCCTTCACACTGGATGAGCTCAATCGGGCTAAGAAAAACTCCAAGGATACATCCCCTGGAGCCGACAAAATAACCTATAAAATGATTAGAAACCTCGGCCCAGAGGGAGACGCTGCATACCTAAGGTTAATTAATTTAGCCTGGACTTCTCAAACTAGACCTTCTGCTTGGAATAGAGCAGACATAGTGCCGATCCCAAAACCCAAAGATCCAGCTAATCCCAGGCCCATCTCTCTCCAAAGCTGTGCACCCAAGACGGCTGACAGAATGGCACTCAACAGACTGGAGTGGAAAATGACTAAACTGCACCATGATATGTATGCCTATAGAAGAGGGGTTGGCACAGTGGAATGTATTACAACTCTGTTAGCCCACTTGAATGACAGACCAGGAATGCTGATATTCCTGGACCTCGAAAAAGCCTTTGAACTGGCTAGCGCCCCAGCTATTCTCTGCTGCCTCATTGACAAAGAGGTCAGAGGCAACCTGCTCTCCTGGACCAAAAACTGTCTCATAAACAGAGAAGCAAGAATAAAACTTCATGGCACAGTCTCTGAGTACAAAAGACATGAAAATGGTACACCGGAAGGAGGTATTCTCAGCCCTCTTCTCTTCAACTGTTTAATGGAAAGAATAATGAGGTTGAAACTTCCACATCACTGCAGGCTGCTAAACTACGCGGACGACTTTGTCATCATCATAAAAGGAAGGGATGCGGCGCGCCTTGCACCCAAATGCTTAGACTGCATCAGTAAAGAGGCAAAACAGATTGGGATCAAACTCAACCCCTCAAAGTCAAAGGCCATGCCCATAAAAATAGCGAAGCCCAACATCCAACTCACAGTACAGGGTCAACCAATTGAATGGGTCGACACCTATCAGTATCTAGGAATCATCCTGGACACACACATGAATTTTAATGCTGAGGTCACTTACTTGAGAGAGCGAAATGCGGCCCGGACGGCAACCTCAGGTCGCTAACCTCCCTTTCTGGAGGAGCCAATCTGCAAGTCCTTCGCACATACTATGTACAGGCAGTCAGATCAGTGATCGATTATGCCGCATCTGCACTCACAAATCTATCACACCAACAGTGGAAAAAGCTTGAAGTTGCCCAAAACAATGCTATGAGAGCCGCACTGGGAGCCTCCATGTGGACCAGGCTTGAAACTCTTAGACTGGAGACGGGTTTGCCCTCTCTACAAGAAAAAATATCACAAAGGACAGCTACAATTGTCAGTAAGATAATTATTTCTTCTGATCCAATCCCAGTACGGCAGGCCTTGGTGGTTGGACTAGGCCAAAACAATGGAAACTCTTGGGTTGCAAGAGCAGGAAAAGTCGTAAACAGACTACATTTAAAAAGCATGATTTTTGACAGAGAGGGTGATCATCCACACCAAAATTACACTCCTTCCGCACCGTGAGAAGAGCCTACTTTCAAAATAGTAATAGAAAGTCTCCCAATGAAAAAGGCTGCCTATGATCCGACAATCCTAAGGTGCATAATAGAAGAGCAAATGTATAGCATAGCAGTAGCAGGAGCCACCCACATCTTCACAGACGGATCAGTGGACACAGAATATGAGAGTGCTGGCGCTGCTCTTTGCACGGCCAGCGTACATGCATATTGGAGACTGGGAGGACTAGTATCATCAACCCAAACTGAGCTGTTTGCCATACAACAGGCATTCGCATATGTGATGGCACAAAACACTCAAAATGCAATCATACACACAGACTCAAAAGCTGCACTTCAAATACTAGGACAAAAACAGTGGAAAGATAATGTGGAAATAATTACCACCATTTTGTATCAAGGAGCAGTCGCTAAAGGCAAAGGACTCAACATAACCTTAAACTGGATCCCATCCCATATTGGAATCCCATTAAATGAAAAAGCTGATGAAATTGCTAAATTGGCAACTCGTCATCCAGTGATACATAAAACAATTCAACCCAGCCTAGAGAACATAAAAAACATCATCACCAAAAAACTCTCACATCTCAACAAAGCCTACCTACACCAATAGCTGAAGGTTCGCCATCTGCAACATGGTATCTTCAGGCAACCAAATTAGAAAGGTTAAATATCCCAAATGGAATCCAAAGGGAAATAGCAGTTAGGTTATATAGACTACGTCTAGGTTACAGATGCAACTGGGAGATTGGTGAACCCCGACAGAGAGAGTGCATCTTCTGCCAAACTGTCACAGAAAAGCCATTACTTTACTATCTTCTGGAATGTGAAGCAACCAGTGACCTTAGAAGAGCTTTAAGAGTTCCTGAATCATGCAGTGGCCACCCTGAAGCCATCAACACAGCCACTCTCCTGGTCAACAAAGGTGTCCAGCAGCTGGACACCCTCATAAAGACTGTGAAGCAGTATCCTCTCCCGCGATAACAGCTTGATGGTTAAATGCAACCTCAGAATACTGAGAAAAAAATTGTACCACTTACGGGCTATTCATGCCCGTGCCACCTCTTGGGTGGCTTAATCTTCATCAATCAATCAATCATTAGTTTAGCTCAGGTATTCACCCATTTAGTTGTGCACTCGAACATCTTTCTTGATCACGTTGAGCCAATGGATAAAACTATAAAATATTCTCCTACAGCTCACGATAATACTTTTCCAAAACTCCCACAATTTCTCATATCAATGGTTTTAAACTTCCCTTCATTACATAATCCACACTTAATTATAAGAACAATAAAAATGTCAGAGGAAAATAATAAATATTTTAGTAGGTATCAACATTCAGAGAGTTTACATGATTGCAAAATCTAGTTTGGACTTTCGTGGACCTTATCTCTCTTCGCGCGTATGGCAACGATGTCGGTGAGAATAACAGGGCGATGGGAGGACGTTATCTGGGAAATTATTGATCTAGCAAAGTCCTGGGCGAATAACAACAACCTAAATTTTGCTTCACTCGAGTCTACTGCTTTAATGATACAGTAGTAATCCTGCCATCTGGGAACTTGACATGGGCGTATTCCGGATTCGCGTCTACAACCTCAACCTCATCAACTAGAGGATCATTTTTTGCTTTGCCGCACTTGACGTTTTAGGAGGACAGGGCCTCTGCAAGCAAGCCACGTAGGTAGAGTTCATCCAGAAGTAGACCTTCTTGTAAGCTGGAAGAATCGTTCATGTGGTGTACAATTTGTAGAGGTACACAACAGTGATCGAATAGAGTGGAGTGCATCAGGAAGAACAACTTCCCATTGGGATACCTCTAAGCCTCTCGTCCTAAGAGCTAGCAGCACTGTCTTCCAAATACTCCCATTGTACTTCTCAGCCTGGCCATTTCCTCTAGGGGTGTAAGGAGTCGTACGGCTAGTTGCTACCCCTTTTTTGAGTAGAAAGTTTTTCAACTCCTCAGACATGAAGGAAGTTCCCCTATTATAATGTATATATGCAGGCATACCAAAGATTGAAAACAACTGCATCAGGCACTGAATTACTGTACTAATAGTCATACCTGAACAAGGGAATACAAAAGGGAATCTATAGAATTCATCTACAACAGTAAAAATATATTTATTCCTTGAATGTGACGGAAGTGGTCCTGTAACATCTATGTTGAGTCTTTCAAATGGCTGAGTAGCTTTAATCAAATGCCCAGAGTCAAACTTGCAAAACCGAGGTTTAAGTTCAGAGCACGCAGAGCAAGAATTAGTCATCTTCTTCACTTCTTCCACAGCATAAGGCAGATTTCGACATCGGACAAAATGAGCCATACGAGACACTCCAGGGTGTCACAGATTGTCATCCAATTCCTTTAGTTCATCCACACTGGTGGCACCACATACACGTGAGAATGCATCCGTGGGTATGTTCTTTTTACCAGGGCGATATACAATGTCATAGTGGTAACAGGAGAGTTCGACTCGCCATCTGGCAATTTTATTATTTTTAATCTTACCAGCTGATTTAGAGTTAAACATAAAAGCAACACTGCGCTGGTCAGTCACAAGTCAAAAATGGCGTTCAATGAGAGAGTGTCGCCGCTTCCTTAGGGCTTCAACAATGACATACGCTCCCTTCTCCACCGATGAGTGCCTTTGTTCACTATTTGAAAGTGTTGTTCTGGTTGTTAATTCTGGGTTAGGGTAGCGACAATAGCATGATCTGAAGCATCGGTTTCCACAGCGAAAGAAGCTGTTGGGTTGATTGCTCGATCCACTGCCTCAGCAATGTCTTGTTTCAATCCTTCAAAAGCTTTTGCAGCGGCAGCAGATAAGGGAAAACCATTGGCATGAGAGAGAGGACGGATCTTCTCAGAAAAGCCCAGCACCCAACATGAGTAATGTGCAAGCATTCCCATTGTTCTGCGTAAAGAACCTGTGTTGCTTGGTAGTGGAAGTTTTAACAGTGGCTCGAGGCGTTCTGGGTCAGGCCGAATTTCTCCTTCTTGTATAAGATATCCCAACAGCTTTATAGACCGGAGTCGAAAACTACACTTCTCAAGATTCAGGGTCAGGTTATACCTTCTTGCAACGTCCATAAAATGTTTCAGATTTTTATCATGGTCTTCTTCAGAAACTCCACACACACAGACATCATCTACATAAGCAAAGGTGCCCTCCACTCCTTCTTTCTCGAGGATGCCATCAATTACTCTTTGAAAACTGGCCACTCAATTAGTGACCCCAAAAGGGATACGATTAAATTCAAAAAGCTTCCCACAAGCTTTAAAGGCTGTATAGGGTTTCACTTCCTCTGTTAAACCCACTTGATGGTAAGCACTTCTCAAGTCTAGCGTGCTGTATACTTTAAATCTAGCAACATTATTCACAATCTCATCTATATGTGGTAAGGGGTAGGCATCCAGCACCGTGAATCGGTTGATTGTTTGTGAGTAATCTACAACCATTCTTTTCTTGTGATTTTCTCCTTTAGTTACTAATACCTGAGCTCTCCATGCAGAATGACTGGGTCTAATTATCTCTTCACGTAGCATCCGAGCAGTCTCAGATTCAATAAAACAACTTGTCAGCCTCCGAATAGCGTCTGGATTTTACAGCAATCGGCTTGCAGTCTGGTGCTAAATTACTGAAGAGAGATAGAGCCGGAACTTTGACGGCAGCTAATCCACATATTCTAAGGGGAGGTCTATCTCCTCCAAAAGCCATCTCGAGCACAGAATGATTTTGTAAAAAGTTATGGCCTAAAATCCATCAGCACACAAATCAGGTAACACTTTGAGATTCACACCATGGTAAGTTTCTCCTTGCAATTCTAAGTCAAGTCTACAGAACACTGATCCAGGAATTTTGAAAGAAAGATACAATAGCCATAGAAACTGTCCCATTGTCAGGATAGACGAGTAACCCACTCTGCTCGGCAATATTCTTATGAATAAAGTTCTCAGAGCTACCAGTGTCAATCAGTGCACTGACTGGAATACCATTAATCTTAGAACTGAGCATTGATTTATTGAGACACGAGGGCGAAATCCCAGCTAAAGTAGCGAGCATAGCAGCAGAATGTTGGGTGTTTGAAGAGCTGTTAGTCTGTTTCAGAGATCGACAGACCTCTGCAATTCATGACCCCTTTCATAATTTATAATGACCCTTTTTCTTGCAATTCATACACAGAGCCTCTCTAGCTGGACATCGACTGCGAGGACGTCGAGTGTGATCACAAAAGAAGCACTTTAAGCCACTAGTTGTAGCTGCAGAAACTGTTTCAACTTTTCTTCTACACTTTCTTGTCCTCCTGAGTCCTCCAGGTCTAATGAGAGTGCCATGACAGCGTTTGTAGCCCCTGGCTGAGCATAAGAGGCAGAAAGTTTCTGTGCCGTTTCTAGAGTGTGATCCTGGTCAAAGGCTGACTGTAAGTCTAAAGTTTTATTTTCAAGTAAGCGCTGCCTTATTGTGGCAGAACCCAGCCCATTAACGAAAGCATCTCTCACATAGTTATCACAGGCTTCTACAGCAGTCACTGCTTTGAACTGGCAATCTTTAGCTAATAACTTTAATGCCTGAAGAAACTGGTTAAGCGACTCACCGGGTTCTTGGCGTTGTATTGCAAGCACATACCTTGCGAATACTTCATTCTTGGGCTTCACAAACAGCTCTGTTAGGGATTTTTCAGCTGCATCATACGTAGTGCAGTCAGCTTTGTAGTCGAACACACATGGAGTAATGTAGTTTATTAAGAGACGCAGCTTGTCCATGGTGGGAGTATCTTCTACTGCTAGAGTGAAGTTTTAGAACGTCTTGAGCCAGTGACGCCATTCTTGAGCGACGGTGGTGGAGTTTGGGTCAGTAGCAAACCGCTGGGGACGTAGTAACCGCTCCATGTTTACTGGCTGTATTTATTTGATTAAATAAATTGAGGTGAATGAGAAGCGTCGCCAGACATGTGGCTTTATTGATCAAATAATTACAGTACAGCTACATTCTGCAATAAAAAAGCCATTAATACACTATACTTATACACAGTTTAAGCACTGTCTATTCACTATAACAGTAAGTCAACTGCACATGACTAAAGCTAGAATATACAAATATTAAACTCGAAGTTAACATTCCACAAACCTGTACACAAGCACGACACAGCTGATCTGACGATACAAACAAGTCAAGCGAGCACTCAAACAAAACAGTCAAGGGAGCATCCATCCGGAACAATAATATATAAAACTTTTACTACAGTGGGAGAATTCAATTCATTCACAGAAACATACTGTAGCCTGTCACTTAGGTAAGATTGAAGGTATTGCAGGAAGTGATCTGACTCTATAATATTGTAGTTTAAGAACGAAGTTATTGTGGTTAAGAACATAAGAACATAAGAACAAAGGTAACTGCAGAAGGCCTATTGGCCCATACGAGGCATCTCCTATCTATTACCCCCCAATCCCACTCATATACATGTCCAACCCGCGCTTGAAACAGTCGAGGGACCCCACCTCCACCATGTTACGCGGTAATTGGTTCCACAAATCAACAACCCTGTTACCGAACCAGTATTTACCTAAGTCTTTCCTAAATCTAAACTTATCCAATTTATACCCATTGTTTCGTGTTATGTCTTGAGTTGATACTTTTTTATACCCTATTAATATCCCCCTTTGTTATGTCCATTCATCCACTTGTAAACTTCTATCATGTCTCCCCTAACTCTTCGTCTTTCCAGTGAATGCAATTTAAGCTTTATTAATTTTTCTTCATATGAAAGACTTCTAATCTGGGGAATTAACTTTGTCATCCTACGCTGGACACGTTCAAGTGAATTTATATCCATTCTATAGTACGGCGACCAAAACGGAACTGCATAATCTAAATGGGGTCTAACCAGAGCAAGATATTGCTGAAGAACCACACCAGGTGTCTTGTTACTAACGCTTCGATTAATAAATCCCAGTGTCCTATTCGCCTTATTACGAACATTCATGCATTGATCCTTTTGTTTTAAATTCTTACTAATCATAACTCCCAGATCCCTTTCGCAATCCGACTTCGCAATCTCAACACCATCTAGCTCGTATCTTGTAACTCTATCATCATTACCCAGCCTCAAAACTCAACATTTATCAGCACTAAACTGCATCTGCCAATCTTTTGACCATTCTAAAACCCAATTTAGATCAACTTGAAGTGATAGTGAGTCTTCTTTCATGTTGATTTCCCTACTGATTTTTGTATCATCTGCAAATTTGCAGATGTTGCTACTCAAACCTGAATCTAAATCATTTATATATATTATAAACAACAGAGGTCCCAGGACAGAGCCCTGAGGTACTCCACTAACAACATTATCCCACTCTGACTTAACCCCATTTATACTGTCTGTTTCCTTTGTAATAGCCATGCCCTAATCCAACTTAATATAGCACCCCCAATACCATGAGCTTCTATTTTTTTAGTTAGTCTTTCATGTGGCACTGTATCAAAAGCTTTGCTAAAGTCAAGGTACACAACATCCCAATCCTTACCACTATCAACTGCCTCAACTATGCTGGAATAAAAAGTTAGTAAATTTGTTAAACATGAATGGCCATTTGTAAAACCATGTTGCGACTCATTTATTAATTTATGTTTTTCAAGATGGAGACGAATTGTATTTGCAATTATTGATTCAAGTAACTTTCCCACAATAGACGTTGGCCTAATTGGCCGATAGTTTGACGCAAGTGATCTATCTCCTTTCTTAAAAATTGGTACCACATTAGCTACCTTCCATGACTCTGGCACTCTGCCTAACTCTATTGATTTATTAAATATGGTAGACAGTGGCTCGGAAAGCTCCTCTTTGCATTCTTTAAGCACCCTGGCAAACACTTCATCCGGCCCTGGGGATTTGTTTGGTTTTAGTTTTACTAATTGTTTAATTACATCCTCCCTGGTAACTGCTAAACTAGTCAACCTGTCCTCGTCCCCACCCATATAGACTTGTTCGGCTGAAGGCATATTGTTAAGTTCTTCTTTAGTAAATACAGATATAAATTATTTGTTAAAAATACTACTCATCTCCTTGTCATTATCCGTTATTTGACCAATCTCAGTTTTTATTGGACCTATCCTTTCCCTAGTCTTAGTTCGATATAACTGAAAAAACCTTTAGGATTTGACTTTGCTTGCTCTGCTACGCGAACTTCATAGTTTCTTTTTGCTTTCCTAATCTCTTTTTTAACAATTCTAACAAGTTGTATGAATTCCTGTTCTAAACTCACTTCCCCATTCTTAATCCTTTTGTACCAAGCTCTCTTTTTACCTATAAGGTTCTTTAAATTCTTTGTTATCCACTTTGGGTCATTAGTATTCGATCTATTCAATTTGTATGGTATACTACGTTCCTATGCTTTGTTTAGAATATTCTTAAATAAGTTATATATTAAATCCACATCGAAATCCCCTTTTACGTCACCTAACAGTGTCAAAACCTTGCGTAGTTCAGGAAATAACCCAACTAGGTACTCATTATTATCAAGAGCAGAATGTATCAAGTTCATACTAATTCGTGCATCATTGATGCTTTTTTTGGGTCTGAAGCCATATTGGCAAGAGCATATTGTATTTAGATACATACGAGTAAAGTTGCTTGTATACTTACTTTGAAAATATGTTTGACAAGAATGGCTGGATTGATATTGGTCTGTAATTGTTGACATCAGTGAGATCACAACTTTTAGGGACTGGGGCTAACTTTTTTTTTGTTAATATCAGGAAAGGTGTGGAGTTCAAGAGATTTGTTGTAGAGCAATGCAATGTCTGTAGCATGAAATCAGGAGGCTTTTTTGTAAGTTACAGTTTGTATCTCAGCCAGGAAACCTGACTTTGTTTTAAGAGAAAGAATAATATCATTAACATCAGAGGTATTAGTGGGAGTTATTTAATATTGATATAATAGACTATAAACAATATATTTACCAGGTAAACTCAGGAAAATATATTGTTGAAGTATAATGTCATGTAATAAGTTCTAAATTAGGTGAGTGAGGTAGCACCAGGGGCGAGGTCATTAAACAGGGGCGAGGTCAACAACAATTTGTCGCCCGTCGACAAATTGACGGGCGAGGTCAACCTATACGTCCACACCATCAATAGGCTGCTCACCGCAAATGGACTTCCGACGGAATCGGTACCAGGCGACCTTCTCCCAACTCCTTCACCGGCGACCGGTCCGGCGTAAAAGGGACTCCACCCACCCTGGCTACCTCTGCCAACGAAGACATCACATCCAAAGACAACAACGGACCACCCGAAACTCCCACAACCAACATTTTTTTGGGGTTTTTATCAGGGGCTGCACTCCGGGGAAGGGTCAGCAGTGAGACCCCGGAGGGAAGGGGGGTTTGAGATTTGTCTCGTTGGTTCCGCCTCTCAACCGTCAATCAACTGGAGTACAGATTCCTGAGCCTACTGGGCTCTATCATATTTACGTTTGAAACTGTGAATAGAGTGGATCTAACTCGAACGCTCGACTGCACCTGTCAGCTCCGCCGTCCCTCCACTTTTATCTGCTGTCCCTGAGCTCTCTGCAATGACGGGCCTGGGGCCCAGGAACTTCTTCAGAAGGTTCAAGTGTACAAGCATCACCTGGTTAAGCTTGTCAGAGTGCCTTACTTTTTACGTGAGGTCCCCAGCCTTTTCAGTCACAATATAGAGGCCTTCGTACTTGTGAGACATATTGTTCCCTAGTCGAGGCTTTAATACCAGGACAGGGTCACCAGGCTGAAATACCCTCAACTAAGCCTTAGCTTTGTGTCGTTCTTTCATATTTTCTTGGGCCTTCCCAAGATACTTTAGTGTAGCCGCCTTGCAGTCCCTGAGTCTCTGGTGGTGTTGCACAAAGAAAGCCGAACCTTCGGTCAACGTTACGTTCCCTAACAGATTCTCCTGTAACATTTGCAAGGATCCACGAACCTTATGGCCAAAGAATAACTCAAAAGGAGAACAACCCAGTGGACTTTGTAACCCCTCTCAAGCAGCAAACAAAACATAAGGCAGGTTCTCATCCCAGGATTGGTCGGAATTCGCGCACGATGTCTTCAGCATCTGCTTAAGGGTTTGATGGAACCGCTCAATTACCCCCTGACTCTGTGGAGGGTATGGGCTAGAAACCTTACGAGTTATTCCATGGTCCTTACAGAATTGTTAAAAAATGTCAGACTTAAAATTAGTACCATTGTCGGTTGGCACGACCTGAGGCAGTCCAAAAGTAGAAAAATTGCAACATACAAGCAATAACAGTCTTTGCTCGGATGTTCCTTACAGCAAAAGCCTCAGGGTAACAGGTCATGATACACATCATCGTGATTAAATAAATATTTCCTGACTTAGCTCTAGGTAATGGACCAACACCGTCCATTACCACATGAGAAAATGGTTCCTCCGGCATGACAATAGGCCTCAGAGGAGCTTTAGGTGGTGTCGGGTTCGGTTTCCCAACAAGCTGACATGGAATACATGCATTACAAAATTTTGCCACATCGCTTTTCAGCTTGGGCCAAAAGTAGTATATAAAGATTTTGTGATAGGGGATATTAATACCTTTATGTCCCCCTATAGGATCATCATGAGCAGCTGCCAAAACTCTCTCTCGATAGCAGGTAGGCAACATAACCTGGTGGACTATCTCCCACTCATTTGACAAGGAAGAACGCTGTGGTCTCCATTTTCTCATCAAAATCTGATCATTGTAATAGTACCCGGTTGCTGCATCTACAATCTCCTCCTTAGAGAGAGCTACATCGTGGCATTCTGCAAGACTGGGATCAGCTTTCTGTAACTCACTCAAGGAGGCATCCAGGCCTTGGTCAGATGCCATTGGCTGAGGCTCAATAGTGTTCTCGTCCACCTCCTCACTACTCTAGGTAGGCGGCGGTGGCAGGCTCTCCACAATGTCCTCGGCCATGTCATCGAGTCGGGCCACGAATGTGTTCGCAAGGTCCACTTGGCTTTCTCCACTCAGAAAGTTCCTCATGTTCTTGGGATTTACCACCTTGGCAAGCACAGGGCTGCCCTTACATTAAAGTCCCATAGACCTGGTCACCGCGCACGCAGGGTACACAACATTATCCTCTGAGGCGGGTAGATCCAGGAAAACCTTAGGGGTTGGCAACATAATAGGCAGTCTGGAGTCCCCTACCTTATCCCCTGCTAAATCATTACCCAATATTACATCAACATTAGGGAAAGGTAGGTAAGAAGTGACTCCGACTGTACAAACACCCTTGTGGAAATCAGATTCCAGGGTAACCTTACGGAGGGGTACTTCTCGAGTATCACTAGTGACACTCTCGACCAGTATTACCTCTCCAGTGTCGAGAGTGTTGGCACCTTGCAATGTACTCTCTAAAATTAAAGTCTGGATGGCACCGGTGTTTCAGAAAATCACCACGTCCTTCCAGGAAGAACCCTCAGACAACGAAAGTCTCCCCTTCGACAAGAATGGGGTAAGCAGGTCCAACCACTGTTGGTTGGTGGTCTTACTCCCTAACCCTTCAGAAGGCCTCAAGCCCTGTGTCACAACAAGAGCATTGGGTCTTTTTTCCGGGTGCAGTTGCCAACAACGGCTAGTAATGTGGTTTCACGTTAACAGTGACCACAGACTCGTCGAGGAGAAGAGACATTATTAACAGGATTGCCCTTTGGTTCACCCTTAGGTGCCAAGGGGCTAGACAATTTAAGAGGGTTAGTTATGTCTGAAACAGAAGGTGCATTAGTTATAGGGTTAGAATGTGCTGGTCTGGACTGGCTGTGGGTATAAGTTTTGTTCCTATGTGGGCTATAAACATTTTTATTGGGCCTTTTGCCTGCCAACTCGTAGTTCTCTGCCATCTTGGCCAAATCCATAATATTAGAATTTACCTCTGTCCCTTCCTCGAACTTACCAAGTTAAAGGTTCTGGCATATTATCTATAAAATTTTCGGCTAAAATTAAATTTTTGAGTGCCTCGTATATTTCAGCTTTAGCCGAGCGAATCCATTTTTCAAACAATTTTATTTGGTCATTAGCAAATTCAGTGAGAGGTCGGTGTTGAGTAGGCCTAAGGTTGCGATAAGCTTGGCGGTGAGCTTCGGGTGTAATTTCATATGCCCTCAAGACCCGTTCCCTGACTTTACTATAATCAAAACAATTGCAGTCAGGCATGTTTATAAAAATATCTTGGGGCTTACCTCTAAGTCTTCCCTATAGGATTTTCACCCACTCTTCCTATGGCCAATTCATGGACATGGCCAGTCTCTTAAAATGGTTGAAAAACCTTTTAGGGTCTGACTAAAAATTTAGGCACGTTATGCTTTTTATCATAATGCCTGGGGTTCGAGTCCCCGGTAGGTGGTGGTACAGCGGAATTTGCTCTAATTCTTTTTGCCTCATTTATGAGCCTTTGCTCCTCAACTTTAGTATTTTCAAATTTAACAATTTTGCCTCTTGCTCTGCTACTCTAGTGTTTTGCTCTGCCAGTCTTAACTGGGCTAGTTGTAATTCTAACTCCATATTCCTACTAGCTACACTTTCCACTGGACTGGGCTGGCATAAAGGTGTATCACTTGGCAATAGTTCTTGGTCTATTCAATGATGTAAGAGTTCATTCACCATGGTCCACTTTTTATCAGTGTCATTTAACTCGAGGCCAAATTCCTTGCCTAACAATATTAAATTAGATTTGGTGAGCTTCTTAATCTCTACCACTAAAGGGTCATTTTCCAGTTCCTGCAATTTACCCGCCATCACTAATTAATCTAGCTCCTAGCCAAAGTAAAAAATAAAAAAAAAAAATCGGAAAAAACAAAAATTTGCACGGCCCCTATCACAAGGCCACACTTACCTCAATCGTGAAGTGATCCAGCTGGGTGTCCAGTCAGTGCAAGATGTATCCTTTGCTAGTTGAGCTGGGCCCTAGGCTACCACACAACCGTTCTGCAGAAAGCAAGAATTTTAGTTTTGGCACTCAAAAATCTAATTTTTTACAATTAAAAAGTTCCTCCCGGTCAGGCCAACCACTTGTTATGAAAAATGTTACTTGTTATGGGGAGTATGGAGTATTAATGAGAAGGGTCAATAGCTAGAATCAAGATGTATAAAAAATAGTGGAATAGATAGGCCCGGCCCCCAAGGAACATAGATTCCTGTTAATGCTTCAAGGTTTTAGAATACAGGTCTGCTGTCTAGTATACATGTTATCATCTACACCACTTCAACAGGATTAATAGATACACCTCAAAAACTAACTTATTTATTAAACGCTCTAACAACCCCCTATATACATTACTATAATAAAAACACTTTACCACACTATCTTACTTTAACTACCTTGGTCCACATAGACAGGACACAAGGCTTACACTTGGAAAAGCTAGGGTAAAGTCTACTTGAAGAGAAGTATTCGAGAGGCTTGAAGCACCTTGGGGAAGCTAAGCCCCATGTGGTACCCTAGTCACAACACAATACACTTAGGGATGCCCAAAACACTGGCTTATACTACACAATACTTATACATAAAACACACGCAACTAGCCAGTAGCACGATACCTTAATACTAATTAACTTATCTGTGAAACAACCCCAGCATGGGGTAAGAGAAGAGAGGAGTAGGAAAAGGAGGAGACAGATTCACACAGGAGAGGTGTTGACCCAAGCACAGTAGTCCAGAGAAGGCCGAAGGAGCTCCGTGTCCGGGCTCCTCTCCAGTTGTTGCCAGAGGATAACTAGCTGATCGTGCAGCTTATGAACATTACAAAGCTTCACCGACGTACAATACTGGTTACTTTAATAGTTCTAAGAATAGTTGATAACTAGTTCAATATTATATTTAATAATCAACAAGCTCAGAGTCTGAATGCTCTGTGAGAAACAAGATTCATCTTACGTTTGGCAAGGATGACGGGAATACTGCAGGACAAAGCGTTAAGGGGTCCTGCATGTAATTGTTATTGTAATTGACTTTCCTTCTCACATGATCCAATTCTATGAATTAATGTCAAGTAATTATTTAGAGCTCAATTTGACCTCTGGTTTCCAACTAAGGAACCCAGGGCCATAACATCATTTATGTAGATGATGAACATTACTGGAGCAGAAACTGAACCCTGTGGTAATCCACTAATAACACTCCTCCAGTCACCTACATTGTCTCTGATTACTGCCCTCCTCTATCTGTCAGTTAAAACATTTCATTCATATCAGAAGTCTCTCTGTTATCCCTCCAGCATGTTCCAGTTTCCAGAACAGCCTGTTGTGTGGGACTGTCAAAAGCCTTTTTTAGGTTTAGATAGACAGTAAGCCCAACAACCTCTTTCTTATAAAATCTCTGTGACTCTATCATGAAAACTAGGTAGATTTACAATACAATACAATACAATTTTATTTAGGTAAGGTACATACATACAATAAATATTTACAAGGATTGTTTGACTTATAGGTAGAGCTAGTACATACAATGCCTAAAGCCACTATTACGCAAAGCGTTTCGGGCATAAATTTAATTTAATTTGACAATTATCAATAATTTATCAATAATCAATTCCCCCCCCATTATTGATTAATTGATAATTGATATCAATTGATAATAATCAATTGATCAATAATCAATAATCAATAATCAATTGATAATTGATTATCAATTATCAATAATTTTGACAATTATCAATAATTTGAACAATTTAATTTGTTGCACTTCATGTTCCTGTTAGAAAACAATACAGTGTCCAATATTATGTCATGACTCTAGGTGTTCTAGGTATTGCATATCAAACATTTAATACCTTCCTCCCTTGGGAAAGTGTGTGTTTGTCTTACTAGATACTTTGCATAGCAGAAAACACTGGCCTTATTATTGGCCAGAGTTTATAGAGAAAAAAGTACTGATTCATAGTTGATCAACCGACTTCAACAATGGAGCCATTCTTCCTGATGCTAGCAGTTAAATTTCTAGTTATAGATGTGAGCGAATTATAACATGGAATTTTCTCATTTTTAATTATAAATTTATTATATATTTTTTTCCATTATTATTATTATTATTATTATTATTATTATTATTATTATTATTATTATTATTATTATTATTATTATTATATATTCTATCTTTTTTCTAGGTTCTAATGGCATTGGATCTGCATGTACTAAACAGACCATAAATCAGAATCTTGTTGACGTGGATTTAATAGATCAATGGCAAGACAACAAACTTTGAAATATCATCAAATGGAATGCAGCAGATAGATGATTCATCAACCCCAATTTTTGGTGAGGAGAAACCCCCAAAAATCAGGAAAATTTGTGATTTTCCAGGATGTATAAAACCATTGCCAGTCAGGCTTAAATAATTGCCCTAGTCAAGCTAATATAACCTACCTCCTTTAGTTAAGATAGAGATTTCTGACTCTGATAATTATAAATGTCAGTCAGGGTGCAACCCGTTCTCGCACTTTCTTACAGTCAATATTGACTTATTAAAAAAGTGCATATGTGACATTCTAATTTAATGTGAATATTTTAGTTTACCTTGAAAATCTTCATCGAAAACTATGAATAATTGTAATTACGTAGCAATAAGATGCTTATTTTAACATACTAGGATGGTTAGGTAAGGTCGGTGTTTTCTATGAAGCTTTTCAAGGTAAACTAAAATATTCACAATAAATTAATATGTCACATATGCACGTATTTAATAAGTCAATATTGACTATACGAAAGTGCGAGAATGGGTTGCAGGGTATTATAACTAATGAAGTCAGGATATCCTTTTATTAAGTTTCCGCAAACACCTCTCTTAGTGAGTGTTTGCCTGTATCGTAAAAAGTAATACAGTAAAACCACTAATTAATGCTAATGCTCTGTGTTTTGATTAATATTCCTTTTACATAAAGAATTAGGCAAAAAGTAGGCAATTAGGGGTTGTAAAAGATACAGTGTGAGTTTGAAGCACAAGGTAGGAAACTATGAGGATGAAATAAGGTACTTTTTTAATTTACTTCTGAACTAGGCATGGTTTGGAAACTTTTTTAATTTATCAGGGAGAAAATTCCAAAGACTGGGCCCTTTTACTTGCATGGAGTGTTTCCACAGATTTAGTCTTACTCTGGGGATATATAAGCGGTATTTATTTCCGGTATGGTGCTCATTAGTTCTATTAAGTAAATAGTGAAAAAGTTTCAGATCAACATTAGCATTTATGAACAAGGTTTTGTACATGTAGATTGCACAGGAGAATGTGTGGAGTGAGTGTATATTTAGCATGTTAAGGGACTTAAATAGTGGGGCTGTGTGTTGTCTGTCAACAAAGTTTGTTATAGTTCGGATCCTGAAGTCTCTCTGAGATACAAACAAGGATTTTACACAATTCCCCCCATGCACTCGGGCTCTGTCAACAAGCTATTCTTCCACTTCGCCCTGACTTCAATACACACATAAATCTCAATAGCGTCACAATTCAGTTAGCCAAAGATGAACTTTATTGAGGTCAGTATTAACTGTCATTCAGAATACGAGGATGAAAACTGGAGAAAATTAAGGTTTTGTCATCGGCAAATAAAATGGGCTAGAGGTGTTCAGAGGCATTTGGAAGGTCATTAATGGAGATGAGAAAGAGGAGAGGGCCAAGTACACACTGACATGTGGAACACAAATGTTAATGGGTAGGGTGGGTGAGGTGAATGAGAAGTGTCGCCAGACATGTGGCTTTATTGATCAAATAATTACAGTACAGTTACATCCTGCAATAACACAAGCCATTAATACACTATACTTATACACAGTTTAAGCACTGTCTATTCACTATAACAATAAGCCAACTGCACATGACTAAAGCTAGAATATACAGAAATTAAACTAGAAGTTAACATTCCACAAACCTGTACACAAGCACGACACAGCTGATCTGACGATACAAACAAGTCAAGCGAGCACCCAAACAAAACATTCAGGCGAGCATCCATCCAGTACGATAATATATAACACTTTTACTACATTCACCCCATCTAGTTTTAAGTAACATAGTCCCGCAGATGTGTAGGGGTACTGCGCGTTCATTCAGATCGTCGAAGGGACTCCTGCAAAGTTCAAGCCTCTAGTGTTCCAGTCGATTCCTGCATACCACCTTCTCGAGGGAGTGTTACGTCAGAGAAAGGTTCCCAATTAGGGGTTTCTAGGTTAGGTGGTTCCAGACGAAGTAGTTTAGGATGAGGTGATTCAGTATGAGGCGGGTTGGGGTTTACCCCATCTTTCGCAATCGCTGGGTGTTGCTGTTGAATGTCGAGATTGGGTTCCAAACTCTCGCGGCCCTCTGTGGCCATGGGTGCGAGGTGTCTTAATGATACAGTAGTAATCCTGCCATCTGGGAACTTGACATGGGCGTATTCCGGATTCACGTCTACAACCTCAACCTCATCAACTAGAGGATCATTTTTACTTTGCTGCACTTGACGTTTTAGGAGGACAGGGCCTTTGCAAGCAAGCCACGTAGGTAGACTTCATCCAGAAGTAGACCTTTTTGTATGCTGGAAGAATCGTTCATGTGGTGTACAATTTGTAGAGGTACACAACAGTGATCGAATAGAGTGGAGTGCATCAGGAAGAACAACTTCCCATTGGGATACCTCTAAGCCTCTCGTCCTAAGAGCTAGCAGCACTGTCTTCCAAATACTCCCATTGTACTTCTCAGCCTGGCCATTTCCTCTAGGATTTTAAGGAGTCATACGGCTAGTACCTACCCCTTTTTTTGAGTAGAAAGTTTTTCAACTCCTCAGACATGAAAGAAGTTTCCCTATTAGAATGTATATATGCAGGCATACCAAAGATTGCAAACAACTGCACCAGGCACTGAAGTACTGTACCAGTAGTCATATCTGAACAAGGGAATGCAAAAGGTAATCTAGAGAATTCATCTACAACAGTAAGAATATATTTATTCCTTTAATGTGACGGAAGTGGTCCTTTAAAATCTATGTTGAGTCTTTCAAATGGCTGAGTAGCTTTAATCAAATGCCCAGAGTCAAACTTGCAAAACCGAGGTTTAAGTTCAGAGCACGCAGAGCAAGAATTAGTCATCTTCTTCACTTCTTCCACAGCATAAGGCAGATTTCGACATCGGACAAAATGAGCCATACGAGACACTCGAGGTTGACACAGATTGTCATCCAATTCCTTTAGTTCATCCACAGTAGTGGCCCCACATACACGTGAGAGTGCATCAGCGGGTATGTTCTTTTTACAAGGGCGATATACAATGTCATAGTGGTAACAGGAAAGTTCGACTCGCCATCTGGCAATTTTATCATTTTTAATCTTACCAGCTGATTCAGAGTTAAACATAAAAGCAACACTGCGCTGGTCAGTCACAAGTCAAAAATGGCGTTCAATGAGATAGTGTCGCCGCTTCCTTAGGGCTTCAACAATGACATAAGCTTCCTTCTCCACCGATGAGTGCCTTTGTTCACTATTTGAAAGTGTTCGGGAGAAGAAAGCTACTGGTTGTTCATTCTGGGTTAGAGTAGCGGCAATAGCATGATCTGAAGCATCGGTTTCCACAGCGAAAGGAGCTGTCGGGTTGATTGCTCGAACCACTGCCTCAGCAATGTCTTGTTTCAATCCTTCAAAAGCTTTTGCAGCGGCAGCAGATAAGGGAAAACCATTGGCATGAGAGAGAGGACGGATCTTCTCAGAAAAGCCCAGCACCCAACGGGAGTAATGTGCAAGCATTCCCATTGTTCTGCGTAAAGAACCTGTGTTGCTTGGTAATGGAAGTTTTAACAGGGGCTCGAGGCGTTCTGAGTCATGTCTAATTTCTCCTTCTTGTATAAGATATCCCAACAGCTTTATAGACCGGAGTCGGAAACTACACTTCTCAAGATTCAGGGTCAGGTTATACCTTCTTGCAACGTCCATAACATTTTTCAGATTTTTATCATGGTCTTCTTAAGAAACTCCACTCACACAGACATCATCTACATAAGCAAAGGTGCCCTCCACTCCTTCTTTCTCGAGGATGCCTTCAATTACTCATTGAAAACTGGTCACTCAATTAGTGACCCCAAAAGGGATACGATTAAATTCAAAAAGCTTCCCACAAGCTTTAAAGGCTGTATAGGGTTTCACTTCCTCTGTTAAACCCACTTGATGGTAAGCACTTCTCAAGTCTAGCGTGCTGTATACTTTAAATCTAGCAACATTATTCACAATCTCATCTATATGTGGTAAGGGGTAGGCATCCAGCACCGTGAATCGGTTGATTGTTTGTGAGTAATCTACAGCCATTCTTTTCTTGTGATGTTCTCCTTTAGTTACTAATACCTGAGCTCTCCATGGAGAATGACTGAGTCTAATTATCTCTTCACGTAGCATCCGAGCGGTCTCAGATTCAATAAAACAACTTGTCAGCCTCAGAATAGCGTCTGGATTTTACAGCAATCGGCTTGCAGTCTGGTGCTAAATTACTGAAGAGAGATGGAGCCGGAACTTTGACGGCAGCTAATCCACATATTCTAAGGGGAGGTCTATCTCCTCCAAAAGCCATCTCGAGCACAGAATGATTTTGTAAATAGTTATGGCCTAAAATCACATCAGCACACAAATCGGGTAACACTTTGAGATTCACACCATGATAAGTTTCTCCTTGCAATTCTAAGTCTACAGAACACTGACCCAGGAATTTTGAAGAGAAAGATACAGTAGCCATAGAAACTGTCCCAGTGTCAGGACAGACGAGTAACCCACTCTGCTTGGCAATATTCTTATGAATAAAGTTCTCAGAGCTACCAGCGTCAATCAGTGCACTGACTGGAATACCATTAATCTTAGAACTGAGCACTGATTTATTGAGACATGAGGGCGAAATCCCAGCTAAAGTAGCAAGCATAGCAGCTGAATGTTAGGAGTTTGAAGAGCTGTTAGTCTGTTTCAGAGATCGACAGACCTCTGCAATTCATGACCCCTTTCATAATTCATAATGACCCTTTTTCTTGCAATTCATGCACAGAGCCTCTCTAGCTGGACATCGACTGCGAGGATGTCGAGTGTGACCACAAAAGAAGCACTTTAATACCAGGACAGGGTCACCAGGCTGAAATACCCTCAACTTAGCCTTAGCTTTGTGTCGTTCTTTCATATTTTCCTGGGCATTCCCAAAATACTTTAGTGTAGCCGCCTTGCAGTCCCTGAGTCTCTGGTGGTGTTGCGCAAAGAAAGCCGAACCTTCGGTCAACGTTACGTTCCCTAACAGATTCTCCTGTAACATTTGCAAGGATCCACGAACCTTATGGCCAAAGAATAACTCAAAAGGAGAACAACCCAGTGGACTTTGTAACCCCTCTCAAGCAGCAAACAAATTATAAGGCAGGTTCACATCCCAGGATTGGTCGGAATTCTCGCACGATGTCTTCAGCATCTGCTTAAGGGTTTGATGGAACCGCTCAATTACCCCCTGACTCTATGGATGGTATGGGCTAGAAACCTTACGAGTTATTCCATGGTCCTTACAGAATTGTTAAAAAATGTCAGACTTAAAATTAGTACCATTGTCGGTTGGCACGACCTGAGGCAGTCCAAAAGTAGAAAAAATTGCAACATACAAGCAATAACAGTCTTTCCTCGGATGTTCCTTACAGCAAAAGCCTCAGGGTACTGGGTCGTGATGCACGTCGTGATTAAGTAAATATTTCCTGACTTAGCTCTAGGTAATTGACCAACACAGTCCACTACCACATGAGAAAATGGTTCCTATGGCACGACAATAGGCCTCAGAGGAGCTTTAGGTGGTGTCTGGTTCGGTTTCCCAACAAGCTGACAAGGAATACATGCATTACAAAATTTTGCCACATCGCTTTTCAGCTTGGGCCATAAGAAGTATTTAAAGATTTTGTGATAAGTGATATTATTACCTTGATGTCCTCCCATAGGATCATCATGAGCAGCTGCCCAAACTTTCTCTCTATAGCAGGTAGGCAACATAACCTGGTGGACTATCTCCCACTCATTTGACAAGGAAGAACGCTGTGGTCTCCATTTTCTCATCAAAATCTGATAATTGTAATAGTACCCGGTTGCTGCATCTACAATCTCCTCCTTAGAGAGAGCTACATCGTGACATTCTGCAGGACTGGGATCAGCTTTCTGTAAATCACTCAAGGAGGCAATAATGCCTTGGTCAGATGCCATTGGCTGAGGCGCAACAGTGTTCTCCTCCACCTCCTCACTACTCTCGGTAGGAGGCGATGGTAGGCTCTCCACAATGTCCTCTGTCTCGTCATCAAGTGGAGCCATGAACGTGTCCGCAAGGTCCACTTGGCTTTCACCACTCGGAAAGTTCCTCGTGTCCTCGGGATTTACCAACTTGGTAATCACAGGGCTGCCCTTACCTTTAAGTTCTATAGCCCAGGTCACTGCGCACACAGGGTACACTACATTATTCTCTGTGGTGGGTAGATCCTGGGGAACCTTAGGGGTAGGCAACATAATAGGCAGTCTGGAGTCCCCTACCTTATCCCCTGCTAAATCATTACCCAATATTACATCCACATTAGGGAAAGGTAGGTAAGAAGTGACTCCGACTGTACAAACACCCTTGTGGAAATCAGATTCCAGGGTAACCTTAAGGAGGGGTACTTCTCGAGTATCACTAGTGACACCCTCGACCAGTACTACCTCTCCAGTGTCGAGAGTGTTGGCACCTTGCAATGTACTCTCTAAAATTAAAGTCTGGATGGCACCGGTGTCTCGGAAGATCACCATGTCCTTCCATGAAGAACCCTCAGACAACAAAAGTCTCCCCTTCGACAAAAATGGGGTAAGCAGCCCCAACCACTGTGGGTTGGAGATCTTACTCCCTAACCCTTCAGAAGGCCTCAAGCCCAGTGTCACAACAAGAGCATTGGGTCTTTTTCCGGGTGCAGTTGCCAACAATGGCTAGTAATGTTGTTTCACGTTAACAGTGACCACAGACTCGTCGGGGAGAAGAGACATTATTAACAGGATTGCCCTTTGGTTCACACTTAGGTGCCGTGGGGCTAGACAATTTAACAGGGTTAGTTATGCCTGAAACAGAAGGTGCATTAGTTATAGAGTTAGAATGAGCTGGTCTGGACTGGCTGCAGGTATAAATTTTGTTACTATGTGGGCTATAAACATTTTTATTTGGCCTTTTGCCTGCCTACTGGTAGTTCTCTGCCATCTTGGCTAAATCCATAATATTAGAATTTATCTCTGTCCTTCATCGAACCTACCGTGCTACAGGCTCTGGCATATTATCTATAAAATTCTCTGCTAAAACTAAATTTTTGAGTGCCTCGTATATTTCGACTTTTGCCGAGCGAATCCATTTTTCAAACAATCTTATTTGGTCATTAGCAAATTCAGTGAGAGGTTGGTGTTGAGTAGGCCCAATGTTGCGATTTGCTTGGCGGTGAGCTTCGGGTGTAATTTCATATGTCCTCAAGACCCGTTCCCTGACTTTACTATAATCAAAACAATTGCAGTCAGGCATGTTTATAAAAATATCTTGGGGCTTACCTCTAAGTCTTCCCTATAGGATTTTCACCCACTCTTCCTCTGGCCAGTTCATGGACGTGGCCAGTCTCTGAAAGCAGTTGAAAAACCTTTTAGAGTCTGATTCTGAAAATTCAGGCACGTTATGCTTTTTATCATAATGCCTGGGGTTCGAGTCTCCGGCAGGTGGTGGTACAGCGGAATTTGCTCTAAATCTTTCTGCCTCATTTTTGAACCTTTGCTCCTCAACTTTAGTATTTTCAAATTTAACAATTTTGCCTCTTGCTCTACTACTCTAGCCTTTTGCTCTGCCAGTCTTAACTGGGCTAGTTGTAATTCTAACTCCATATTCCTACTAGCTACACTTTCCACTAGACTGGGCTGGCATAAAGGTGTATCACTTGGCAATAGTTCTTGGTCTATGCAATGATGTAAGAGTTCATTCATCATGGTCCACTTTTTATCAGTGTCATTTAACTCGAGGCCAAATTCCTTGCCTAACAATATTAAATTAGATTTGGTGAGCTTCTTAATCTCTACCACTAAAGGGTCATTTTCCAGTTCCTGCAATTTACCCGCCATCACTAATTAATCTAGCTCCTAGCCAAAGTAAAAAATAAAAAAAAAAAATCGGAAAAAACAAAAATTTGCACGGCGCCTATCACAAGGCCTCACTTACCTCAATCATGAAGTGATCCAGCTGGGTGTCCAGTCAGTGCAAGATGTATCCTTTGCTAGTTGAGCTGGACCCTAGGCTACCACACAACCGTTCTGCAGAAAGCAAGAATTTTAGTTTTGGCACTCAAAAATCTAATTTTTTACAATTAAAAAGTTCCTCCCGGTCAGGCCAACAACTTGTTATGAAAAATGTTACTTGTTATGGGGAGTATGGAGTATTAATGACAAGGGTCAATAGCTAGAATCAAGATGTATAAAAAATAGTGGAATAGATAGGCCCGGCCCCCAAGGAACATAGATTCCTGTTAATGCTTCAAGGTTTTAGAATACAGGTCTGCTGTCTAGTATACATGTTATCATCTACACCACTTCAACAGGATTAATAGATACACCTCAAAAACTAACTTTTTTATTAAACGCTCTAACAACCCCCTATATACATTACTATAATAAAAACACTTTACCACACTATCTTACTTTAACTACCTTGGTCCACATAGACAGGACACAAGGCTTACACTTGGAAAAGCTAGGGTAAAGTCTACTTGAAGAGAAGTATTCGAGAGGCTTGAAGCACCTTGGGGAAGCTAAGCCCCATGTGGTACCCTAGTCACAACACAATACACTTAGGGATGCCCAAAACACTGGCTTATACTACACAATACTTATACATAAAACACACGCAACTAGCCAGTAGTTGATACCTTAATACTAATTAACTTATCTGTGAAACAACCCCAGCATGGGGTAAGAGAAGAGAGGAGTAGGAAAAGGAGGAGACAGATTCACACAGGAGAGGTGTTGACCCAAGCACAGTAGTCCAGAGAAGGCCGAAGGAGCTCCGTGTCCGGGCTCCTCTCCAGTTGTTGCCAGAGGATAACTAGCTGATCGTGCAGCTTATGAACATTACAAAGCTTCACCGACGTACAATACTGGTTACTTTAATAGTTCTAAGAATAGTTGATAACTAGTTCAATATTATATTTAATAATCAACAAGCTCAGAGTCTGAATGCTCTGTGAGAAACAAGATTCATCTTACGTTTGGCAAGGATGACGGGAATACTGCAGGACAAAGCGTTAAGGGGTCCTGCATGTAATTGTTATTGTAATTGACTTTCCTTCTCACATGATCCAATTCTATGAATTAATGTCAAGTAATTATTTAGAGCTCAATTTGACCTCTGGTTTCCAACTAAGGAACCCAGGGCCATAACATCATTTATGTAGATGATGAACATTACTGGAGCAGAAACTGAACCCTGTGGTAATCCACTAATAACACTCCTCCAGTCACCTACATTGTCTCTGATTACTGCCCTCCTCTATCTGTCAGTTAAAACATTTCATTCATATCAGAAGTCTCTCTGTTATCCCTCCAGCATGTTCCAGTTTCCAGAACAGCCTGTTGTGTGGGACTGTCAAAAGCCTTTTTTAGGTTTAGATAGACAGTAAGCCCAACAACCTCTTTCTTATAAAATCTCTGTGACTCTATCATGAAAACTAGGTAGATTTACAATACAATACAATACAATTTTATTTAGGTAAGGTACATACATACAATAAATATTTACAAGGATTGTTTGACTTATAGGTAGAGCTAGTACATACAATGCCTAAAGCCACTATTACGCAAAGCGTTTCGGGCATAAATTTAATTTAATTTGACAATTATCAATAATTTATCAATAATCAATTCCCCCCCCATTATTGATTAATTGATAATTGATAATTGATATCAATTGATAATAATCAATTGATCAATAATCAATAATCAATAATCAATTGATAATTGATTATCAATTATCAATAATTTTGACAATTATCAATAATTTGAACAATTTAATTTGTTGCACTTCATGTTCCTGTTAGAAAACAATACAGTGTCCAATATTATGTCATGACTCTAGGTGTTCTAGGTATTGCATATCAAACATTTAATACCTTCCTCCCTTGGGAAAGTGTGTGTTTGTCTTACTAGATACTTTGCATAGCAGAAAACACTGGCCTTATTATTGGCCAGAGTTTATAGAGAAAAAAGTACTGATTCATAGTTGATCAACCGACTTCAACAATGGAGCCATTCTTCCTGATGCTAGCAGTTAAATTTCTAGTTATAGATGTGAGCGAATTATAACATGGAATTTTCTCATTTTTAATTATAAATTTATTATATATTTTTTTCCATTATTATTATTATTATTATTATTATTATTATTATTATTATTATTATTATTATTATTATTATTATTATTATATATTCTATCTTTTTTCTAGGTTCTAATGGCATTGGATCTGCATGTACTAAACAGACCATAAATCAGAATCTTGTTGACGTGGATTTAATAGATCAATGGCAAGACAACAAACTTTGAAATATCATCAAATGGAATGCAGCAGATAGATGATTCATCAACCCCAATTTTTGGTGAGGAGAAACCCCCAAAAATCAGGAAAATTTGTGATTTTCCAGGATGTATAAAACCATTGCCAGTCAGGCTTAAATAATTGCCCTAGTCAAGCTAATATAACCTACCTCCTTTAGTTAAGATAGAGATTTCTGACTCTGATAATTATAAATGTCAGTCAGGGTGCAACCCGTTCTCGCACTTTCTTACAGTCAATATTGACTTATTAAAAAAGTGCATATTGTATGATCTCAGCCTGCAGAGAAACGAGTCTCCCCCTTGAGAGTTATTCAGCAAGCCTGACCTAACTGGGAAGGTTCCAGGAAATATAGAGGCAGATAACACAGATGTACAATAGTTTGTAGGATTCAATGAACAATTTGAGATTATGGGCAGTAAATAAGGAAACAGATAAATGACTGGTTAGGAGATGTGGATAATTTGCTGGAGGGCGTGAGCTCGCTTCTGGAGGTTTTGACCTCACTTGAGGCCAGACATCGCAGGGGAAAGCCGCGCTCCGTTGAGTTCCCGTCAGAAAGGAACGCCTAGTGATATATCTCGAAGTCTCCGTGGTGTAGTGGTAAGACACTCGCCTGGCGTTCCGCGAGCGCTATGTCATGGGTTCGTATCCTGGCCGGGGAGGATTTACTGGGCGCAATTCCTTAACTGTAGCCTCTGTTTAACGCAACAGTAAATGTGTCCTTGGATGAAAAAACGATTCTTCGCGGCAGGGGATCGTAATCCAGGACCTGCCCGAAACGCTACGCGTACTAGTGGCTGTACAAGAATGTACAACTCTTGTATATATCTCAAAAAAAAAAAAAAAAAAAAAAGAGAAGAGAAGTGTGCAGACGTACCAGCTGAGGAATCGAGCTGGGACGTTTGGTCTCATAGTCCTGGGCGACAAGGAGTGTTTAGTAAATCGCCCAGAGACATTTTCGTGGGCTGTGTGGAGCGCCCTGACCGGACACCGTCAGAGGAATCGCGCCCCTCGACTAGACAATCTGTGGTAAGTACGATATACGCCAGTTCATAGTGATTGCTTGTAGTTGGTCGTGTGGCCAGCAACAGTAGCAATGTTTATTGATAAGTTAGACATGTTTTAATAAGGCAGAAGGCCTGAAATAAGAGAGTGGAGAGGGAGGAACACGGAGCGACGTCCGTCCCCTCTGAGGCCCGCCAGGCGAGGTGGAGCATGGACCCGCCCAACAGGGGAGTCCACTCTCACAGTATGTGAGGACAGATAGAGGTTGGAGGCAAATATATTGTGTGATTAATTTTGTTTATGTGTTTAAAGGAGAAACATTTTTATTGGAGTGTCGATGGGTTGCAGGTTTGTTCTTTGGGGAAGAAGTTGCTGAGAACTTCGAAGCCAGCACAGAGGGTAGTAATTGATGAGACTCCAAGGTAGTGGAGCAGAGGACCTCGAGCTGTGAGGAGAAGCAGTGAAGAGGAAGTGTCACGTGCTTCTGTAGAGGTGGTGAAGCACCATAATTGCTCGAGGGAACTTAATGGTGTAGCAGCCAAGAGAGCTGTGGAGGAACCTAGCAGAAGGGTGAAGCACCAAGGAAAACTTCATGGTAGCAGCCTGGAGGAGCTGCAGAGGATCCTGGTAGTTAAGCCCGGAAGAACCTGAAGAATTCAGGGTAGTGAACTTCCAGAGGTGGAAGGGAAGTTCTGGTGGATTACTTGTAGGGAGTTGATAGTGTTTGGTTGTCATTAGCGTGCAAGACGCAGTGGGAGGTGAGTGATTGTTTGCATTCTTATGTCAAGGAGTGTTTTATACTGAAGTTTAGAGTTACAGTCGTAGGCTGGATTACCTACAGATGTATGTGTTCTAGGACTGATAGAGTGATCGATTGATCATTGTTGTGTATCAAGGAACATTTATACTGATATATGTTATTGCATTCACATGCTGATTTTCTTTGTACACATATATAGATACATATATATATTCTCTTGCTGATATTGTAACAGTGCCTGTAGACTAGATCTACTGAGGAGGTTGATACTATCAGTGGTGAACCAGGAGATAGGATACCACTTGATAAGCTGATGATAGAGTTCTGATGGTGTTGGAGTGCAACCTGATTGTAATAGTATAGAGTATAGGATTCATTATTATTATATGTGTGTATGTGCTTTGTCCAGTAAATGTATTCAAATTTGCTGGTGTTTGCCCTTGTCCTAGTGAGGCTCTCCCAGGAAATAGTAAAGAAGGAGAGAGAGAAAGAACCAGGAACCACTGCTGTGGACAGGGTAGGACGGAAAACTAGTAAGTTAAAGGGGGATTGAGGAGATCATATCACCTAAGGAGAGAGTGGGGGAGTCACAGTGGCTCGAGTGGGTGTGTGCACGTGACAACGAGGCTAAGTGTTGGAGCCGCATCCCCTAAACGTGTGACGTTGAGCCCCTCTCCAAGAGCCAGAAGCGCCAGGGGTGATCTCCTAGAAAGGTATAAGCACTGTACCGAGTTGTGAGTTGGGTTGTCCGTAGAGAAGGATCAACGACGACAACACCACCAACCCACAATCTACAATAATGTGTGACATACTAATTTATTGTGAATATTTTGGTTTACCTTGAAAATCTTCATAAAAAACACCGACCTTTACCTAACCTTCCTAGTATGTTAAGATAAGCATCTTATTGCTTCGTAATTACAATTATTACTTAACCTATACCTATATATAATTATTACTTAACCTATACCTATAATAGGTTAAGTAATAATTGTAATTACGAAGCAATAAGATGCTTATCTTAACATACTAAGAAGGTTAGGTAAGGTCGGTGTTTTCTATGAAGCTTTTCAAGGTAAACTAAAATATTCACAATAAATTAATATGTCACATATGCACGTATTTAATAAGTCAATATTGACTATACGAAAGTGCGAGAATGGGTTGCAGGGTAATATAACTAATGAAGTCAGGATATCCTTTTATTAAGTTTCTGCAAAAACCTCTCTTAGTGAGTGTTTGCCTGTACCGTGAAAAAGTAATACAGTAAAACCACTAATTAATGCTCTGTGTTTTGATTAATATTCCTTTTACATAAAGAATTAGGCAAAAAGTAGGCAATTAAGGGTTGTAAAAGATACAGTGTGAGTTTGAAGCACAAGGTAGGAAACTATGAGGATGAAATAAGGTATTTTTTTAATTTACTTCTGAACTAGGCATGGTTTGGAAACTTTTTTAATTTATCAGGGAGAAAATTCCAAAGACTGGGCCCTTTTATTTGTATGGAGTGTTTGCACTGATTTAGTCTTACTCTGGGGATATATAAGCGGTATTTATTTCCGGTATAGTGCTCATTGGTTCTATTAAGTAAATAGTGAAAAAGTTTCAGATCAACATTTGCATTTAGAACAAGGTTTTGTACATGTAGATTGCACAGGAGAATGTGTGGAATGAGTGTATGTTTAGCATGTTAAGGGACTTAAATAGCGCGGCTGTGTGTTGTCTGTCAACAAAGTTTGTTATAGTTCGGATCCTGAAGTCTCTCTGAGATACAAACAAGGGTTTTACACAATTCCTCCCATGCACTCGGGCTCTGTCAACAAGCTATTCTTCCACTTCGCCCTGACTTCAATACACACAGAAATCTCAATAGCGTCACAATTCAGTTAGCCAAAGATGAACTTTATTGAGTTCAGTATTAACTGTCATTCAGAATAAGAGGATGAAAACTGGAGAAAATTAAGGTTTTGTCATCGGCAAATAAAATGGGCTAGAGGTGTTCAGAGGCATTTGGAAGGTCATTAATGGAGATTGAGAAAGAGGAGAGGGCCAAGTACACACTGACATGTGGAACACAAATGTTAATGGGTAGGGTGGGTGAGGTGAATGAGAAGTGTCGCCAGACATGTGGCTTTATTGATCAAATAATTACAGTACAGTTACATCCTGCAATAACACAAGCCATTAATACACTATACTTATACACAGTTTAAGCACTGTCTATTCCTTATAACAATAAGCCAACTGCACATGACTAAAGCTAGAATATACAGAAATTAAACTAGAAGTTAACATTCCACAAACCTGTACACAAGCACGACACAGCTGATCTGACGATACAAACAAGTCAAGCGAGCATCCAAACAAAACATTCAGGCGAGCATCCATCCAGTACGATAATATATAACACTTTTACTACATTCACCCCATCTAGTTTTAAGTAACATAGTCCCGCAGATGTGTAGGGGTACTGCGCGTTCATTCAGATCGTCGAAGGGACTCCTGCAAAGTTGAAGCCTCTAGTGTTCCAGTCGATTCCTGCATACCACCTTCTCGAGGGAGTGTTACGTCAGAGAAAGGTTCCCAATTAGGGGTTTCTAGGTTAGGTGGTTCCAGACGAAGTAGTTAGGATGAGGTGATTCAGTATGAGGCGGGTTGGGGTTTACTCCATCTTTCGCAATCGCTGGGTGTTGCTGTTGAATGTTGAGATTGGGTTCCAAACTCTCGCGGCCCTCTGTGGCCATGGGTGTGAGGTGTCTTAATGATACAGTAGTAATCCTGCCATCTGGGAACTTGACACGGGCGTATTCCGGATTCACGTCTACAACCTCAACCTCATCAACTAGAGGATCATTTTTGTTTTGCCGCAACTTGACGTTTTAGGAGGACAGGGCCTCTGCAAGCAAGCCACGTAGGTAGTGTTCGCCCTTAAGTACACCTTGTATGCCGGAGGAATCGTTCATGTGGTGTACAATTTGTAGAGGTACACAACAGTGATCGAATAGAGTGGAGTGCATCAGGAAGAACAACTTCCATTGGGATACATCTAAGCCTCTCGTCCTAAGAGCTAGGAGCACTGTCTTCCAAATAATCCCATTGTACTTCTCAGCCTGGCCATTTCCTCTAGGGTTTTAAGGAGTCGTACGGCTAGTTGCTACCCCCTTTTTTGAGTAAAAAGTTTTTCCACTCCTCAGACATAAAGGAAGTTCCCCTATTAGAATGTATATATGCAGGCATAACAAAGATTGGAAACAACAGCACCAGGCACTGAATTACTGTACCAGTAGTCATATCTGAACAAGGGAATGCAAAAGGGAATCTAGAGAATTCCTCTACAACAGTAAGGATATATTTATTCCTTGAATGTGATGGAAGTGGTCCTTTAAAATTTATGTTGAGTCTTTCAAATGGCTCAGTAGCTTTAATCAAATGCCCAGAGTCAAACTTGCAAAACCGAGGTTTAAGTTCAGAGCACGCAGAGCAAGAATTAGTCATCTTCTTCACTTCTTCCACAGAATAAGGCAGATTTCGATATCGGACAAAATGAGCCATACGAGACACTCGAGGGTGACACAGATTGTCATACAATTCCTTTAGTTCATCCACAGTAGTGGCCCCACATACACGTGAGAATGCATCAGCGGGTATGCTCTTTTTACCAGGGCGATATACAATGTCATAGTGGTAACAGGAGAGTTCGACTCGCCATCTGGCAATTTTATCATTTTTAATCTTACCAGCTGATTTAGAGTTAAACATAAAAGCAACACTGCGCTGGTCAGTCACAAGCAAAAATGGCGTCCAATGAGATAGTGTCGCCACTTCCTTAGGGCTTCAACAATGACATAAGCTTCCTTCTCCACTGATGAGTGCCTTTGTTCACTATTTGAAAGTGTTGTTCTGGTTGTTCATTCTGGGTTAGGGTAGCGACAATAGCATGATCTGAAGCATCGGTTTCCACAGCGAAAGGAGCTGTTGGGTTGATTGCTCGAACCACTGCCTCAGCAATGTCTTGTTTCAATCCTTCAAAAGCTTTTGCAGCGGCAGCAGATAAGGGAAAACCATTGGCATGAGAGAGAGGACGGATCTTCTCAGAAAAGCCCAGCACCCAACGGAGTAATGTGCAAGCATTCCCATTGTTCTGCGTAAAGAACCTGTGTTGCTTGGTAGTGGAAGTTTTAACAGTGGCTCGAGGCGTTCTGGGTCAGGCAGAATTTCTCCTTCTTGTATAAGATATCCCAACAGCTTTATAGACCGGAGTCGAAAACTACACTTCTCAAGATTCAGGGTCAGGTTATACCTTCTTGCAACGTCCATAAAATGTTTCAGATTTTTATCATGGTCTTCTTCAGGAACTCCACACACACAGACATCATCTACATAAGCAAAGGTGCCCTCCACTCCTTCTTTCTCGAGGATGCCATCAATTACTCTTTGAAAACTGGCCACTCCATTAGTGACCCCAAAAGGGATACGATTAAATTCAAAAAGCTTCCCACAAGCTTTAAAGGCTGTAGAGAGCTTCTCTTCCTCTGATAAACCCCTTTTGATGGTAAGCGCTTCTCAAGTCTAGCGTGCTGTATACTTTAAATCTAGCAACATTATTCACAATCTCATCTATATGTGTAAGGGGTATGCATCCAGCCCCGTGAATCGGTTGATTGTTTGTGAGTAATCTACAACCATTCTTTTCTTGTGATGTTCTCCTTTAGTTACTAATACCTGAGCTCTCCATGGAGAATGACTGGGTCTAATTATCTCTTCACGCAGCATCCGAGCAGGTCTCAGATTCAATAAAACAACTTGTCAGCCTCAGAATAGCGTCTGGATTTTACAGCAATCGGCTTGCAGTCTGGTGCTAAATTACTGAAGAGAGATGTAGCCGGAACTTTGACGGCAGCTAATCCTCATATTCTAAGGGGAGGTCTATCTCCTCCAAAAGCCATCTCGAGCACAGAAGGATTTTGTAAAAGTTATGGCCTAAAATCACATCAGCACACCAAATCGGGAAACACTTTGAGATTCACACAATGGTAAGTTTCTCCTTGCAATTCAAGTCAAGTCTACAGAACACTGATCCAGGAATTTTGAAAGAACGATACAGTAGCCATAGAAACTGTCCCATTGTCAGGATAGACGAGTAACTCACTCTGCTCGGCAATATTCTTATGAATAAAGTTCTCAGAGCTACCAATGTCAATCAGTGCACTGACTGGAATACCATTAATCTTAGAACTGAGCACTGATTTATTGATACACGAGGGCGAAATCCAGCTAAAGTAGCGAGCATAGCAGCAGAATGTTGGGTGTTTGAAGAGCTGTTTAGTCTGTTTCAGAGATCGACAGACCTCTGCAATTCATGACCCCTTTCATAATTTATAATGACCCTTTTTCTTGCAATTCATGCACAGAGCCTCTCTAGCTGGACATCGACTGCGAGGGAACGTCGAGTGTGATCACAAAAGAAGCACTTTAAGCCACTAGTTGTAGCTGCAGAAACTGTTTCAACTTTTCTTCTACACTTTCTTGCCCTCCTGAGTCCTCCAGGTCTAATGAGAGTGCCATGGCAGCGTTTGTAGCCCCTGGCTGAGCATAAGAGACAGAAAGTTTCTGTGCCGTTTCTAGAGTGTGAGCCTGGTCAAAGGCATGACTGCAAGTCTAAAGTTTTATTTTCAATTTCCAGTTCTACAGCAGTCACTGCTTTGAACTGGCAATCTTTAGCTAATAACTTTAATGCCTGAAGAAACTGGTTAAGTGACTCACCGGGTTCTTGGCGTTGTGTTGAAAGCCCATACCTGGCGAATACTTCATTCTTGGGCTTCACAACAGCTCTGTTAGGGATTTTTCAGCTACATCATACGTAGTGCAGTCAGCTTTGTAGTCGAACACACATGGAGTAATGTAGTTTATTAAGAGACGCAGCTTGTTCCACGGTGGGAGTATCTTCTTCTACTGCTAGAGTAGAAGTTTTAGAACGTCTTGAGCCAGTGAAGCCAATTTTGAGCGGCGGTGGTGGAGTTTTGGTCAGTAGCAAACCGCTGGGGACGTAGGAACCGCTCCATGTCACTGGCTGTATTTATTTAATCAATAAATTGAGGTGAATGAGAAGCGTCGCCAGACATGTGGCTTTATTGATCAAATAATTACAGTACAGTAAAATCCTGTAATAAACACAAGCCATTAATACACTATACTTTATACACAGTTTAAGCACTGTCTATTCACTATAACAATAAGTCAACTGCACAAGACTAAAGCTAGAATATACAGAAATTAAACTAGAAGTTAACATTCCACAAACCTGTACACAAGCACGACACAGCTGCTCTGACGATACAAACAAGTCAAGCGAGCACCCAAACAAAACAGTCAAGGGAGCATCCATCCGGTACGATAATATATAACACTTCTACTACAGTGGGAGAATTAAATTCATTCACAGAAAACATACTGTAGTTTGTCATTAAGATAAGATTGAAGGTATTGCAGGAAGTGACATCCGACTCTATAATATTGTAATTTAAGAACGAAGTTATTGTGGTCACCAGTGTCAAAACCTTATGTAGGTTAGGAAATAACCCAACAAGGTACTCATTATTTTCAAGAGCAGAATGTATCAAGTTCATACTAATCCGTGCATCATTGATGCTTTTTTGAGGTCTGAAGCCATATTGGCAAGAGCATATTGTATTTAGATACATACGAGTAAAGTTGCTTGTATACTTACTTTGAAAATATGTTTGACAAGAATGGCTGGATTGATATTAGTCTGTAATTGTTGACATCAGTGAGATCACAACTTTTAGGGACTGGGCTAACTTTTTTTTTGTTAATATCAGGAAAGGTGTGGAGTTCAAGAGATTTGTTGTAGAGCAATGCAATGTCTGTAGCATGAAATCAGGAGGCTTTTTTGTAAGTTACAGTTTGTATCTCAGCCAGGGACCTGACTTTGTTTTAAGAGAAAGAATAATATCATTACATCAGAGGTATTAGTGGAGTTATTTAATATTGATATAATAGACTATAAACAATATATTTACCAGGTAAACTCAGGTAAATATATTGTTGAAGTTTAATGTCATATATTAAGTTCTAAATTATCTGAGTGAGGTAGCACTAAGGGCGAGGTCAACAAACAGGGGCGAGGTCAACAACAATTTGTCTCGCGTCGACAAATTGACGGGCGAGGTCAACCTATACGTTCCCACACCATCAATAGGGCTGCTCACCGCAAATGGACTTCCAACGGTAACGGTACCAGGTGAACCTTCTCCCAACTCTTCACCGGCGACCGGTCCGGCGTCCGACCCCGCACAGGCCCCACAACCAGTCCGGTAAAAGGGACGCCACCCACCCTGGCTACCTCTGCCAACACAAAGACATCACATCCAAAGACGACAACGGACCACCCGAAACTCCCACAACCAACATCAGGAGGCTCTCCAGAGCCGCCACCGACGTCCAACGAGAACGGCCTTGCGACTGACGACGAAAACAAAAATACTTGCCATATGCTATTCATTAGAGGTCACGACCTCTCCGTAGGGTGCAGTCGCACTTCCACAGATCTCCAGTATCAGCTATTGATACTGGTAATGCCTCCAATGGGCCACCACTTACGGACTACTCATGCTCGTGTCACCTCTGGGTGGCTTAATCTTCATCACTCAATCAGCTATTCATTCCGCCCAGCGAGGTCAATGGCAACGCTCACATCAGACAAAAATTGGCGCACAGATGTAGCAAGATAATCAGCCAGAACAAATACCCACACTCCATGTATGCCCATTCCCACACCATGAAATCTCACTTTGATCTCATAATACTGAAAAAAGAATACTGCTATCCAGAATTCACCCGCAAATTCCCAGACGGACAAATGCAATTCCTCGAAAAGGACGACGATCCTGATGGTACAAAACTACCGAGGTTACTCTGTTCAGTTATAAAGCGTCACATTGCACATTAAAACCAATTACAGGCTATTCATGCTGTGCCACTTCTTGGGTGGCTTAATTTTTATCAATCATCAATCATTAAACCAATCACACTACAACCCGTTGTGGACACAATGTGACCCAAACGTCTGAAGGTTAGAGCTTCTCTCCTTGACGGTCATGCTTTCTAGAAAAGTGATATTCTAAAGGTCCTGTAGGACATTACCGGCATCACACCCACTGACATTAGTCAGGAAGGTAATGATATCGTGCTCTTTTCATGTGAGGAAGATCTAGAAAAACTCTTGACCAACGAAGCCATTCTTTGTAAGGAACACTACCAACAACCTCACTTCCCACGTCAGTTCCAGGCTGGAAGAACTGTTTTTACTAGCAGGACCAGCCAATGGATCGCTGACCGACCGCAACAAGAGATCATGGATAATATCGAGGACGAAAATCCGAGCCTGGGTGTATTTAACTTAGAGTATCTGCAGCACCGACAAATCGTCAATGAAGATTACTTTCATCACCATAGCTGTGGCCACCCAGGCTGCCGCACAAAGTTTCTACTGCTTCGGCTTGCAAATACAACCCCACCAAGTAAAAAAGGAACGATACCATGACATCCAGCAGTGCTTCAAGAGCTACGAGCTCTCCCACCCCACAAACAAGTGTCAGCACCCTGTCCAGAAATGCAGCCTGTGCGCACTAGACCATCACTACTCCATATGCACGGCAACATTCCATCGCTGCTTGCTCTGTGATGGCAATCACCCTGCAATTTCCTACCGCTGCCCCCCGCAGGTAGGAAAACATCAAGACCCAGGTTGAAGCCAAGAGAAACAACCCTTCTACCTCCGCGACCAGAGCCCAGGTGCTCAACCCACCACCTCAGCTCCCACCAACCGACTAGAAGACTTTCCAGCCTTACCAAAGAGTGGCTTATCCAACCAGGCGATTCAGCCTTCACAATTGGGGACCCAACGCCCCACAGGCTCCTTCACAGCCCCCTACATCACATGCAGGCATTATTCCTGGTCTTATTAGACTAGCCGAAAGGCTTGCCTAATGCTTGAAAGGCTTGCTTGAAAGGCTTGACAACCACCGTTTTTCAGTGAACTGAACATATTATACCTGGCCAATGGCTTGGAACCCATCATAGCCCCTGGCACAAGTCTCACTGCCACCACTTCCACTCCAGGACGACCACGAGGTCGATTTCAACACAGACTCCAGAACCACCCCATGACCCGGGCGGCACAAACAGAGGTAATTTTCTCTCCAGCTCCCAACACTCCTACCATCACCATCTCAGCAGCCGCACTAGCAGACGTGCTGTCTACAAATGCTAACAGCACCACCAACGCCCCTGAAATAGCTTCTACCACCAATCCACGACACTTGAGCCTACCTAAGGCTGCAAGGCGAAAGACGAAAACACCAACTACTGAGGCGACGGACTTCTCACGAGGAAATCTTAGTAGAAGCTCCACCGCACCTCTACAAATACGACACCTACTCGGTTCAAGACTTTCTCATGGAGGCCACCTCACCAAACGACAACTACAGCACGGCTCAGCGAAAGTCTCAGGCAAAGAAAAACGAAAAATCTAGAGGTCGACACTAACCCCACCAGCTCCATAACTGGTACAACCAGCCATCCAGGGCTGAAAACCACCATGAAGACCCCATCCATCGCCAGATCTCTAGTATCAGCTATTGATACAGATAATGGCTCCAAAGAGCCTCCACTTACGGGCTCACCATAGCCATGCTACTGGAACTTCTTGTTCTGAGTAGCTGAATCTAAAACAACAACAACTCATTAAACTGCATCCTGGTGACTAATCCTCCTGCGGGCCATAAACTGCGAGCGATCATGAAGATCCCGTCCATCCACAGATGGATGTATCTCTCATCCATCGGTATCTCAAGTATCAGCTATTGATTCTGGTAATGACTCCATAGGGCCTCCACTTACGGGCTATTCATGACCGTACTACCTTTTGGATGGCTTAATCTTTATCAATCAATCAATCAGGGTGGGACACAATACTTCCAAGTAGCAGAAGAAAGATCCATTGCGATGTGGTACAAACAAGCTACTGGGTACTCCTCTTTCAAGCCTAGCAAAAAGATATCCAGAGACATTGCAGTAACTATACACAGACCCAGGACTTGGTTACAAGTGCTGCTAGGAGGTAATAAACCCAATAGTTAAAGTGTCATATCTGTGGAACAGATACAGAGGCGCCACTATTGCACTACTTACTGGAATGTGAAGCAACTGAAGCCCTGCACGTCAAACTCAACATTCATCCAACGACAGCAGCTGCATAAGATGCAAACTCCACAACGACTTAAATTGTTAGAAAAGCAGTTGAAGAATGGAGCATACTAGTGAACACGGTGCATCTATATTGGCCACCATGATAATATTATTAATACAGAACTAAAACCAGTGTGCTAAAACGGAAACGAAAAAGAAGCATATGTTGCACATCCTGACCCACAAGGAATTGCGAACGGTCGCGTAAATAAATGGGCAGAAACTACCAAACTGCCTGATAAGAAAGGCAAAAAGAAACTATGAAGTTGGTATATCAAGGCAAGCAAAACCACATTGGATTTGTCTTTTCTTGCCCTGAAATACGAACTTCATAGTTTCTTCTTCCTTTGCTGATCTCTTATCTAACAGTTCTTGATAGAAAATAATTGGTAATATATGGAACACTCTACGTGGACATAATTCGAATTTAACAGTAATTCATTGTGTCGAAGGACAAGGAGCCAGAGTATATATATACATATTAAGCTTACATCAAGGTTCCCCTTTCCCTAAGTAACTCCTGAGTACTTACAACTAAGTAAACAGACGAATTATGAGATAGGAAATACGACGAATCATTTTTGTCCCGCCCGGAATCCTCGATTGTGAATGGAAAATAGAAAACGACTCTATAAATAATTATCCCTTTGACGTCATAGAACGAACATGATATCTTGTGAATCACTTGCTATGTTTATAGCGATATAAAAATACACAGTTGATCCGGGCACAAAGTTGAAGATGATATTCAATGGTGAAAAGTCCTAATCAGGGTCAATGACAGGCACAGTTCCCTGGGTGATTGTTGCATGAATAGAAGGGACCTGAATGGCAGGGACCCAAGTGGTAGGGGACCAAAGTTGCAGGGGACCAGAGTGGCAGGGACCTGAGTGGCAGGGACCAGAGTGGCAGGGACATGAATTCCAACATGAAGAACAAATAATTAAAGGTTTAGGACAATTAATTAAGAATTCCGAATTACATTTATTAAAAAAAATAATCTTTTTCTATCATGCGCTTGAAACAATCCAGCGACCCAAATTTCATAAGTAAACAATCATATATCACATTCTGCAAATTTCCTCTCCTGAATATTCATATAAGTTTTTGTTAAATAGGTTAAATAAGGAAATCTATGGGTTGACTATTTCTTACTTTTTATTGATTGAAGTCATTAAATTTACAGAACTCACACAAGAATAAAATATGTGTGAATATATAACATAATGATGACCAAACATCAACTAACAAGATGAAGACGGTTCTCCATCATCTGTTGTGTGGTTTGGTCATCAACAAATTTCCTGCAGTTATCTCTGTTGCTGACATTGAAAAGTGTCATTGTTGCCGTAAATGGTCATATTGTGGTTGTCGTAAATGTACACTCACTGTGGCAGAGCCCTGGGAGTGTTCCTCCAGGCCAGAATGTCAGCTTGGAGTTGGGGCAGGCGAAAATAGGAGCCGTGTACCAGACGGTGCCCCGTGAAGGGGTCGGAGGCCGACTCCAGCAGTAGGCGGACCAGCGTCGACTCGTCTATCACCCTCTTGGACGGTGTTACGGCCCTCTCGGGACGCAACGGAGTTCTTACTCTGATGTTGTTAGAGGAAGTTGTATCCGACCCCAAGCCAGTAGTGGCTTTCAAGGGATGAGATCCGTGACGCAAGTAACTTAAAGGGGAAGGGAAATAAAGTCAAGAACTTAATATAATATATTGACCACCACCAATAAATAATATATAAAAAGAGTACACGGGGGGAGGGGTATTAACACTGTACACAAACGTCTTCTCCTGAAGACTCTGGATCCAAGCTCTCGGTGCTAAGTCTTCGGTGCTTTCGTGGCCTCACAACGAATCCTTTGAGAAGCTGAGCCTACCCTGGCCACAAGTCAGCCAAAACACAGGTCCACTGGGGGCACCGCCGTGGAGGCCGTCAACCACAAGTCCAGCAGGTCTGCTGGCAGGTTCCGGATCAGCCACGCTGGTCAGGCCACTCCATGAACGATACTAGGGTAGCGCCCTAGTCAGGAGCCTCGTGTGATACCACAAATCACTCTCCTGTCCTCAATACCCCAGTGGATAATCGTCTCCAGCAGTCGGTCCCGGGTAATCCTTCAACTGCCACTCCACTGGCAGGGTAACACCACAGTGTTCTTCCGGGGGGACGACTTCACAGCTGCTGCAGCAAAGCACAAGGTATGGAGACGGCTGCCTTGGGTAGACTGACTCAACTTCCATCACAACAGTCCCAGGTCGACTCTGTAAGCAGACACGTCATCAATAACAGAGACACACTACAGCACCCCACTTACAGGCTCAGACACAAACGCCCACCTATCCACTCCATAGATGGCGCTGGTGTCTGAGCACCACCTCATCAGAGGTCAGCAGCGGCTGTGTTGAGCGCTGAACCGGACTGGAAACTGGCCCTCGAGGCCAGTACACGTCGTCCTCACCAGGTGTCGTCGTCCGTTTGGAGGGGGTTTCGGGAGCCGACCCACAGATGGCGTGGTCGTCACTGCTCCGTGCTCGGACGCTGGATCCGGGTTCGTAACACCTCCCCACCAAAAAGAATTTGGTTTGGGTTTCTAGAAAGAGAATTACAAACCAAATTAGTACGGCGACACAACTCCAAATGGACTCACTTATACTGTAAGCTGGAACGGCGAGGCTGTCTCGTCCACAGAACTGTACTAAGGAGAAACCCTGGCACAAAGGGAGCTTGAAAATGGCAGGCGATGACCTGCCTGACGTAATTTTCCACACCTCCTCTGTGATGTCAAGCGGGGGCATCATCTCACATCTCTCAAGTAAGGATCGGTGTGGACACGATCTGGGGCGACTCGACACTTCCCTATGTCGTGGCACCGATGATGGCTGGACACAGACGGCATTTCTGGTACCGATCCGGCGGTCCTTCAGGGAGTCGGGCACCTGGAATACAGGGGTCTGATAATTCAGAGTGACAGCGGGTAAAACAGTACTTACAGCATACTCTACTAGGTCCACACCTAGTCCCAACGGGGCTGTTCGTACGTCGCAGATGGCATTCGCTCTGCCACCGTCAGGTCGACCAACGTTCCACATAACGCTGCATTGAGGTTCAGCAGTCACGCGGGGGGTGCCAACCTGTCGGAAACAGTCACTCACATTATCATATCTCGTACCTCCTGTATCAACCATCACCTTTCAGGTCCCTTCATCGACTGCAACACTCATAGTGCACGTCTCTAATCCCTGGGATCTGATGTTCAAGGGAGCCATCATCCTTCGGGTCGTCCACTGATCCTTACTGAGAACACACATGAGAATCAAACAAAATATCGCTAAAAAACATGGGGCCAATTGAGGGATAAGCTTCCCGAGCCTGTCATGTCCATAACCGGCTATATCCACTAGCCTGGTTTGGACCAAAGAGGACACTAGACCTTTCACACACACCTCACATACCTCTGACGTCTGGGGAATCTCTGGCCGGTTCAGCATACATTGTACTTTGCCAGGCTGCAAGTACACAGGTGCCTTCACTCCAGACTCCGCGGTATCCGTGGGTGCTTGCACACAAGGCCTCTCTTATTGCTCAGGTACTTCTGCCATCGTAACCTCATGTTCCTTGTCGAGAGAAAAATCAGGAGACACTGCTAGAACGTTCTCAATCTGTAGGGGAGAGGACAAATTAAACTTACTTAAATCCGGGTCTGTCTTTACCTGGACATTACCACGGCCCGTCGTTACCTCAGACCTTGCTGTTCTGGCTGACTCGTCCGCGACCTTGGGAAGATTGATGCCCCAATCTGTCACCAAGTCGTTGGCTAGTACCACGTCAATCCCAGCCACAGGGAGGGTATCGACTACTGCCAACGCACATGTGCCGCTGAAGTAAGGCGAGTCGAGATGTACCGGCACTAAGGGGGCGATGTACTGAGTCCTTGGAAACCCAACCAGGACAACCTGTTGTCTCCCGTCCACACTTACTCCCTCGGGTAACGAGCTTCTCACGATCAGGGACTGGGCTGCTCCACTATCTCTGAGCACTACTACAGATCTACCAGTATGATCACTCGATACATACCCGCCTGAAGTGTGAGGGGAAAACAATTTGGGTTCTTCCTCCGTCGTCGTCGACTGGCTTCCTGCTGGTGATGTTACACAGCTTATCATCATCACCTCCCTTCGTGCGCCGCCACCTCTTCTGCCTCGGCACATAGCAGCTACATGCCCTTTCTGCCCACAAGTCCAGCACACCACATTCCTCCTCGGACTCCGGTGTTTAGGACTGTTAGGACTAGTCCTTCGAGGGCTACTTGGGGGCGTCTTCTTAGCGCTTTGTGGGACGGGTCTTTCCTCTTCGTCATGAGGTCTGTCGAACCGGCGTTGGTAATTCCTTGGGACGTACTTAGCAGACGGCCTATGAGTCAGGATGTATTCCTCAGCCATTGTGGCTGCTGCACTCAAGGTCTCTACCTGCTGTTCCTCTAGATACGTCTTCAGGTCTCCAGACAAACAATCCTTGAAGTCCTCTAGCAGTATAAGCTGCTCGAGGTCTTCTTTGGTCTCCACCTTCTGAGAGGCACACCATTCCTGAAAAAGTCGCTCCTTGATTGTGGCGAATTCGGTCAAGGTGTGCTCTGAGGTCTTCTTCAGGTTCCTGAACTTCTGCCTGTAAGCCTCAGGTACCAATTGGTACGCCATGAGCACAACCTTCTTCACCTTGTCATAATCGCCGGAGTCGTCAAGGGATAACGTGGAGTAAGCGATCTGGGCCTTCCCAGTCAAGACTGACTGTATCATGATGGCCCAATTCTCCCTTGGCCACTCCAAAGAGGCAGCGACTTCCTCGAAGGCTGCAAAGAACTTCGAAACTTCCCTCTCGTTGAACTTGGGGACCATTTTGATGTTTCTTACCGGATCGAAACTACTGGTGTCCGTTGTTTGCCTCCGACCACCGCCTAATCGCAAAACTTCTAGTTCATGTTGTCTCTCTTTCCTCTCTGTCTCGTCGTTCTTGCCTGTCTCGTTCTTCTCTTTCTCTTTCTCGTTCTTCTCTTTCTCGTTTCTCTTCTCTTTCTCGTTCTTCTCTTCTTTCTTCTCGTTCTAATTCTAAACGCCTCATCGCCAATTCCTTTTCTTTCATCTCCATTTCTTTATCTTTTAATTCTCGTTCTATTTCTAACTTCTTCCATTCTATTTCTCGATTAATTTCCAAGGCACGCATTTTTACTGTAAGCAAGCTAATATTCAGCTCACCTGCATCACTGTCAATGTCACTGCCTTTCTCTTCCCTTTCAGTGGAAGCAACTTCTTCACCTTCCTTTGTACTAGGAGTCTCGCCTTCCTGTTTCTCTTCTGCCTTCAAGTGCCGGTGAACCTTGGACAAGATCTCCACACGGGAATCACTGGCACGGATCTTGATCTCCAGGTAGGCGCTCACTAGTACAAGTTCTGGTTTGCTCAGATATTTTAATCTGGCAAGACAGTCCTCTCTGTTCAGAAAAGCCTGAACATCGTCCAGATCATCGATGGTAGCTTTTTCTGCCATTGTCACAGATGAAACACTCAACTAGCACTTAACACACCGCTTTCACGTTAGCACTTCACGCACCGAGCACTGTTCTACGTCAATATTGCACTTTATCGCACCTGGCACTTCACTTGCCAATATTGCACGTAATTACGTCGGGCACCGCACTACCCAATATTGCACTGAATCCAAGCGAACACTTCGCTCTACAATATTGCACTGAATCACGACGAGCACCGCACTACACAATATTGCACTTAATCGCTTAATCTCAGCGAGCACCGCACTGCACAATATCGCACTTAGTCACTCTTGAGCACCGCACAGGACGTATAACGTCACAATCGTCACACGGGGGGAATTATATACAGAGATTACGCCACTTCACCACCCCTGTCAAACATACTTAACAAGGGGACGGATCCCGCTGGGGATGCCAATTATGTTACGGCCCTCTCGGGACGCAACGGGGTTCTTACTCTGATGTTAGAGGAAGTTGTATCCAACCCCAAGCCAGTAGTGGCTTTCAAGGGATGAGATCCGTGACGCAAGTAACTTAAAGGGGAAGGGAAATAAAGTCAAGAACTTAATATAATATATTGACCACCACCAATAAATAATATATAAAAAGAGTACACGGGGGGAGGGGTATTAACACTGTACACAAACGTCTTCTCCTGAAGACTCTGGATCCAAGCTCTCGGTGCTAAGTCTTCGGTGCTTTCGTGGCCTCACAACGAATCCTTTGAGAAGCTGAGCCTACCCTGGCCACAGGTCAGCCAAAACACAGGTCCACTGAGGGCACCGCCGTGGAGGCCGTCAACCACAAGTCCAGCAGGTCTGCTGGCAGGTTCCGGATCAGCCACGCTGGTCAGGCCACTCCACAAACGATACTAGGGTAGCGCCCTAGTCAGGAGCCTCGTGTGATACCACAAATCACTCTCCTGTCCTCAATACCCCAGTGGATAATCGTCTCCAGCAGTCAGTCCCGGGTAATCCTTCTACTGCCACTCCACTGGCAGGGTAACACCACAGTGTTCTTCCGGGGGGACGACTTCACAGCTGCTGCAGCAAAGCACAAGGTATGGAGACGGCTGCCTTGGGTAGACTGACTCAACTTCCATCACAGCAGTCCCAGGTCGACTCTGTAAGCAGACACGTCATCAATAACAGAGACACACTACAGCACCCCACTTACAGGCTCAGACACAAACGCCCACCTATCCACTCCATAGATGGCGCTGGTGTCTGAGCACCACCTCACCAGAGGTCAGCAGCGGCTGTGTTGAGCGCTGAACCGGACTGGAAACTGGCCCTCGAGGCCAGTACACGTCGTCCTCACCAGGTGTCGTCGTCCGTTTGGAGGGGGTTTCGGGAGTTGACCAACAGATGGCGTGGTCGTCACTGCTCCGTGCTCGGACGCTGGATCCGGGTTCGTAACAGACGGGAACAACATCACCGGAGCCTCCATTACCGCCCGCGTCATGCTGTCTATAAACTTCTTCGGGACCACCCAAGTGAATTCCTGACGCGATACTGACAAATGATGTAAAAAGCAGAAATCTGTTTGCTTACTAAGGTGAGAGAACTGCTATGCGTGGTCACGTTTTAGAACCTGCGAAACATATATAAATATTTCATCTAAGGATATTTTTTGGTAAATGTCATCTAAATCAGCGAAGAGATCATCGTAATACTTGGAACCTCTTCCAACCTTGAGCTGTAACGCAGAGCACACCGTAACTGCAGAAGCTGTGAGAGTAACCAGGAACGCTGCAGCGGCCTGAGACAGTCCGGGAACCCCATAAGCTGTGGGGGTTGTATCAACCAACATCTTATAGACATGCAAAATTTCACTGAACGTGTATAAATACCGTTCTATACAATAACTACTTCTCCTGTTTATTACAACTTGAAATTCAGCTAGATTAGCCTCCACCTTTTGCTTTAAAAGCTGCACCAGATGGTTGAAAAGGAATGCTTCTGGTCCAACCTTAAGTCGCCTTACTTGGTCCACAGCTGCAGCAGTAACACCATTTAGGTCTCCCCATTTATTAATGTTATCTAACACACCCTTGAGAGGGCGAAAGAGGGTCGCGTGTAATAAACCGGACATCAGATGGTCCAGAGTCATGTAGTGACTAGTATTGACCAACCCTGCAGCTGCTTGCACCCGAGGCGGCATCCTGAAGGTACGTCTCTGGCCACATCCCGACCAAGTGCAACAATTCCAGCCGCAGGTGCGGGTTGGGGCACACTTCACGGTCGCAGAACATGGCGAGTACCCAGGGTTTTAATGCAGTAGACTCGAGTGAAGCAAAATTTAAATTGTTGTTATTCGCCCAGCACTTTGCTAGCTTAATAATTTTCCAGATAACGTCCCCCCATTTCCCTGTTATCCTCACCGACATCGTTGCCATACGCGCGGAGAGAGATAAGGTCCATAAAACTCCAAGCTGGATTTTGCTATCATGTAAACTCGCTGAATACTTACTCAGTCTCTCCCTACTAAAAAAATGAATATATTCCTCTGACATGTACATTGCTCTTAAAATTCGGTGTGGATTATGTAATGAGAGGAATTTCAAAACCATTGAAATAAGATATTGTTGGAGTTTTGGAAAAGTATTATCGTGAGCTGTGGGAGAATATTTGATAGTATCCATTGTCTCAACGTGATCAAGAAAGATGTTCGAGTGCACAACCAAAAGAGTGAATCACTGAGCTAGACTAGATTGATTGATGAAGATTAAGTCACCCAAAAGGTGGCACGGGCATGAATAGTCCGTAAGTGGTAGCCCTTTTGAGCCATTACCATTAACAAGAGCTGATACTGCAGATCTGTGGAGGTGCAACTGCACCCTGCGTGACGGGAGATGTCTCCCGTGGCTAGACTAAGATTGATTGATTGATAAAGATTATGCCACCCAAGAGGTGGCATGGGCATGAATAGCCCGTAAGTGGTAAAAAAAAATTTCAGTAATTCTTTTCAGTATTCTGAGGTTGCATTTAATCATCAAGCTGTTATCGCGGGGGAGAATACTGCTTCACAGTCTTAATGAGGGTGTCCAGCTTCTGGACACCTTTGTTGACCAGGAGAGTGGCTGTGTTGATGGCTTCAGGGTGGCCACTGCATGATTCAGGAACTCTTAAAGCTCTTCTAAGGTCATTGGTTGCTTCACATTCCAGAAGATAGTGAAGTAATGGCTTTTCTGTGACAGATTGGCAGAAGATGCACTCTCTCTGTCGGGGTTCACCAATCTCCCAGTTGCATCTGTAACCTAGACGTAGTCTATATAACCTAACTGCTATTTCCCTGTGGATTCCTTTTGGGATATTTAACCATTCTAATTTGGTTGCCTGAAGATACCATGTTGCAGAGGGTGAACCTTCAGCTATTCTCTGGTGTAGGTCGGCTTTGTTGAGATGTGAGAGTTTTTTGGTGATGATGTTTTTTATGTTCTCTAGGCTGGGTTGAATTGTTTTATGTATCACTGGATGACGAGTTGCCAATTTATCAATTTCATCAGCTTTCTCATTTAATGGGATTCCAACATGGGATGGGATCCAGTTTAAGGTTATGCTGAGTCCTTTGCCTTTAGCGACTGCTCCAAGATACAAAATGGTGTAATTATTTCCACATTATCTTTCCACTGTTTTTGTCCTAGTATTTGAAGTGCAGCTTTTGAGTCTGTGTGTATGATTGCATTTTGAGTGTTTTGTGCAATCACATATACGAATGCCTGTTGTATGGCAAAGAGCTCAGTTTTGGTTGATGATACTAGTCGTCCCAGCCTTCAATATGCCTGTACGCTGGCCGTGCAAAGAGCAGCGCCAGCACTCTCATATTCTGTGTCTCCGATCCGTCTGTGAAGATGTGGGCGGCTCCTGCTACTGCTATGCTATACATTTGCTCTTCTATTATGCGCCTTAGGATTGTCGGATCATAGGCAGCCTTTTTCATTGGGAGACTTTCTATTACTATTTTGAAAGTAGGCTCTTCTCACGGTGCGGAAGGAGTGTAATTTGGGTGTGGATGATCACCCTCTCTGTCAAGAATCATGCTTTTTAAAAGTAGTCACCGAAATTCTCTCCCCAATACTAAATAGGTTCAATTCCATCCTCATTATCTCAATCATAGCATATTTTGGGCATCCTAAGATTTTTTTCATGGCTTCATTTTGTATCTTCTCCAACTTGCCCGGTCTACCTTTACCAAAACAAGAAATGACAGGTGCAGCATAATCAATCAGGGATCTCACAGTACTCAAGTTTATCATTCGTAGCACAGGGACTCTCACTAACTTTCCACAGCATGCCAAGGCCTTCAGAGGTTGCAATCTCATCCGACAATGACTCACCAGTGTTCATCTCAGCTTCCAAACTCTCATGGGTATATCCAACATATGTGCCTAAATATTTATATATATATATATTAACTCTCTCTATATTTTTACCATTTATTTTTAGTATAATAGGCCTCCGACTTCGACATTCAAACAGGGTGCAGTCGCACCTCCTCAGATCTCCAGTATCAGCTCTTGATACTGCTAATGGCTCAAATAGGCCACCACTTACGGGCTATTCATGCCCGTGCCACCTTTTGGGTGGCTTAATCTTTATCAATCAATCTTACATTCAAACTTACCTTTATCATCAACTAAGTCCCATTTGATGACAGATTTACGAAATTATCCATCATCGTCTGAACCTTTGAAATATCTTTGCCGAGAAGCAAAATACCATCGGAATATATGATCAGAGTTACTCCCATTAAAGTATCTCTCAAATGCTATCCTATTCATTAGAATATTAAACAGGGTGGGGACTCAACACTTCCAAGTAGCGGAATGAAGATCCACTGCGATGTGGTACAAACAAGCCACTGGTTACTCCTCTTTCAAGCCTGGCAAAAAGATATCCAGAGACATTGCAATAGCCATACACAGACTCAGACTTGGTTACAAGTGCTGCTAGGAGATAACAAACCCAAAAGTTAAAGTGTCATATCTGTGGAACATGCAGAGACGCCACTATTGCATTATTTACTGGAATGTGAAGCAACTGAAGAGCTGCGCATTAAAGTCAATATTCATCCAACGACAGCAGCTGCATTAGATGCAAATTCCATAACGACTACAATGGTCAGAAAAGCAGTTGAAGAATGGAGCATACTAGAGAACACTGTGCATCTATGTCTGCCATCAATATAATATTATTAATACACAACTAAAACCAGTGTGCTAAAACGAAAATGAAAAATAAGAATATGTTGCACATTACACCCAGAAGTCACAATAGCGTGATGCATCAAATGAACAAATCCACAAGGGTCGTGACGAGGATTCGAACCTACGTCCGAGAGCATCCCAGACGCTGCCTTATTCGACTGAGCTACGAAATGGTAAAAGAATTGCAACCGAACAATCATCCGAACAAATTCCTTGTGGATGTGTTCATTTGATGCATCACGCTATTGTGAGTTCTGTGTGTAATGAGGTAATGGCGAAGAGGTAGAACAGCCTATTGACATAGCTGAAGTGCATAGGGGAAATTTCGTAAAACCCTGGTTTGTGTCTCGGAGACACTGCAGGATCCGTTGGTAAATCAAGATGATTTCCCGGTTGCAAACCATTTACTATGTCGTAGCTCAGTCGATTAATGCAGCGTCTGGGATGCTCTCGGACTTAGGTTTGAATCCTCGTCACGGCTCTTGTGGATTTCTTCATTGTATAGGCTGTAATCTACATTATTCTACAGTCCCTTGATCTTGTCTACAGTCCACTGATCTACGTCCTTGCCATATTAGAGTGGCAGGAACCTGAGTGGCAGAAACCTGAGTGGCAGGGACCAGAGTGGCAGGAACCTGAGAGGTAGGGACCAGACTGGCAGGGACCAGAATGGCAAGGACCTGAGTGGCAGGAACCTGAGAGGTAGGGACCAGACTGGCAGGGACCAGAATGGCAAGGACCTGAGTGGCAGGAACCTGAGTGGCAGAAACCTGAGTGGCAGGAACCTGAGAGGTAGGGACCAGACTGGCAAGGACCAGAATGGCAAGGACCTGAGTGGCAGGGACCAGAGTTCTAACATGAAGAACAATGCTTAGGTTTAGGACTATTAATTTAGAATTCCGAATTACATTTTTTTATCAACTTGCCTATCCTGCGCTTGAAACAATCCAGCGACCCAGTTGGCGGCTCGACAACATATTCGAGCGAAGTACGTTGATTTCATAAGTCAACAATCATATATCACATTCTGCAAATTTCCTTACTTGAATATTCATATAAGTTTGTGTTAAATAGGTTAAATAAGGAAATCTATGGGTTGACCATTTCATACTTTTTACTGATTGAAGTCATTAAATTTACAGAACTCACACAAGAATAAAATATGTGTGAATATATAACATATAATGATGACCAAGCCTCAACTAACAAAATGAAGACGGTTCTCCATCATCTGGTGTGTGGTTTGGTCATCAACAAATTTCCCGCAGTTATCTAGTGGTAAGTGGTACCACTAGATAACTAGTGGTAGTGGTACCACTAGATATCTAGTGGTAGATGGTACCACTAGATAACACTAGATTATCTAGTGTAGTGGTAAGACACTCGCCTGGCGTTCCGCTAGCGCTATGTCATGGGTTCGTATCCTGGCCGGGGAGGATTTACTGGGCGCAATTCCTTAACTGTAGCCTCTGTTTAACGCAACAGTAAAATGTGTACTTGGATGAAAAAACGATTCTTCGCGGCAGGGGATCGTATTCCAGGGACCATAGGATAAAGGACTTGCCCGAAACGCTACGCGTACTAGTGGCTGTACAAGAATGTAACAACTCTTGTATATATCTCAAAAAAAAAAAAAAAATCTCTGTTGCTGACATTGAAAAGTGTCACTGTTGCCGTAAATGGTCATATTGTGGTTGTCGTAAATGTACACTCACTGTGGCAGAGCCCTTGGAGTGTTCCTCCAGGCCAGAATGTCAGCCTGGAGTTGGGGCAGGCGACTGTAGGAGCCGTCGACCAGCGGGCGCCGTGTGAAGGGGTCGGGGGTAGACTCCAGCAGTAGGCAGAACTGCGTCGACTCGTCTATCACCATCTTGGATGAGAGCATCATCACCGGTGCCTCCATCACCTCCTGCGTCACGCTGTCTCTAAACTTCTTCGGGACCACCTTCGATGATTCCTGATGCGATACTGAGAAATGATGTAAAAAGCAGAAATCTGTTGTCTGCTTACTAAGGTGAGAGAACTGCTGTGCGTGGTCACGTTTTAGAATCTGAGAAACAGATAAAAATCTTTCCTCTGTAGATATTTTTTGGAAAATATCATTTAAACCAGCGACGAGATCCTCGTAATAATCGGAATATTCTCCAACTTTGAGCTGTAACGCAGAGCACACTGTAGCTGCAGAGGTTGTGATGGTAACCAGGGGTCAGATTCATGAAGGTACTTACGAAGGTTTTTCTTCTTAGCTACGAATGTTTTCCTTCTTAGCGCCTTCGTGGCGGCTACGTCGTTATTCAGGTAGCTACACTAAGTCGAAAAACCTTCATAAGTTTGGTCCGGTGATCTTAGTGAGGTGTCGACCACTCGTAGCTTTACGTAAACTGGATATAACTCAATTTTTCTCTACTACATAACACTAGGATCGATTTTAAGATTTTGGAACATAAACAAAAGATTATAGCAATTGAATCTCGTAAAGAGGAGTCCTTCGTGTTAGTTATATATGCATTCTCTGCTTGAAACTTTGAGTAAATATGTCTTTTATGATATTAGAATTAGTTTTATAATGGCAAGATATTATACCAGTAGTTATTAAGTAAATAAACACTGGTGAACATGAAATATGAGAGAAGATGATGAGACCTGCCTGATGGGATCATTTACTATCACCAAATGCTCCTGTTCACCTAGTAGTAAGGGTGTACCTTAGCTATACATACCCATTTCAAATTTATTTAGTTTGGTTTTATTTTGGAATTAAATCTGGGTGAGACATAAAATAAAAATATGCTACACAAATGATGTTAGGTAAGGAGAAGGGTAAAAAAGTAAAAAACTTTATTCATTTAATAATTAAAGTTATAATTATGACTACATGGACATTAAAAAAGAGAGAGGGAAGTAGGGGTCCAAGACCTCTTCCTGTTACACAACTTGGGTGTGGAACAAGTAATTATCAAAAGAAGGCACCATGCCGGGAAGGCTATGTAGCAGTAAGGCAGTGAGGTGAGGCAGCTACTTATTTGAGAAATGCTTATTTTATTTACCTTATAAGCTGAGGCAGCTTATTTTATTTGAGGAATACTCAGCTGATTCCTCTACATTTAGCATGGAACAAATTTGTGTCCAAGACCTCTTCCTGTTACAAAATTTGGCTGTGTGTAACCAAACTAGAAGTGCTCTACAAATCAAGGGACCCAGAATGTGGAATGACCTCCCGAATCATGTCAAAGGCTGTACCTCTCTCAACCGGTTTAAGAGTAAAACCAAGTACTACCTAATTAACTCCATGTAATCTACCTTACCTCCTAAATGTCAACCCATGTCTTGCTATTCTTTAAACAACGCTGTTCACCAACGTGTACAATTGCTGATTTGTGCTATGTTAACCCCTCCCCTTTTTTATTTTTTATTCCTTCTTTCAACACAATTTATACCTAATCCCGATTACTATTAAGTTTTAGTCTAAGTGTTTTCCCCCCACACCTTGCCCGAAATGCTATGAGTATTAGTGGCTTTAGGTATTGTATGTACTAGCTCTGACTATAAATAAAACCTGATGTTTGTAAACCAACTGTATGTACTTTTCCTGAATAAAATTTATTTTTTATTATTTATTACAAATACAAATACAAATATAAATATATATTCAGGTAAAGTACATACATACAAGGTGAAATACAAAAGTTGATGGATTTATTGATAGGGCTAGTACATACAATGCCTAAAGCCACTATTACGCAAAGCGTTTCGGGCAAGAAAAACACTAAGACTAAAACTTAATACTAACTTAGATTAAAGTATAAATTGTGTTGAGAAAAAATCAGAAAAAAATGAAAAAAAAGAAGGGGGGGGGGGGGAACATGGCAGAAAAAGGCAAAAATACAATTTGGTCAACAAACAGCATTGTTTAAAATCGTAGACATGGGTTGACATTTAGGGGTGAGGTAGGTTACATTGTGTTAATTAGGTGGTACTTAGTTTTTATCTTAAACTGGTTGGGAGAGGTACAGTCTTTAACATAATTGGGAAGGTCATTCTACATTCGAGGTCCCTTGATTTGTAAAGCATTTCTAGTTTGACTAAGTCGTACTCTTGGAATATCAAATAGGTATTTGCTTCTGGTGTGGTGCTCATGGGATCTGTTACAACCTTCTAGGAAGCTTTTAAGGTCAGGAGTGACATTGCAGTCCAGCGTTTTATATATATAAAATACACATGAGAGGATGTGCAGTGACTTAATATCTAACATATTCAGAGATTTGAGTAAGGATACCGAGTGATATCTGGGGCCAGAGTTAGATATTGTCCTAATAGCAACTTTGTGTTGAGTAATTAGAGGATGTAAATGATTTTGGGTAGTAGAACCCCAAGCACAAATACCATAGTTGAGATAAGGATAGATGAGAGATTAATAGAGTGTCACCAGGGCAGGGCGAGGTGCATAATATCTGATCTTAGAAAGAATGCGAACAGTTTTTTAAACTTTTTTTGATATATTTAGAATGGGTCCCTGGAAATTCAGCTTCCGATCAATGAGATCTCCAAGGAATTTGCCATCTACTTTGTTACAAATTTGGGTATTGTTAATCCTGAGATTTATTTGATTTGAGGATTTATTGCCAAACAAAATATAGAAAGTTTTGTCAATATTGAGGGGGAGTTTTTTGCCAGTTAGCCAGTGATGGACTTTATTTAGCACAGTATTCATTGTGACATTTAGAGCAAGGGGGTCAGGACTGGAGTAAATGAAGGTCGTGTCGTCAGCAAATAGAATTGGTTTGAGGTGTTGGGAGGCATTTGGAAGGTCATTAATGTAGATGAGAAAGAGGAGAGGGCCAAGTATGCTCCCCTGGGGAACACCAATGTTGATGAGTAGGGTGGGAGAAATTGAATTATTCACAGAAACATATTGGAGCCTGTCAGTAAGGTAAGACTTTAGGTACTGCAGGGAGTGACCTCTGACTCCATAATATTGTAATTTAAGAAGAAGGTTTTGGTGGTTGACAGTGTCAAAAGCCTTACGCAGGTCCACAAATAACCCAATAGGGAACTTATTTTTATCAAGAGCGGCATGTATCAAGTTAATCATACAAATAAGTGCATTGTTAGTGCTTTTTTGGGGTCTGAAGCCATATTGACACGAGCTAAGTATATTGTGTTTTGCTAGATAAGAGTAAAGCTGCTTGTAGATAAGCTTTTTCAAATATTTTAGACAAGTTTGGCAGAATTGATGTAGGTCTGAAGTTGTTAACATCAGTGGGATCACCACATTTGTGGACAGGGGTTACTCTCGCTGTTTTTAGAATATCTGGAAAGGTTTGGAGTTCAAGTGACTTGTTGAAGAGCAATCCAGTGGCAGGAGCTAAAAATCTGGAGGCATTTTTGTAAATAAGAGTTGGTATCTCCTCAAGGGCACTAGACTTGGTTTTAAGGGAAAGGATTATGTCAGTAGCATCAGTGGAATTAGTAGGCATTAGGTACTGATACTGGGGATAATTACCTGTAAGATAGTCCTGAATATTAGTACTGGAAGATGGAATATCATTTGCAAGGGACGACCCAATGGAAGAGAAGAACCTATTGAACTCAAAAGCAGTGTCAGAGGCTGAAAGCAGACCATCATTATTTGATAGGAGTATTGGTTTGTTATTTAAAATCTTCTTTGACCCCAATATTTGTGAAATTGTGCTCCATGTTTTCTTAATGTTGCTCTTTGTGTGGGTAAATTTATCTTCGTAGTATTTAATTTTGGCTCTCCTAATTATCTTAGATAGCAATGATGAGTAATTGTTTGAAAATTCTTTGGAGACGATTCCTAACCTATACTTCTTTTCAAGGTCATGTTTTTTATTAATGGATTTAAGTATCCCCTTTGTAAGCCAAGGATTGTTTAGCCTTTTAGTTGTGACTTGTTTCGTTAGTATAGGACAGTGGGTGTTATAAAGGATGAGAGTTTTATAAAGAAAAGATTGCACTGCTAGGTTGATGTTCCCTATGTTACCTAATTCGGACTCCCAGTTGACATTAGCAACAGCAGCTATAAAATTGCCTATGGCAGTTTCATTGTGCAGCCTAAAGCTTATCTCCCTTGTCTCTAGAGGTGGTTTGTTAATGTTAGTTAGGAGAAATGTGGGGTAATGATCTTTTTTTTTTTTTTTTTTTTTTTTTTGAGATATATACAAGAGTTGTTACATTCTTGTACAGCCACTAGTACGCGTAGCGTTTCGGGCAAGTCCTTAATCCTATGGTCCCTGGAATACGATCCCCTGCCGCGAAGAATCGTTTTTTCATCCAAGTACACATTTTACTGTTGCGTTAAACAGAGGCTACAGTTAAGGAATTGCGCCCAGTAAATCCTCCCCGGCCAGGATACGAACCCATGACATAGCGCTCGCGGAACGCCAGGCGAGTGTCTTATCACTACACCACGGAGACTGCAAGTGCTATCGATGATTATCCCTGAAGTAAGCGGAGAGGTTATGTTGGTCCAGATGTGATCAAGAGCTGTGGCAGTACTATCAGTGATTCTAGTAGGTTTAGTCATTAAGGGTATGAGGAAGCAGGAATTCATACAGTTGAGGAAGCTGGCAGAAGTAGAGTTTTCAGGCTCGCAGAGGTCAATATTAAAGTCCCCTGCGATAATTAGATGGTTTTTGTTCAGTCTGTTATCTACTATTAGATTTCTAAGATTAGAGTTGAATTCGGACACATCTGTGTTAGGAATTCTATAGACTGCTCCCACAGTCAGGACAGACTCAGCACCCTTGCCTGTGAAACTGGCGAAGATATACTCCCCACATTAGTCTCTAGTTCTAATTACTTTTAAGCAAGTTAGTTCTTGGTGGTAATAAAGAGCAGTACCACCACCTCTCTGAATTGGTCGACAGTTGTGAATTGCTGAGTAGTTTGGCATGTTAAAGAGTTGAGTAGTATCCTCTTTTAACCACGTTTCAGTAAGTATAATAAAAGATAATTTGTTGTCAGTAGTTTCAATCAAGGCACTAACATCATCGAAGTGTTTGCTTAGTGATCTTACATTCAAGTTAATTACAGAGATATTGTGATTATGTGTTAGTACATTGTTTACATCATAAGCTGTAAAATATCTGCAATTTTGATTATTAAAGTGATGATTGTCATAGATAGTGGATAAGAGTTTTAGTTCAGGGTCTATACTTGTTTGCATAAGAAGGCTGGTTGTAGGAAAACAAGGCCAGAATGGCAATTACAAAACAAAATTTTGACATAAAAGGGGGAAAAATAAAAATATAAACACGATTATACAAGACAAACACAAAATAAACAAAAAAAAAATGACAAATAAGGTAGATTGCTTACAAGTACTCTCAGGTACACTGTAAGTAATAATTTGCATTTTGAGACAGGCAAAGCCAGGGGTACAATGGAGTAAGGGAGTATGGCGGGCTAGGCAACCTAGATAATAAATGAAAGCAAAGATAAAAGTTGAATAATAAATATATGCAAATTTAATCTAATGATTATTAACTATAAATAGATTAGTTATGATCCTATAATTAATAAGAACTAGAGAAAGTATTAATGCACTCAATTGATTAAGTCAAATAACTGACTAATATCAATTTAATTAAAATTTACTTTAAAAAAGTGTAACAAAGAGACTTTGGATACCTAGCCCGCACTAGGTGACAAGGGGGGTTAATTATGTTGACTCAATGAGAGGGATAATAAGGTGAGACAAACCACATTGGGAGAGGAAAGTGTTGAGGTTATCCTCATTAGCAATTGTAAACATTTTTCCCTCTGAGGTCTTTCTCACTTTAATCATGTCATCTCTAACGAAGCACTGATGAATCGCAGCTGGGTTTTGTTTACGGATTTGAAGCAGGCGGTGGAGGAGTTGCTGTCTTTTTCTAGTCAAGCACTCGTTGATGTAGATTCCCTTTCGTTGGGATGCAGCTGTCGGAACAAAACGCGATTTTGTTGACTGGTAAGCTAGTTTGAGGCGAATTTTTCGCTGATTTACGTATTTATAATACGTAGAATACGCTGGTTCGTATTTATTAATCAGTAAGTATTAAAAGAAGGCACCAAGCTGGGAAGGCTATGTAGCACCATTGTGTGTACCAATAAACCAATTTTTTTTAACAAATAATGCACCTGTATGGTAAAACAAATCCTGTCAGCTGTAAAAATATTGATGCAGTTATTTAAATAAAAAATATAATGAAAGAAATATTACTGGTTTATTTTTAACCTATCTTTTGTACTGTACAGTATATCCAAGGAAGTGAAAAATTGAGACATAATGCACAATTTATTGAATGATTAGCATATATTAGCAGTTCAAAAGAAATATGACTATTACATATCAGCATGAGATCTTAATGATCCATGGTTAACATGATTTAATAAGGATAATACAGTATTTGTAATAATACAAACTATAATTTAAAATCTTTATTACTGATTTATTTTATTAAGAAGATTAGGTATACACAGCAATGTGCTGCTACCCTATTATATATGGAATATTACACAGTGTAGATAAAAAAACTAGCTATAAGTTTATTTAATACTCCCATCTCACAGGATGGTTAGACATACATGGAATCAATTTAGAAAATACCAGTCTCAAAACAAAAAACAAATCAACTCTGACTAAACAACTCACGATTATAGCTGGTACACTCTGTGCTATACAATATTTGCGATTTAATAAGGAAATAACCCTGTATATCAAATATTCTTTCCTCCAGTGACTTGATAAGAGGAATTAGCTGCCCATTCCTCACTCAATTCCTTTTTGTGGTGTTTGGTGCTACAAGTTCCATTGTTCATTAGTAATGTTATGTTAAGTGATTCCAAGTACATTCTGGTGCAGTGTAATAAGTATAAATATTATTGTTTTTTTCAGCAGTTGAAGTGCATTATAGACAAATTTTATGTTTTCCCCAGACCTTAATCTGAAGTTTCCTTTAGCATTTTATATTAAATGTTACAGTATCTGTGTTTATAGTACTATACTCTATAACTTTATTATAAGCTAATTACAGCAGTTGCTATAACATTGCAGAATATTCTTGTATTCTTTCCACAGTGCTTTTTTTTTTTATTATTATTATTATTATTATTATTATTTACACATTTACAGAAAGTTAATTTGTTTTAAATTCTTGATGCCTTATTGCTACATGTTCTGCATTACATGTTAATTCTTTTGTGTATATTTTTCTACATTTTATCCATTATTAAGTATCATATTGTACTACATGTTGAGTGTTGTATACTTGTGTAATTATTTTCATGAAATTTACATCTCTCAGTTTTATGATAAAATTTACTATGCTTTACCTGATCCAATTAATTTACATAACTCCAGTTTCAAGTCATGTGCATACCAGATTGCATATTTAATTTATAATTTTGCTGATTCATATATTTTGTGTGTGTGTGTGTGTGAGGGGTGTTGTATACTTGTGTGTTGTATACTTGTTTAATTATTTTCATGAAATTTACATTTCTCAGTTTTATGATAAAATTTACAATGCTTTACCTGATCCAATTAATTTACATAACTCCAGTTTCAAGTCATGTGCATACCAGATTGCATATTTAATTTACAATTTTGCTGATTCATATATTTTGTGTGTGTGTGACATTTCTCAGTTTTATGATAAAATTTACTATGCTTTACCTGATCCAATTAATTTACGTAACTCCAGTTTCAAGTCATGTGCACACCAGATTGCATATTTAATTTATAATTTTGCTGATTCATATATTTAGTGTGTGTGTGTGTGAGGGGTGGAGGCCAGCACAACCACAGGCCTCCCCACCACCGATGGAGACTCAGTCACCAGAAGAACTGGCTACTTCCCACGGCAATATTAACATGGACTCAGAAAGCAGCCAGTCAGTCGAGGAGGGTGAGTATCAAGACGTTCTAACAAGGCAACAGAAGAAACGGTTAAGACAGGATGCAAGGCGTAGTGTTGACAGTAATGGTACACTTAACGGAAACGACAAGAGAATGAAGAACGACGCCGAGACTGATGTCGACAAACGGACGGAACGATGTCAGGAAGGTGAGGGTCAGCGGAGATGGAGGCTTCTCTTCCCTGCCTCATGCACGCTGGCCTATCATCAGAAGCTGCTGTGGACAGTCACACTTCGAAGAGAACACCGCAAGTTCAAACCCCTGCTGAAGCAAGTGTAAACAGACCTTACTTAACGGTAGGTTTTATGGAGGCAGTGGAGTGTCTTACCCAGCAAGGATATGATGGAATTGTTATGGAAATACCGGAGGGGAACGAGAAGCTGACGAAGGTAATTATCTATAAATACCCTCAGATTCTGGACCCCGAATTCATCCTCGACGACCAACGATTTGTGTGGGCCAAGCGTCACCTTATTAAAGGTGAAGCTAGGAGTCAGGTGGTGGCTCTAGTGAGAGGTGAAGTTCCCGAGAAAGTGTTCATCACCGGGGCTGGCTACAGGCATGTAGCAAAGTATGTGGAAGAGCCCATAATATGCCTGAAATGCTGCAGATGGGGGCATAAATCCTGGAGCTGTCAAAATGATCCACGATGTCGTTTCTGCGGAAAGTCTCACCTCTCTAATGTGTGTAGAAACAGACTTAATCTGGGTGAGAAAATAGTTCCCAGATGCTGCAACTGTGGAGGTGTTCACAATGCCAGCTCAGCTGTGTGTAGCAAGAGGCCGAGTATGGGTGTTATCCGGCCGGTGAATGTTACAGAGCAAGCAAGAGCTCTTACCCAGACACCGGGAGCACAGCAAAACAGTCTGCCCCAAACAGCACCAGTGAACCGGACGAATGCGTGGGTAAAGGAGTCTCCTTTACTTCGTCAGGCTCAAACAACAAGCAGCCACGCCACCACTCAGGACTCCGGCAGTGACAATGTAACGGTGAGTGAAGTGGCTACTGTGGCTCAGAAAGAGGGTCATAATAATATGGTCAAGGAGGTGTGGGCTGAACTAAGAAAAGTTGGTGAGTTCCTCCGAAATCTTGGGCAGAGAATCGAGTCCATCGAGGCGAAATTAAACGTTCAGGAGGTCAAGGAAATTCACAAAACTGTGAAGGAAAATCAGGATATAGTGGTTGAGGGCAATAATGAAATATTGAGTGATGAAATGAAGGAAAGTGAAGTGTGTGTGAATGATGATAGTCGTAGTGAAAGGAAGAACCCTATAATTACACATAAAATGAAGGAATCATTTGTGCCAATAATGGACGTCACAGGGCTGAAAAAATCTCTTGAGAATCGCAATGTCGCTTTTGCTGGTGAACTTGGGAGGAGGTGGGAGATGTTATGCAAGGTATGGCTATCATTTAGTGAATTTATTGGGGATGACTTAGGCAGTGAATTGATTAATAATGGATGACCCTAGACTGAAAGTTTTGTCATGGAATGTTAATGGTTTAAGAAACAGGGTTACAGATGTTCATTGTTATGTGATGGGAAATGATATTGATGTTGTAGCTCTCCAGGAGACAGGGGATAGGAATGAAGGCTTATTTAAATTAAATGGTTATAAAGGGTTTCACCTCTTCGCCGCAAATAACATCAGAGGCACGTCGATTTATGTAAAGAACTCCATACCAGCAGAGTTAGTAGAACCGCCATCAAAAACGCAAGGTATAGAGAGTGTCTGTGTTAAATTATCATTAAGGGAAGGGGAATTTATTGTAGTTAATTTGTATGTATCCAGGAACTGCTTCGACGCTAACTATCTACCTGACTGCATTTATACTAATCCTTCACTGGTCATTGGGTACCTTAATGCTCGCACACAAGCCTTGGGACAGTGGGTAGCATTAATACTAATGGGGTCAAGTGGTTACAGTTTCTACAATATCATCCAGATACCTGTCTATTGGGAAACAATGAACCAACTCACATCAGGGGAGGACGGCTTGACTATGCCTGCATGTTAAACTCTCAGGGGATTATGGGGGAGGCTCGGGTTGTTCGGGAACTACTTAGTGACCACTTTGCCTTGAACGTTGAATTACCACTGGGGAAAAAACAAGTCCACTTTCAAAGGAAAAGGCTAAATATTAATAAAGATATGAAAAATTATTTTATTCAAAATATGGGAGATTGGTATCAACAATACACGCCGCTCTGCGTTGATAATTTTTACGAGGATATGGTCGAGAACATAGAGAAATTAGTACAGAGGGAAAATAACGGGGGCAGGGGAAGCAAGACGCATGGACCTAAGAAATTTAAATATTCCAATGATCAGCAAGTCAAGGGGTGGGAGAGAATGCTACGGAGTGCACATAAAGAATGGTTAAAAAATGGAATGAGGGATGAAGAGAAAAATACAATGTTGGAAGTGGCTAGGGAATGCAGTCAAGTGAGGAAGGAGGCGCGGGATAGATACTGGCAAGACTTTGCTCAGTCCATTGGTAATACTGTTACGAACCCGGATCCAGCGTCCGAGCACGGAGCAGTGACGACCGCGCCATCTGTGGGTCAGCTCCCGAAAACCCCCTCCAAACGGACGACGAAACCTGGTGAGGACGACGTGTACTGGCCACAAGGGCCAGTTTCCAGTCCGGTTCAGCTCACAACACCGTCGCTGCTGACCTCTGGTGAGGTGGTGCTCAGACTACAACGCCATCTATGGAGTGGATATGGCGGGCGTTTGTGTCTGAGCCTGTAAGTGAGGTGTTTTAGTACTCCTGTTATTGATGATGTGTCTGCTTACAGAGTCGACCTGGGACTGCTGTGATGGAAGTTGAGTCAGTCTACCCGAGGCAGCCGTCCCCTTACCTTGTGCCTTGCTCCAGCAGCTGTGAAGTCGTCTCCCGGAAGAACACTGTGGTGTGTTACCCTGCCAGCGTAGTGGCAGTAGAAGGATTGTCTTACCTGGGACCGACTGCTGGAGACGGTTATCCACTGGGGTTTTGAGGACAGGAGAGTGATTGGTGGTATCACACGAGGATCCTGACTAGGGCGCTACCCTAGTATCGCAGGTGGAGTGGCCTGACCAGCGTTGCTGATCCGGAACCTGCCAGCAGACCTGCTGGACTTGTGGTTGACGGCCTCCACGGCGGTGCCCCCAGTGGAACTGTGTTTTGGCTGGCCTGTGTTTGGGGTAGACTCAGCTTGATCGGAAGATTCGTCAAGAGACCACGAAAGCACCGAGAACTTAGCACCGAGAGCGTGGATCCAGAGTCTTCAGGAAAAGACACTTTGATGTGAATAATTCCCCTGTATAGTGTTAATATCCCTCCCCCTGTGTACTCTTTTTATATATTATTTACTGGTGATGGTAATTATAGTCTTAAGTTCTTAACTTTCTTTCCCTTCCCCCTTTAAGTTTCTTGCGTCACGGATCTCATTCCCTGAAAGCCACTACTGGCTTGGGGCCGGAGACTACTTCCTCATAACATCAGAGTAAGAACCCCGTTGCGTCCCTAGAGGGCCGTAACAAATACTAAGAACCTTAAAGACATATGGAGAGCAGTAAATAAAGTCAGGGGTTGTAAGACCAAATTCATTGCTCACTCAGATCCAGGGAAGGTTGCTAATGAGTTAGTAGATAAATGGGCAAGTGCTGCTGGTATGGAGTCCTTACCTGCAGACACGAGAGTCACCATTGAGTCATGGGAAAATATTAGAAATGGAGTAACTTTATGTGCCTTAAATACAAGATCTATAGCGTGCACTGAGATAACTCACGATGAGCTACTGGATGCTATAAAAAGTGGCAGCTCTACTGCTCCTGGGAAAGATGGAGTAACGTATGACATTCTTAATTATTTAGCCGGTATGAAACCTAGTCCCTTACTTGATTTGTTTAATATGAGTTATAGAGAGGGAAAGTTACCAAGAAAATGGAAAGAGGCTGTCATCATTCCTATCCCTAAGTCAAACGGAGGCTACAAACCTGTCTCCTTAATATCCTGCTTTTGTAAAATGATGGAAAGGATTTTGTTAAATAGGCTACTCTGCCTTGTAGGTGATAACATGTCCAGTAATCTCTGGTTTTATCAAAGGCAAAAGTACTGCGGATTGTCTCTTAAAGTGTTTGTCTAATATGGATGACAATTGTAGAGTTTTTGTTGATCTACAAGGAGCATTTGATAAAGCCAATGGGGAAGTAATCATATACGAATTAGCCAATCTGGGAATAACAGGGAGATTGCTACACTGGATAAGGGATTATCTACAAGGCAGAAAAGGTCAGGTGTATTATCAGGGATACATGTCTGAGGAACGGAGGTTTCAGTTAGGTACCCCACAAGGGGGAGTATTAAGTCCCACCTTATTCAATGTATTAATGAACAGATTAGCATCAGAGATGTATCCTCCAGGGGTCACGACGATCATATATGCTGATGACATTCTTATACAAGGCACTTCCGGGAACAAAATTCAAACTGCTCTTAACATACTTGGTACAACCTGTCACAAGTTAGGCTTAGTTATAAATGCAGATAAAACCAAATATGTGTATAGGAAACGAAGAAATATAACACTTACTCTAAATGGTGTGGAACTGAGCCGTGTTCAGAAGTACAAGTATCTGGGCATGTATGTTGGATACACATGTGAGAGTAAAAATGCTGAAATAAATCATATCAGCACCTTATGTAAAGCCCGTCTGCATCCTCTAAAGGCACTGGCTTTTTCTGGTAAAGGTGTTGGGGTACCTATCTTACGGATGTTATACATAAGCACTGTTCGGTCCCTGATAGACTACGCAGCACCCGTTTTGTCTTACACAGGCCAAGGCAGAATTCAAAAAATAGAGCTGATACAGAACGAGGCTATGAGGATTATTCTTGGATGTCAAAGAAATGCAATGATTGAAATAATGAGAATGGAATTAAATTTACAGAGTGTGTGTGATAGAGTCCGTGACATTAACACTAGAGTAGCTATTCGTTTCATGCGGAGAAAAGGAGGGGATAAGCTGTTTGAGAGCGTTCAGACCTGCTTGAGTGACGTACACACTACCAGGAAACTGAGGGAGACACGCTACACGAGGGGATTAGCTCCTGACCTCAGGAAATACGATGTACTTGACTGCTGTAAACCCTCTCGACAGTGTAATATGTCTGCTCCCTGGAAAGTACAGAAAATAGACGTCGAAATTGTACCCCCTCAAGGTGAAAAAGATTCATCATGAACCGGGACAATTATGGTGTTTGTATGGAAGCATGATATCTCGGTTACCAAGAGGCAACAGTTTACATGTATATTGCGACGGGTCGGTGGCGGAGGACGGCAGGGCAGGGTGTGGTGTCCTAATAAGGGAATATACGGAGTTTGGGACTGTGGACAGGATAATTGAACTCCGGCTTAGTAATTATATATCATCCACACAAGCTGAACTGCAGGCCATTCTGGCGTGTTTGGAGGAAGTACGTCATGACAACAAAAATGTTTTTGTATTTGTCGATAGCCGAGGAGCACTGGAGTCCTTAAACAGTCGAAACCCAGTCTTCATGTCTATAGTTGAGGATTGTAAGAGAAGAATAACTGAGATACAGCTGAAAGGTCATAGTGTGAAATTCATGTGGATTCCATCTCATGTTGGAATAGTGCTCAATGAGGTGGCGGATGACTTGGCCAAACGTGCCACATCAAAACCACAAATTGACATTGAATGTGAATTCACAATGAGACAAATAAGAAGCAAAATCAGAAATATTCAGGCACAGGCAGGAGTGGAGAGGAGAGGGATAATGTATGACAGAAGTCTAACCATGCAACACTACATGTATGTGAGTCAAAACACCCATTTCACTTATGGTAAAAGGAGAAATGCTTGGAGTGACTCTGTGTACATGCGGCTCAGGCATGGGTACAAATATTACTGGGAATATGGGATAGGTGTTCATGATAATGACACGAAGTGTAAACTATGTGGTATGTTAAGGTCTCACACCCTTGCCCATTATGTTCTTGATTGTCCATTGATTAATGTATATAGAAACACTGAGATAAGGACTGTTCCTGAGCAAATAGCCTGGATGTGTCACAAAGGAAAGGTTGATGATATTCTTGAGAGATATAAGAATTTTGCACCAAGACTGTAATATTTTGTTGAATTATCCGTATAACTAGGTCATAAAAGTATTTGTGTACGTCTGATACCATACTACTTGTGAAGGAGGAAATGTACATGTTTATCTCTCAGAATGTTTGGTAACAGGTTTATTGTTTGTGATGTGTGTCTATGTATGTACTAACACGTTGTACTGAACGGGGTGAGAATAGCTTGAGCTACCTCATCCCTTTGTGTGTATTTTACCTCAATAAACTTATTTCAATTTCAACTCACGATTTTCACAAGAGGTAAGCACTGAATCATGGAAACATTATATTATAATTACTCTTACCAGTTTCTACAAGACTCCTCTCTAACAATGTATTTTTTAACATGTTTAGGTATACACAGCAATGTGCTGCTTCCCTATTCTGTATGAACGACCACACAGTGTAGATCAAAAACCAGCTACAAGCTCATCCAACATCCTCACCTCACAGGATGGCAAGTCATACATGTAATCAGGAGAGAACAAAATACTTAAGGCTGATCTATTAGCCTCCACTGGCAAAATCTGGGTGCAGCACAAGAATATCTTCCAATATTCCTGAGTGTATGAAGTAATTGCAGAGCTCAACGTACCTCATACCATTTGGTATGAAGTCACTGATAACAGGGCAATCACAGATATAGTGTTGGAGAGAATGTTCTCTCAAGTAGGACTGAAAACATGTTTTTTCCACCAAGAGGGTTATAAACCCATGGAACGGCTTACCCGCTTGTTACGACCCTGGGTTCTCCAGTGGAAACCAGAGGTCAAAATTGAGCTATTAAACTTTCAGGTAGTACAGTTGAGTGCATCTCGAGCGGCAATTGTTTGTATCTTCCCTGCCAGACGTAAGACTATTATTGTTTCTCAAAGAGCATTTAAAGACTGAGCTGGGGGTTGATTATTAAATAATAACATAGGCACCAACTTTGCTTACTAATACTTTCTAATCATTTGTAAAGTAACAATACGTTGCATAGGGGAAGATCTTTAATGTGCTTAGCTGCACGATCAATTAGGCTCCTTCCGGCACCACGACATGGGAGGCCTAGCTGGTCGCTAGGAGGTTCTTCTCTGGCTGGCGTTCGTGCGGACGAGACCTACTCTGTGGCTGCACCCCTAATCTCCTCCCTTCTCCTCTTACTTATTTCCCTTACCTTAAGTTCCTGTACCATTAAGTAAAGTATTGTATGATTTCTAAGTGTACCTACTCTGGTAGTAACGATTGGTGAGACCTGGGGATAGTATTTGCCAGTGTTTTGGGTACCCCTAAGTGTTGTGTTTTGTATTAGGGTCCCACGTGGTATCACTACCCTAAGCTGCATCCAGCTTCAGTGCTTATCCAGTAGTACTTTACCCTAGCTTGTTATTAGTGTAAACCTTGTATCCTGCCTATGTGGACCAAGGCTTTTAACGTAAGATAGTGTGGTAAAGTTATTATTATTATTGTTATTGGTGTGAGTGTATATGGGGGGTTGTTAAGGGGTTAATAAATAAGTACATGAATTACAGAGTATCCTTTCTTCCTGTGTGGAAGCGCATTGATCAACCCTTAGACTAACATATATGGTCTAGTAGCAAGTTATTACTACTGTGGATAGTTTATTTTGGGGGCCGGGCCTTTTAGCTCTCCCATATTTGATACTCTTGTCTTCTAACTACCCTTACCCCTTAATAGTACCAAGTCCCCCATAGAAGCCAATACACCATTATTTATAACACCGCTGAAGCCGTAAATGCCAAATTCCAGCTAAAAAATATCATTAAGACAATTGCCGGGCCCTTTAACAAGCCGCCGGCTTTCTGTCCTCGTCGAGGCCACTAGATAGTTAGTGGCCCTTATCTTGAGATTTTGAGGTTATCTTGAGATGATTTCGGGGCTTTAGTGTCCCCGCGGCCCGGTCCTCGACCAGGCTTACACCCCCAAGAAGCAGCCCATGACAGCTGACTAACTCCCAGGTACCTATTTTACTGCTAGGTAACAGGGGCATAGGGTGAAAGAAACTCTGCCCATTGTTTCTCGCCGGCGCCAGGGATCGAACTCGGGACCACACGATTACAAGTCCAACGTGCTGTCCGCTCGGTCGACCGGCTCCTTGGCCGGCCGACCGGCCCTTGGGTAAATTCAGTAAATATATACAATAATTGTCAGCGCATCTTCCGAGCAACAAGGACAGCTACACAGTATCTCTTAGAATTACGTAGGTAAACAACAAATGTAACATATTTGTTTACTACAGTGTTGGTGCTGCCTGTAGAAGTTGAAAAAACAGTTTTACTTCGAAATATACTAATTTTATAAGAAAATTTGACGTAAATAAGAGGCAGCAGAGCTCCAATAGTCCAGCGCTAAATCTTCAATATGAAGAATGTTGCTGCTCTCTGATTGGCCAAACGAAACACAGTAGTGACCTCTATCGGCACGCAGGTGAACCAATAAATATCTTCCTAAGTGGACCTGTGTGAATTGCATCTAAGCATCTTCTTAGGGCATACTTACCTTCGCAGCAAACCTACTTACGAAGAAATACATGGAGCTTCGTGAATCTAGGTCCAGGAACGCTGCAGCGGCCTGAGCATGTCCGGGAACCCCTAAGCAGTGGGAGTTGTGTCAACCAACATCTTAGAGGTATGTAATATGTCGTTGAACGTGTATAAATTCCATTCTATATAACAACGAATTCCCATGTCTATAAAACTTTGCTTTTCGCTAGATCACTCACCACCTTTTGCTTTAAAAGCTGCACCAGATGGTTGAAAAAGAAGGCTTCTGGTCCAATCTTAAGACTCTTTACCTGGTCCACAGCTGCAGCAGCGACCCCAACTAGGTGTCCCCATTTATTAAAGCTATCAAACACACCTTTGATAGGGTGAAAGAGGGTCACCTTCTCTAAGAAAATCTTCATTAGATGGTCCAAAGTCATGTAGTGACTAGAATTGACCAACCCAGCAGCTGCTTCCATACCCGAGGCAGCATCCTGAAGGTACGTCGCTGGCCACATCCCGACTAAGTGCAGCAGTTCAAGCAGCAGGTGCGGGTTGGGGCACACTTCACTGTCGCTGAACATGGTGAGTACCCAGGGTTTTAAGGCACCTCGCACCCATGGCCACAGAGGGCTGCGAGAGTTTGGACCCCAATCTCGACATTCAACAGCAACACCCAGCGATTGCAAAAGATGAGGTAAACCCCAACCCGCCTCATCCTGAATCACCTCATCCTAAACTACTTCGTCTGAAACCACCTAACCTAGAAACCCCTAATTGGGATCCTTTCTCTGATATAACACTCCCTTGAGAAGGTGGTATGCAGGAATCGACTGGAACACTAGAGGCTTCAACTTTTCAGGAGTCCCTTCGACGATCTGAAAGGACGCGCAGTACCCCTACACATCTGCGGGACTATGTTACTTAAAACTAGATGGGGTGAATGTAGTAAAAGTGTTATATATTATCGTACCGGATGGATGCTCGCCTGAATGTTTTGTTTGGATGCTCGCTTGACTTGTTTGTATCGTCAGATCAGCTGTGTCGTGCTTGTGTACAGGTTTGTGGAATGTTAACTTCTAGTTTAATTTCTGTATATTCTAGCTTTAGTCATGTGCAGTTGACTTATTGTTATAGTGAATAGACAGTGCTTAAACTGTGTATAAGTATAGTGTATTAATGGCTTGTGTTATTGCAGGATGTAACTGTACTGTAATTATTTGATCAATAAAGCCACATGTCTGGCGACACTTCTCATTCACCTCACCCACCCTACCCATTAACACTTGTGTTCCACATGTCAGTGTGTACTTGGCCCTCTCCTCTTTCTCATCTCCATTAATGACCTTCCAAATGCCTCTGAACACCTCTAGCCCATTTTATTTGCCGATGACAAAACCTTAATTTTCTCCAGTTTTCATCCTCTTATTCTGAATGACAGTTAATACTGAACTCAATAAAGTCCATCGTTGGCTAACTGAATTGTGACGCTATTGTGATTTCTGTGTGTATTGAGGTCAGGGCGAAGTGGAAGAATAGCTTGTTGACAGAGCCCGAGTGCATGGGAGGAATTGTGTAAAACCCTTGTTTGTGTCTCGGAGAGGCTGCAGGATCCGAACTATAACAAACTTTGTTGACAGACAACACACAGCCGCGCTATTTAAGTCCCTTAACATGCTAAACATACACTCACTCCACACATTCTCCTGTGCAATCTACATGTACAAAACCTTGTTCCTAAATGCTAATGTTGATCTGAAAAATTTTCACTATTTACTTAATAGAACCAATGAGCACTATACCGGAAATAAATACCGCTTATATATCCCCAGAGTAAGACTAAATCTGTGCAAACACTCCATGCAAATAATTAGTTATATTACCCTGCATTAGTTATATTACCCTGCAACCCGTTCTCGCACTTCCGTATAGTCAATATTGACTTATTAAATACGTGCATATGTGACATACTAGTTTATTGTGAATATTTTAGTTTACCTTGAAAAGCTTCATAGAAAACACCGACCTTACCTAACCTTCTTAGTATGTTAAGATAAGCATCTTATTGCTTCGTAATTACAATTATTACTTAACCTATTATAGGTATAGGTTAAGTAATAATTGTAATTACGAAGCAATAAGATGCTTATCTTAACATACTAGGAAGGTTAGGTAAGGTCGGTGTTTTCTATGAAGCTTTTCAAGGTAAACTAAAATATTCACAATAAATTAGTATGTCACATATGCACTTATTTAATAAGTCAATATTGACTTTAAGAAAGTGCGAGAACGGGATGCAACCTGACTGACATTTATAATTATCAGAGTCAGAAATCTCTATCTTAACTAAAGGAGGTGGGTTATATTAGCTTGACTAGGGCAATTATTTAAGCCTGACTGTCAATGTTTATTTTTTAAATCCTGGAAAATCACAAATTTTCCTGATTTTTTTGGGTTTCTCCTCACCAAAAATTGGGGTTGATGAATCATCTTCTAGCTGCTGCATTCTATTTGATGATATTTCAAAGTCTGTTGTCTTGCCATTGATCCATTAAATCCACGTCATCAAGATTCTGATTTATGGTCTGTTTAGTACACGCAGATCCAATACCATTAGAACCTAGAAAAAAGATAAAATATATAATAATAATAATAATAATAATAATAATAATAATAATAATAATAATAATAATAATAATAATGGAAATTTTTTTATAAATTTACATAAAAAATTAGAAAATTCCATGTTATAATTCGCTCACATCTATAACTAGAAATTGAACTGCTAGCATCAGGAAGAATGGCTCCATTGTTGAAGTCGGTTGATCAACTATGAATCAGTACTTTTTTCTCTATAAACTCTGGCCAATAATAAGGCCAGTGTTTTCTGCTATGCAAAGTATCTAGTAAGACAAACACACACTTTCCCAAGGGAGGAAGGTATTAAATGTTTGATATGCAATACCTAGAACACCTAGAGTCATGACATAATATTGGACACTGTATTGTTTTCTAACAGGAACATGAAGTGTAACAAATCTACTTAGTTTTCATGATAGAGTCACAGAGATTTTATAAGAAAGAGGTTGTTGGGCTTACTGTCTATCTAAACCTAAAAAAGGCTTTTGACAGTCCCACACAACAGGCTGTTCTAGAAACTGGAACATGCTGGAGGGATGACAGGGAGACGTCTGATATGAATGAAATGTTTTAACTGACAGATAGAGGAGGGCAGTAATCAGAGACAATGTAGGTGACTGGAGGAGTGTTATTAGTGGATTACCACAGGGTTCAGTTTCTGCACCAGTAATGTTCATCGTCTACATAAATGATGTTATGGCCCTGGGTTCCTTAGTTGGAAACCAGAGATCAAACTGAGCTCTAAATAATTACGTTACATTAATTCATAGAATTAGATCATGTGAGAAGGATAGTCAATTACAATAACAATTACATGCAGGACCCCTTAACGCTTTGTTCTGCAGTATTCCCGTCATCCTTGCCAAACGTAAGATGAATCTTGTTTCTCACAGAGCATTCAGACTCTGAGCTTGTTGACTATTAAATATAATATTGAACTAGTTATCAACTATTCTTAGAACTATTAAAGTAACCAGTATTGTACGTCGGTGAAGCTTTGTAATGTTTATAAGCTAAACGATCAGCTAGTTATCCTCCCGGCAACAACTGGAGAGGGCTCGGACATGGAGCTCCTTCGGTTTTCTCTGGACTACTGTGCTTGGGTCAACACCTCTCCTGTGTGACTCTGTCTCCTCCTTTTCCTACTCCTCTCTTCCCATACACCATGCTGGGGTTGTTTCACAGATAAGTTAATCAGTATTAAGGTATCGTGCTAGGTGCGTGTGTTTTATGTATAAGTATTGTGTAGTATAAGCCAGTGTTTTGGGCATCCTTAAGTGTTTTGTGTTTTTGACTAGGGTACCACATGGGGTACCCCAAGGTGCTTCAAGCCTCTTGAATACTTCTCTTCAAGTAGACTTTACCCTAGCTTTTCCAAGTGTAAGCCTTGTATCCTGTCTATGTGGACCAAGGTAGTTAAAGTAAGATAGTGTGTAAAGTGTTTTTATTATAGTAATGTATATGGGGGGTTGTTAGAGGGTTTAATAAATAAGTTAGTTTTTGAGGTGTATCCATTAAGCCTGTTGAAGTGGTGTAGATGATAACCAGACAGCAGACCTGTATTCTAAAACCTTGAAGCATTAACAGGAATCTATGTTCCTTGGGGGCCGGGCCTATCTATTCCACTATTTTTTATAAATCTTGATTCTAGCTATTGATCCTTCTCATTAATACTCCATATTCCCCATAACAAGTAACATTTTCATAACAAGTGGTTGGCCTGACCGGGAGGAACTTTTTAATTTTAAAAAATTAGATTTTTGAGTGCCAAAACTAAAATTCTTGCTTTCTGCAGAACGGTTGTGTGGTAGCCTAGGGTCCAGCTCAACTAGCAAAGGATACATCTTGCACTGACTGGACACCCAGCTGGATCACTTCACGATTGAGGTAAGTGTGGCCTTGTGATAGGGCCCGTGCAAATTTTTGTTTTTTCCCAATTTTTTTATTTTTTATATTTTACTTTGGCTAGGAGCTAGATTAATTAGTGATGACGGCTAAATTGCAGGAACTGGCAAATGACCCTTTAGTGGTAGAGATTAAGAAGCTCACTAAATCTAATTTAATATTGTTAGGCAAGGAATTTGGCCTCGAGTTAAATGATACTGATAAAAAGTGGACCATGGTGAATGAAATCTTACATCATTGAATAGACCAAGAACTATTGCCAATTGATACACCTTTATGCCAGCCCAGTCCAGTGAAAAGTGTAGCTAGTAGGAATATGGAGTTAGAATTACAACTAGCCCAGTTAAGACTGACAGAGCAAAAGCCTAGAGTAGCAGAGCAAGAGGCAAAATTGTTAAATTTGAAAATACTAAAGTTGAGGAGCAAAGGCTCAAAAATGAGGCAGAAAGAATTACAGCAAATTCCGCTGTACCACCACCTGCCTGGGACTCGAACCCCAGGCATTATGATAAAAAGCACAACGTGCCTGAATTTTCAGAGTCAGACCCTAAAAGGTTTTCAACCATTTTCAGAGACTGGCCATGTCCATGAACTGGCCAGAGGAAGAGTGGGTGAAAATCCTATAGGGAAGACTTAGAGGTAAGCCCCAAGATATTTTTATAAACATGCCTGACTGCAATTGTTTTGATTATAGTAAAGTCAGGGAACGGATCTAGAGGGCATATGAAATTACACCCGAAGCTCACCGCCAAGCTTATCGCAACCTTAGGCCTACTCAACACCAACCTCTCACTGAATTTGCTAATGACCAAATAAGAGTGTTTGAAAAATGGATTCGCTCGGCTGAAGCCGAAATATAGGAGGCACTCAAAAATTTAGTTTTAGCGGAGAATTTTATAGATAATATGCCAGAGCCTGTAGCATGGTAAGTTTGAGGAAGGACAGAGGTAAATTCTAATATTATGGATTTGGCCAAGATGGCAGAGAACTACCAGTTGGCAAGCAAAAGGCCCAATAAAAATGTTATAGCCCACATAGGAACAAAACTTATACCCACAGCCAGTCCAGACCAGCACATTCTAACCCTATAACTAATGCACCTTCTGTTTCAGACATAACTAACCCTGTTAAATTGTCTAGCCCCATGGCACCTAAGGGTGAACCAAAGGGCAATCCTGTTAATAATGTCTCTTCTCCTCGACGAGTCTATGGTCACTGTTAATGTGAAACCACATTACTAGCCGTTGTTAGCAACTGCACCCGGAAAAAAGACCCAATGCTCTTGTTGTGACACAGGGCTTGAGGCCTTCTGAAGGGTTAGGGCAGGGGTCTCCAAACTATGGCCTGCGGGCCACATCCGGCCCACCACATAATTTCATCCGGCCCTCCAAACAAATCCCTGTGTGGTGGCCTTGAAAAAATAATTATCGTACGAATGGCATCGCAGAATTATTCAAAGCTGGGGCTGCTGACTGGTGGCGCTCAACCCGAGTCAGTTTTCCTCTCTCTCGATAGTGTGTCGCACAGATACTAATACTGGTAGGTATGTGTTGTGCATTACAACCAATCAGTTGTGTATAACTGTATATTGTGGGGATGGAGAGCGAGTGGGGCTTCGCTGCTTCCGTTTCAGGGAGCACAAACACTGTACAATATTCTTTTCTCTGTACTTTGACAATGCCTTTATCTTAGTTATACAAAATAGCAATAATACTATTGTAGCCAAAAATATTGCATGTTTAAAATAGTTAAAATGGTAACCATTAAGTTTATCAACGAAAGCTGTTGCCATAATATTTACCACTTTATAATAATATGCTATGCTTTTTAACACCACATACAAGCTGTTTTTTTCCTGTAGAATTTATTTAATTTATTTTACCCTTATGTTTTCAGATATGGAAAAGATAAAGAAAAGAAAAGTGGACAGTGAGTGCCGTCGGTTCAATGACGAATGGAAGATAAAGTACTTTTTTGTGATAGCAAATGATAAAGCTTTATGCATAATATGTAGAGACAGTGTTGCTGTTCTGAAGGAATACAATATTCGTCGGCACTATGAATCTAAACATGGCTCAAGTTATTCTCACATCACAGGAGCAGAACGCACTAAAAAGTTTGAATCATTTCAGCACAGTCTGCATTCTCAACAAGCTGTTTTCAGTAAGAAAAAATCTGAAAATGAAAATTCAACTAGAGCCAGTTACAAAGTTGCCTATATGTTGGCTAAAAAAGGAAAACCTTTCACTGATGGTAGTATCATAAAAGAGTGTATAGTGGAAGCAGCAGGAGAGGTATGTCCAGAAAAAGTAAACCTCTTCAAAATGATAAGTCTTGGGTCAAATACTGTTGCTCGTAGAATTGAAGATTTAGGAGGCGACATAATTCGGCAAATAAAGGAAAAAACAAAAAGATTTTGTTGGTATTCTCTTGCGTTGGATGAATCAACTGATGTGTGTGATACTTCTCAGCTCTTAGTATTCATTCGTGGTATTGATAGTGAATTTAATGTGAGCCAAGAATTAGCATCAGTTCACAGCATGCACACCACAACAACTGGAGAGGACATTTTCAATGAAGTAAGTAAAACTATGACAGAATATAACCTGGAATGGAAACAAGTGCAGTGTGTGACAATTGATGGAGGAAAGAATATGTCTGGGACAAAGAAGGGTTTGGTTGGGCAAATTACAACAGCTTGTGAGGTTGGAGGATTCTCAAAACCCATTTTTCTGCATTGCCTTATCCATCAACAAGCATTGTGCCTAAAATATGTTGATATGTCTTGTGTCATGAAACCTGTTGTTTCTGTGGTTAATTTCATTAGATCTCATGCACTCAACCATCGCCAGTTCCGTGATTTCTTGAAAGAAATTGATGCGGAGTTTGTTAACTTGCCTTATTATACAGCAGTTAGATGGCTTAGTTGTGGAAAGGTTTTGCTGCATTTCTTTGAGCTCAGATTAGAAATTGATTGATTTCTCACAGAGAAAAATAAACCTCAGCCATTATTATCAGAATGTGAATGGATTTGGAAATTGGCATTTTTTGCAGATATGACAGGTCATATGAATAACTTGAATCTGAAATTGCAAGGCAAAACAAATTTGATCAGTGACTACTTTGTTCATGTCAAGGCATTCAGAGCAAAACTTGCGCTACTTGAAGGCCAGGTGAAGGTTAAGAATTTTGCTCATTTTCCATGTTGTGAAAAATTTCATGCAGAAAGTAAAGTTGAATTTCCTTTTTCATTTGCAAATGAAATAATTTCAGATTTGAAAAAACAGTTTCAGAAGCGATTTGCTGACCTTGATGCCAAAGCAAATGAAATCAGGCTCTTTCATAATCCATTTGACTGCAATGCTGAAAATCTTCCAACTCAATTTCAAATGGAAATTATTGATCTCCAGGCAGATGACAGACTGAAAGATAAGTATAGAGAAGGAAATCTGATTGAGTTTTATAAATGCCTGCAGCCAGATCAGTTTCCAAATTTGATAAAGTTTGCTTGTAGTTTTGTGTCCATTTTTGGTTCAACATACTTGTGTGAACAAACTTTTTCCAAAATGAAGTATGTGAAATTTAACTATTGAGCAAATTTGTCTGATGATCACTTGTAATCAATTCTTACAATTGGCTCATCTAATCTGGAACCTGATTTTAATGAAATTTTGAAGTCAAAACGACAGTATCATTCGTCACACTAATTTGGTTGCATAAAACTAAAGGCAGGAATCTATTTAGTTTACCCTGATTTTTTCCAAAAAGATATGCTTTAATTTTTCCATGTTTATACTTTAATATTTGAGGAAATTAAATTACTGGCACTGATTTGTTTTTTGTTTTTTTTCATTTTTTATTCCTCCGGCCCGCATAAATATGGGAAATATATAATGTGGCCCTTACATTGAAAAGTTTGGAGACCCCTGAACTAATAAAACGGTGAAGGATATGCTTGCCAATTTAGCGGAGAATGATCCGGCCACTTGGGATGAACAGTTGCCCTTTGTACAATTTGCAATAAACACCGCAGTGCATCAGTCAATAAATACTCAACCACTCTTGCTGTTTACTGGACACGCGTGTAATTTTGCGTCAGGTCTGCTTAACAGACATACTATTAGTTATGGAGAGGATTATCTTCAGAAATCCTCACCAAGAGGAAGAATGCATGGAGGATTGCAGCTGAAGCATCAAAGAAAGCAAGGACACGTATGCCCATTATTATGATAAGCAGGTACAACCATTAAGAGTGAAGGAGGGAAGCCTAGTGATGCGGTTGAATGAGCCAGAGCTCGCCAATCAGAGAAGGAAGTTTTTTTTTTTTTTTTTTTTTTACATGCGAATAAATACAATAAAAAAATAAACCAATAACAAACAATCAGACAACAAAAAAATACAAAAGCACAAAGCAAATTAATACAAAGTAACACAAATACACTAAATACTGGCCTGAAGGGCCGACAACAAAAACACAACAATGAACATAAACACAATGAAACACAACAACACCGGACAGAAGGGTAACGGAAATATAATAAATACAACAAAAAACAACACCGGCCTGAAGGGCGCACAATAGGTACACCACATTGCAACAAAGTGGAGTCCACCTGGCGCTGCCGTGGGGTACAGACGTGTCGTCTGGCCGCTGGTAGTTTGGGGTGTTCGCTGTCTTCGTCACCAGGGGGTGTGGGCGTCTCTGCCCCGCCCCCCCCCTGCTGTCGTTGCTGGCTGCGTGTTGACGTGGCGAGCTTGCCATGGGTGGTCCTCTTCCTCCTGTTAACCGTGTGAACTCCGTGGGCCTGGAGATCACTGGTCGAGCTGGATATGCGGCTATTGAAATGGTCATGTGCGACATGCTCCGTGTCCTTGTGATGGCCGTTTACGGTATTGAGCTTGTAACTGCTCACTGGGTTGTCATCAAGTTCGTGACGGAGGAGGTGTACCGTGATTTTCTCCGTCGTTACGAGGGACGTTCGTTGTCCCTGCCGGGTGGTGCCGGCTCTGTATCCATCTCGGACCGTAGTGGTGTACTGACGTATGTCAGTGTGCATGGGGCGCCCCTGGAGTTTCCCGAGGACGTTCTCCGGCGTTACTTTCAGCGGCTTGGAGCAGTCATCAGTGTGCGGGTCAACACGCTCTCCTCTGGGAGGTATGCAGGTAGGCGGACGAACGTTCGCACCTTGGGGATGCGCCTGTGGTCGGATATTCCATCTTCGGTCCGGCTTCTGGGGTACTACGTCCGGGTATACTATGCCCGGCAGCCTCGTACCTATTTCCGGTGTGGCCTGTTGGGGCATCAGGCTGCCGGGTGCAATGCGGCCCCGGTTGCTCAAGTCAACTTGTTCCGGGAAGAGGATTTCCCGGCGCTCCCTCTGGAGGAAGACTCCGGGGGTGAGGAGGTGAGCGTCCCGCTCGTTGCTGAGGATCCCCCTGCGTCGCCCGACGTTCCCCCGGTTGTCATCGACCCTCCTCCGGATGTTGCGGTGCCGTCGGATGCTACTCCTGCTCCTGTCGCTGTTGCTCCCGTGGACCTTCCTGTTGTTCCCTGTGAGGCATCGCTGTGTGAACACACGACTTCAGCTGCTGCGCCTGGCCCTGCATCCTCGCCTCGGGTCCTGGCTGTGCTGGGTGCTGGGGTGGCTGTGGGGGCCCCTGATGTGTGTGGTCCAGTTCCCCCTGTGGTCGAGGCTGCTGCTGTTCTGCGGCGGGCGTCAGTTCGTCCGGCTAGTGGGGCGTGTGTTTCTGAGTCAGCTTCCGGCTCTGACGATCTCAGGCCGGTGCCCAAACGTTCCCGGCGTTCGTCGTCTGCCTGGGCTGATGTTGGGGAATTTAGTGACTGTGGGTCTTCGGGTATGGATGGAGTGGTTTCGGATGCGTCGCTGGCTCCGCAGTTAGTTGTGGCGGAAGTCCATATGCCTGCTGACGTTGGTGCCTGTGTCTCGGGTGTGCCTGATGTTTCTTCTCCACCGGGGGCCTCTCCGCGGTGGGGCGTGGTGGCCTCCACTGCCAGGGATGGTGGGGATGAAGGGGTTGGGCGTGGTCTGGTGGTGACCTTGCGGAAGGATGTACGCAGTTCGGTATCCCGGCGGTCGGCCTGTGGTGTGCCCATGAACGCTGGTGCCCCTGTGGTGGTGCCTTCTGTCCGGCTCCCTCCTCTTAGGATGTCCGTTGGGGACTTGGGGACTGTATTACCGGAGTCTGTGATGCCGTTGGGTCACTGGGCGCGGATTGCTCTGTTACCGATCTGCGAGGAGGCGCTGGACTTTCAGGGTGGGGCAGTTCCATTGGTGTGGGAGCGTGTGCCGGTCACTCGGATCAGGAGTGATACCATTTGGGTGCCCTGTTTGAGGGTGTTTGTTGCCAATGTCCCGGATGATATGGCGTCCCCGGTGGATGGTCAGGGCGCTTGGCAGTGGTTACGATGGGAGGCGTTCCATGTACGATTCCCTTGGGACGTGTTTCCGGGCAAGTATGTCTGATAATTTTCTACTATTGTGCTTAATTTTGTGCTGTGTGCCCTTCTGGCTGTTTGTTTGCCTTTCAGTAGTTTGTGCCCGTGACTCTTCCTTTGTTTGTGGCGAAGCGGGTGGTTTGGTGTGTGTGTTAGTTTTCATGTATTTATTTTGTCTTATTACTGTGCCCTATGTGTTTTATTTTATGCTTACGTGTTGTGTTTGTCTTTTATTTGTATCTTTTTTTTATATTTTTTTGTTTGTTATTGGCTGGTTGTGTGGTGTGCTATTTTATTGTATTTTTTATTATATTTCATTTTAATCATACTGTTGTGCTTTGTTGTCGGTCCTTCAGGCCGGCGCTTCTGTTTTGTTTCATACTGCTAAAATGTTTTAACTTGTTGCTATGTTCTTTTTTTGCTTGCATTGCATGCTTGTTTGTGATTGTTTTCTGTTTTGTTCTCTATTTTGTAACCTTTTGTGTATTTATTCTGCATTTCCTGTACCCTTTCCAGTTTTGGTACTTGTTGTTCTGTCGGTCCTTCTGGTCGGCGGTTTCTTGTTTTGTTCTGTTATGTTTCTAATTTAATGTTTTATTGTAATTTAAATCGCATGCTTGCATGTAAAAATATAAATAAAAAAAACAATAAAAAAAAACATTGCAACAAACACAGGTCACAGCAAGCACACAGACTACTCAAATTGTTCATACTTATCCGGCCACTCCGCCGCCGGGAATCGAACACAATACGCCTCCCACAGTAACATGACGTCATCCAGAACAGGTTCATTATTAACAGTACGAGGATCAGGCATTAACTCCGGCACACCCACAACAAAACACCGAGCCCGCTGTACCCAGATGGAAGAAGGGCACCACGGAACAGGATGCACGCGGTCAACAATGTCAAACCGCAAAGGATGCTGAGCATCATGCGCCACTCCGGAGGCCAAGACGAGAGGGAGAGGCTCCTTCCCACGAGGCCGGGCAATGGGCAGCGCACTGGGAACCTCCTCGGCTGCCTCACAGGGCCCCGCGTCAACCACCGGACGTTGCATCTGCAGGGACCCCCCACGCTTGGCATCCTTCTTCAGTACCAGCTTGATGTCTCGGCGTGCACCAGAACTCTCACCATCCACGTCTGTAGGAGCGACCACCCCCCACTGCGGAGAACCTTCTGCAGGAGAAAGAACAGGAGGTAAATCATAGGTACAACCATCGTCAACAGCAGACACATGGACGTCAGCAACCACCAGCGACGTAGAGCGCGAAGCACCCGGAACCGCCACATCATCGCCCGAAGCTCCACCTGTGCCGAAGTCCTCCACATCAGCCCAAGCAGTTGAAGAACGCCTGGAACGCTTGGGCACCGGCCGCACATCCTCACTTCCGGAGGCGGATCCAGAACCACGGGCCTCACAAACCGTGCGAACCGACGCCTGTCGCAGTACGGCAGCAGCCTCAACCACAGGGGGAACCGGGCCGCACACTACAGGATACTCCGCAGCCCCCCCAGCACAGTGGTAACACCTGGCGAGGGCTCAGGGCCAGGCGCAGCAGCAGGAGACGAGGAAGATGTGGACGACTCGCAGAGACCATCCGGAAGACCCTCGGGAGCAACTGGCACAGCGAATTGACCAGCGACAGGGGCCACCGGAACACCCGGAGGAGGGACAACAACCACCGGAGGCACGTCGGGTGACGCAGGGGGGGCCGCATCAGCAGCAAACGGGACCTGCCCCTCTCAATCTCCTGAATCCACGCCCTGAGGGAGCGGCGGGAAATCCTCTTCTCGGAACAAGTTAAAAGGTGCAGCAGGGGCCTCAGAGCACCCGGCAGCCTGATGCCCTAACTGGCCACAACGGAAACAGGTACGGGGCTGCTGGGCATAATACACCCGAACGTAGTAACCCAGCAGCCGGACAGAAGATGGGATATCCGACCGCAGGCGCATACCTGAAGTACGGATGTTCGTTCGTTTCCCAGCATACTTCCCCGATGAAAGCGAGTTCACCCGCACACTGACGACAGCACCATACCTCCCAAAGAAGCGCCGGAGAAGGTCTTCAGGGAACTCCAGGGGCGCACCGTGCACACTGACATAAGTCAGGGCACCACTGCGGTCCAAGACCACAACAGAGCCGGCGCCATTCGGCAACTGCAACAAACGCCCTTCGTACCGACGGAGGAAATCCCGATACTCCTCCTTCCTCACGAACTTGACACTCACCCGGTGGGCCGTAATAAGCTCAAGTCCATAGACAGCCTCCACCGGGACACGAAGCATGTCGCACATCACCAACTCAACGGCTGGATAACCAGCCTTACACGAGAACTCCAGTCCCACGGAATTCACACGTAGAACAGGAGGAATTGGAAGGCCCCCCCCATGTCAGAACTGCCACGTCAGCACACAGCCAGGCAGGCAACAACACTGGGAGGGAAGAAACGCCCCCACCACCTGGTGACCAAATTGACAAACAACCCCAGCAGTCACGGTGGACGGGACACGTCCGCACGCCACGGCTACTTAGGGCGAACTCCCTCCAGGGTATATATGAAGACCTGGTTGAAAGAACCATCCATATAAATAAATGGAAAGTTTATGTGGCAAGAGAAGAACTGGAATTACCTTCAGATGTCCCGTCGTTTTCGACGGGACATCTGAAGTGTCTGTGTCTGTGTCTGGACATCTTTGTGTCTGTGGAGACAGACACAAAGGGGCAAAAACCGCGAAATCAGAAGTTGGAGTTCGAGGAAATTGGCGTAATAACCTCGAACGTTCCATTGAAGAATGGACAACGACGAGAAGAGAAAGGACAAAAACAGAGAACAAGGAAGAAACAAAGGCGAAAGAGCAACAGAGCACGTTAAAGAATATCAGGGTCGGGATCAGGGTCAGCAAAGTCAGGGTTAGGGGGCATGGGTAAACTGAGCAAAGACGGAGGGAAGGAAACGGGAGAACAGATCAGAGGTGGGCGGGCAGAGTCCGGAGGAGGAGGAGGAGGAGGAAGAGGAGGAGACAACGGAGAGGAGCAGTCAAGGACAGCAGCAGGAGGAGGGGGAGTAGAAAGAGGGGAGCGCACCCCAGCAAGAGCAGCAACCGAAAGGGAAGCAGGGGCCAAAGAAATCTCCATAGCAGGAACAGGGGGCGCAAGCACTGAAACGGGAGGGGAAGAAGCAACAGAGCCAGAAGGAGGAGCTGAGGAAGAAAGCGAAGCCTTCTTACCCGCCGGGGAAGAGGAAGGAGAGGAGCCAGGCTTACGCTTCTGACTTAAAGAGACCGGTGTCCCAGCAACTACGTACCGGGCAACGGATTCCAGTGTCTCAACAGGAGAAGCCGAACGAGAGCACACACGACGGCCGTTAGGAGAGCGATGGACATCCGCCCGCACCGACAGGCGGTGGGGAGAGCCGATAGATGGAGGAAGAGGATGGGAAGGAGGATCGGAGGGGGGCGAGGAAGAAGACACAGAAGACACGACAGACCGGGTAGAAGGAAGGGGAACCCCAGACAGAGGACCAGGAGGAGGATCCTTCGGGAGAGAACCCAAAGGAACAGAGGAGGGGGCAGTGGGCGCATCAGGGTCCAAGGCCCGGAAACGGTTGTGAGTCTGAGGAAGGCGGGAAGGACGAGGAGAGGAAGAGCGCAACACGCGAGCATAAGAGATAGTAGCATAAGGCGGGAGCCGGCGAACCTGGCGCCTCGCCTCAGGAAAAGATAAACGCTCCCGGTGCTTCAGGTTGAGGACGGCTGCCTCAAGCTTGTAATGGACACACGCACGGGAGAAGGTAGGATGGGCCTCACCGCAGTTGAGGCAACGAGCCTGGGGAGAAGTGCACTCCGACTTAGAGTGACCTTCGCCACCACACAAAGGACAGAGAGAGACAGTCCCGGAGCAGCGGAGGGCACCATGCCCAAACCTCCAGCACTTGTTGCAGAGCCGAGGAGAAGGAATGTACTCCTGGACAGAGCACCTGGCACCAGCAAGAATGACAGAGGGTGGAAGGGTCCTACCATCAAAGGTAATCTTCACAACCCGGAGGGGTTGACGGCGACTACCACGAGGGGGACGAGTAAACGTGTCCACCTGGAGAATAGAATGGCCCTGGGCAGCGAGGATATGTCGAATATCGTCGTGGCAGTCGCGCAGGTCCCGAACACCGGTCGCAACATGGGGCGGGAGCAAAATAGTGCCAACACTGGCATTCAACTGAGCGTTCTTCGAGACCCGAACGGGGGTCTCGCCAAGGCAGGATAAGGCAGCCAAGCGGGAAGCAGCATCCTGAGAAGGAGCAGCAACGACACGTGTACCAAGACGAGTGGGGTTGAAAGTAATGGAGGCATCCACGGAATCAATGAGATGTCGATGGAGGGAGAAATCGTCAGGAGGCGCAGAATCAAGAGGGAGGAGATCAAAATATTTGGCCCACGAAGCGGGACCAAACAAGGCTTGATAGGTAGCAGAACTGGAAGGAATCGAGAGAGGGCGGCCGTGACGAGGACGGCGGTGAGAACCCCCAGAGAGAGAGGGGTTAAAAGGCGCAGTAGTTACAACTAGAGAAGGAGCCGCGCCAGGGGACGAGGTAGTCACCACTGGGGGCTTGGGGCTCGACCCAACCACAGAGGAGGGAGGGGAGCCAGGGGAAGGAGTCAGAGAGGCCAAAGGAGGAGCAAGGTCGGGGCCCAATGCAGCGGAGGCTACAGAGCCCAGTCTTCCAATACGGACCGACTCGGGGGCTTGGTTGCCCACCCCACGAGCCTGAGAAGGTAAGCCAGAAGCAGCCGAAACAGGGGTTATCATCTTGACGAAAAGAAGAATTCATTCACGCATGTGCCCCCACACCCACCATGGAGCCACAATTAGAGGCAGGACACCCAACAAGAAGGAATCGCCGATCCTGTCGGGGCCTCCTAGGGGTGCGTCGTGAGTATACGCCCCACAAACGCCACCTTAAGAAACCGACAGTCCGTCGAGATCGGGTTCAGTGACGAAGTGGGGATTGACAATAAAAGGTTCCCCTCGCTCTCGACGTCGGGTACTGCAGTTCTACGGGTGCATGAGTATGCCTCCTCAAGCACCCGGGCGTCAAAATAGAAGAAGTCCAAGGGAAGAACCAGAACGAGCAAAAGGTCGGCAGGAAACGGCAAGCAGATAGGAGAAGAGGGGGGAGAAAAACGAAACAGAAGGAAAAGGAAAAGGTGCCCAGCAGAATTGGAGAGGACGGCAGCAGGAGCACAAGGCTAGAAAAGGACAGAGGACTGTCCCAAGGAGCATCACACTCCGGCAGCCGCCCACGAAGCCCCCACACGGCGACAACGAGCTGAGCGGGGAGGGGGTGTGGTCATGTAGCTATGTCAGTAAATGTCACATCTTTTATCATGGTGTTTAAGTGCGCCTCCATAATAGTCTCTGAGCATACACGAGGGATATCATAGTCCCATGTAGTGAACATCACGGTATCTAAAGAAGTTCTTAGTGGCTGGAGAGTGGTAGAATGGAGACAACACTTTGGCAACAAGCACTGTAGTGGCTGGAGAGGGGTAAAGCCACACAGACTTTTATGGAAGTGTACCTTGCCAAGGCTGACAGACCAGTGTCAACTCTGTAGGAGTAGCAACACTTTGGCAACCAGCAGTACAGAGTACACCCACTGAACTGCACTGCTGGGATGCAGGTATATCGACCTAGCTGGCGACCTTGTTAAAACAAGATAGAGAAGGCAAGCGGGAAAGGAATTTCTGCAACGTTTTGTCTGGCAGGCAAGACTGAGGGGAAGTTATTGTTAAAATGTAAGCCTGGGTCTTCCTTCACTTCTCCACGGGTCTAGGCCGGAATTGCAAACAGCAGTTTCCCCATGGTTGACTGAAGGGCTCCCAGGGTGAATTAGTAGCACTCCCAGTGGTGGGAGCAAAGACCGGCGGTGGTGGGTATTACTGGTCCTCTCCTGTGGGACCAAGCGACTCTGGTGAGTCCCGAGAGTCAGAAGGGCTGAGTACTCTGCCTTGTGAGCCCCTAGCAACTCCTGGCTAGCGGAGCCCATGCCCACCCCCCATGACAGAGTGTAGTAGTGGTGGCGATGGTGGGAGTTTAGTAGTGGTGACGATGGTGGGAGTGTAGTAGTGGTGACGAATGAGGGAGTGTAGTAGGATTGGTGATGATTGTGGGAGTGTAGTATTGGTGGTGACGATGGTAGGAGTGAAATAGTGTTGGTGACGATTGTGGGAGTGTAGTAGTAGTGGTGACGATTGTTGGAGTGCAGTAGTGGTGGAGACGATAGTGGGAGTATACTAGTGGTGACGATGGTGAGAGTGTAATATTAGTAGTAGTGAAGATGGTGGGAGTGTAGTGTGGAGGTGTCCCCATGTGGTACAACAACAGTATAGCAATTGTTCACCTTGAGCTGTAGTCGTCGGGGGAAAGTAGGTCTGAGAGGGCAGGTGAAGCAAGTCTAGGCTTCTCAGGAAAGATAGGATAGAGGGAGTCAAAGCCTTTTCAGTAATCGTAATAGCACTTATCCTAAGTGCAGGTGGTGCCGGGTAGGCGTCGTCCTCGTTGGGTCACGTGCAGTTCATATCAATGCTCTCTCTCTCGACCTGCGCGGGGAGGCTGTGCGCGGTCGCCGTCCACCAATCAGGGCACAGTCCTGCCTACACTATGAAATGTCTCCTTTGGCGGGCACTTTGAATGTGGTTCCCTCCACACTCCTCCCGTCCCTATAGAACAATGGGTATACTAGAAGGGAAATGTTTCACTATATATAACATGTCTTTTTGTAAAAAGTCTTCACCAGCTCCACACTAGGAGGGTGGAGTTGCAAACAAGGCCACAAAGGAGAACATTTCCGGTTTCACAAATGGGTCCTATTACAATTACTGTATTACCTGTATTATCTTTGCACTATACACAAATTGTTTCAACACTGCATCCACTACACTATCTTCTTCTGTTTTTTATTTGTTTTCCTTCTTCAGCTTCACTCCTAGGAATTTACTCTGTCCTAACAATATTCCTCGCACCGAAGTGCTGCTCCTTGAATGTGAGTCCTTCTTTGACAGAGCAACCCTCTTCCCACATCTCACCCCCAGGATCCCAAGGGAAAGCAATTGGATCTATGCCTTCCAAGAACTGACCAAATGCTAGTTCGTTCTTTATTTTCTTCTGAGCCCTCCTTTCTACATTGTGTCTTAACGGGCCCCACTTCCTGTGAGGACTTTGCTTCGCTTCCTGATCCAGACCTGTCTGTTCAGTAGTGGCACGATCCCGAATTGGCACTTTTGTCCTGCATTGGATTCCTGAAGGAGCCTCACTTGATGAGTTCCCACTTAGCATAACCAAACTCTGCTGGTTGTCCTTGTCTGGTGTGCTAATGTCCATATCCCCCCTGTCAATGTGAGCCAAGATGTCGTCCACACCCTTAGACAATATCTGGTCAGCATCTTGCTCCAATGCCCCTCCTTGGCCTGTTATGCACTGGGTCGGATTTAGGCCGAATGAGCCGAGTCGGCAGCGTTTAAAGACGAATTCTGGTCCTTAAATGAAACACGTGGCCTGTTGCCCAAGGTGTCCCCATGCTGGCGAACTCCTTCCCCATCCCTTTCGGATTCCTCACAGTCCCGAGCAAAATGACCCTCTTTCCCACACCTGTAGCACTGAACAGGTCGCCTAGGGGATGGGCTACGGCGATACTGTGGTGACATAAGGGCAACTGTAAGGTACCTCAAACTCTCACACACCTGGTCCAATCTCCCGTTGGTCTCTAAGATACCTGTTACCAAGGTGTCCAACTTCGCCTCCACGCCCATGGAAGATAAAGGATGCGAGCCCGCACTCGACGGTCGGCAAGTGTCGATTCCACGACCTGAAGGGCTGGTAGCTGGCGACGTGCCCGGGGAGCTGGGAAGGGCGAGTGTTGAGCGCCGAGAAGCGTCATTACTCCTGGGTTGCTGCTCATACTGGGAGTACCTACCCACTGCATTCACTCGCACTGCTGGACCTTGGGGCACGCGGTGATGGGAGTCGTATCTTTTGGAACCTGAGGAACTGGGGATCGCTACGGCATTGTGCTGGAAAGTTTGGGCCCGATGAATAGCCTCCTTCATGGAGGAGTTCCTTGCCTTGGAAATGTATCCTGCCAGACTCTTATCCTGTAATCCCTGGCCAAATCGCATTACTGCTATTTGTTCCACTTCCCACTGTGGTATGTGCTTGTAGGCTCGATGAGCCAGGTGATGGACCCTGTCTGCCCAATCAGCGATGTCCTCCTCGGGCTGCTGAGCCTGGGTAAATTTCATCATGGCAACATCCAGAACTTCCCTATCCCTAAATCGCTTGACCATCTTATGCATCATGCGATTATAATCGATGAATGGCTCTCTGTTCAGTAAGCGATTGTAAAAATAACTCGCCTTACCCTTGAGGCACCACCCTAACTGTGCCAACGACGTAGGCCCGCTCCAGTCCTTTTCCGAGGCATAGGATGTGAAACGGTGGTAGAAGTTGGCCCAATCTGACGTCCCGTCATAATCCAACGCTCGAGGTGGGGTACAGAAGGTCTCTTTCCGTTGGCGATAACCTGCCCGCCTCCTGCGGGATGGGGAAGCATCCGAATCGGAAGTCCGAGAGCTGTGTGACGAGTGTCGAGCTGGCCGTCGCCTTGATCGAGCCGATCGATGGTGGGGGGATCTCCCCTGCCGAGCACCTTGCGGGCCGCCAGCCCTGGAGTAGATCAGTGACTGCGGCTGGCGTCCAGGCCGTCTGCCGCTGCCGGCACCCCCAGAGGGATAGCGGGCACTCATTTCGCTGGACGAGGATGATGAACGGCTTCCTGTCCCCGGATCTGAGGGCCCGAGTTCCTGTAGGGACGGGTCCACCTCAAACGATATAGCAGCCAACAACTAGGGTGTGGCCCTAAGGCGGTTGATATCATAAATGTTGTCCTCCGTGATCTCGCTGCGACGCCGAAACTTGATAATGCGAGCGGCCAATGTATCTTCTACACCAGGTAGCAGCAGCAGCTCAGCAGCCGAAGCAGAGTTTATCTTGATTGGAGCCATTGTGCTGGTGTTGAAAACTAAAGCTCAAATATATCGTGCCGACTGTGTGCCCACAGGTAGGTCACAGCCCAGAGGGGCCTGTACACTAGGTTAGATAAGGGGCAGGCCTGGTAATAAGCATTTGATCTGGGGCCAGGCACCTCACATGTATATCGTACCATACAAAAAAAAAAAAACACAGACACCAATGGCCACAATTAATGTTCAACAATCCAATGTTCAGATTTAAGAATAAATGTTCCACAAAGAAAAATAAGTACTGCACAGTCAACAATGTAAATGATGGAAGCAGGTGGATCTCAAGCAACATAAACACTGCACACTTAATTGGGATTTAAATCAATTGAGGCTTAGACAAAAAACTGGGCACTTACTGCACTAGCAGAACTGGAAAATCTTATATGGCAGTCACTTCGAGGAACTTTAACTAGCAATGTGCCTAATTTTCATAAGCACTGGGCTGAGGGTTCTCAAAAACACTTCTTTCAGGTGAACGTGGGGAACTTTGTGCAGGGCGGATCACCATCCACCTTAAATCTGGTAGGAAAACAAACTCACTGGCTTTCTTAATGTATATGTCTTCGTGGAGCCATTACCTCTTTAGAAAGACTATAACCGGCTACGTCTAGTTAACAGTAGCAATAAAGTAACAGACTTGTAGCAAGCACCCTGCAGAGCTGAAGCCAGCGTCGCTGTAGTAAACACACTGGAAACGGATGCGCTCGGGAACGATAGCATGAAATCCTCCACGAGTGGATTCGTAAACAATAGCAGGTGCCAGAGACGCTCAGGAACAGTAGCTCATAATCCGTGTGAATGCTGGTACTTGCCTCCCCTTGGTTAAAAAAACTTAGGAACCACGGGAATTGGAGCGTGGGGAACAAGACAATAAAATGCCAAAATTTCGGGGAAATAATCTGTATAAAACACTGGCAACTGGAACTTATGGAGAAACTTGGGGAATTACACGAGATGTGGAATAGAGCATATGCACAAAAAACAGGAACTAAAATATCTTGGGCACCACTATTGAACAACAAGCTGCAGAACATCTATGGCGCAACCAAAGCACAGTAAATCGAGACTGGAAACGTTGAACACTATCTAAGATGTCTTGACTGAAGTCGGCAGAACGATGATGCAGATATCTTGGCGAGGTCCTCTTGATCACCGCGTGGGAATGGTTACTCATTGCGCCAATGTGGAGGTGACTCCACGTGGTACAACAACAGTATAGTAATAGTTTACCTTGAGCTGTAGTCATCGGGGAAGGTAGGTCTGGGGGGGGCAGATGAAGCAAGTTTAGGCTTCTCAGGAAGGATAGGATAGAGGGAGTCAAAGCCTCTTCAGTAATCCTAATAGCACTTATCCTAAGTGCAGGTGGTGCCGGGTAGGCGTCGTCCGCATTGGGTCACGTGCAGTTCATATCTGTGTTCTCTCTCTCGACCTGCGCGGGAAGGCTGTGCACAGTCGCCGTCCACCAATCAGGGCACAGTCCTGCTTACACTATGAAATGTCTTCTTTGGCGGGCACTTTGAATGTGGTTGGGAGTGTAGTAGTAGTGACGATGGTGGGAGTGTAGTAGTAGTGACGATGTTGGGAGTGTAGTAGTAGTGACGATGTTGGGAGTGTAGTAGTAGTGACGATGGTGGGAGTGTAGTAGTAGTGACGATGGGGGGAGTGCAGAAGTATTGGTGACGATGGCGGGAGAGTAGTAGTAGTTGTGACGATGGTTTGAGTGTAGTAGTAGTCGTAATGATGGTGGAAGTGTAGTATTAGTCGCGACGATGGTGAGAGTGTAGTAGTGAAGATGATGGTGGAAATGTTGTAGTTTTTGTGAGGATGGATTAAGTGTAGTGGTTGATGTAGTGACGATGGTGGAAGTGTAGTAGTAGTAGTACAGGTAACGATGGTGGGAGTTTACTACTAGTGGTGATGATAGTGGGAGTGTAGTAGTAGTGGTGACGATGGTAGGATTGTTGTAGTGGTTGTGACGATGCTGGAAGTGCAGTAGTAATGGTGACGATGGTAGGATAACTGTAGTGGTGGTGACGATGCTGGAAGTGCAGTAGTAGTGGTGACGACGGTGGGAGTGAAGTATGTGTGACGACGCTGGAAGTGCAGTAGTAGTAGTGACGAAGGTGCGAGTAAGGTAGTGGTGATGAAGATCGTGGGAGTGTAGTTGTAGTGGTTGGCTTCATCACCCACTCAACATTACCTCAACAGCTGCTCCAACACCCAGACAACATTACCTCAACAGCTGTTCCAACACCCACACAACATTCCTCAACAGCTGTTCCAACACCCTCACAACATTACCTGAATAGCTGCTCCATCTCCCACACAACATTACCTCAACAGCTGCTCCATCACCAACACTACTTTTCCCTCAACAGCTGCTTCATCACCCACTAACATTAAAACAACAACTGCTCTATTACCTCAACAGCTGCTCCAACACCCACACAACATTATCTCAACAGCTGCTCCAACACCCAGAAAACATTACCTCAACAGCTGCTCCAACAATCACAAACCATTCCTCAACAGCTGCTCCAACACTCACACAACATTACCTCAACAGCTGATCCAACACCCACACAAAATTGCCTCAACAGCTGCTCCAACACCCACACAACATTCCTCAACAGCTGCTCCAACACCCACACAACATTCCTCAACAGCTGCTCCAACACCCAGAAAACATTACTTCAACAGCTGCTCCAACACCCACAAACCATTCCTCAACAGCTGCTCCAACACTCAGACAACATTACCTCAACAGCTGCTCCAACACCCACACAACATTCCTCAACAGCTGTTCCAACACCCAGAAAACATTACCTCAACAGCTGCTCCAACACTCAGACAACATTCCTCAACAGCTGCTCCAACACCCAGAAAACATTACCTCAACAGCTGCTCCAACACCCACAAACCATTCCTCAACAGCTGCTCCAACACTCAGACAACATTACCTCAACAGGTGCTCCAACACCCACACAACATTACCTCAACAGCTGCTCCAACACTCACACAACATTCCTCAACAGCTGCTCCAACACCCACACAACATTCCTCAACAGCTGCTCCAACACTCACACAATATTACCTCAACAGCTGTTCCAACACTCACACAACATTACCTCAACAGCTGCTCCAACACCCAGACAACATTACCTCAACAGCTGTTCCAACACCCACACAACATTCCTCAACAGCTGCTCCAACACCCACAAACCATTCCTCAACAGCTGCTCCAACACTCACACAACATTCCTCAACAGCTGCTCCAACACCCACAAACCATTCCTCAACAGCTGCTCCAACACTCACACAACATTACCTCAACAGCTGCTCCAACACCCACACAACATTGCCTCAACAGCTGCTCCAACACCCACACAACATTGCCTCAACAGCTGCTCCAACACCCACACAACATTCCTCAACAGCTGCTCCAACACCCAGACAACATTACCTCAACAGCTGCTCCAACACCCACAAACCATTCCTCAACAGCTGCTCCAACACCCAGACAACATTACCTCAACAGCTGCTCCAACACCCACAAACCATTCCTCAACAGCTGCTCCAACACCCACAAACCATTCCTCAACTGCTGCTCCAACACTCAGACAACATTGCCTCAACAGCTGCTCCAACACCCACACAACATTCCTCAACAGCCGCTCCAACACCCAGACAACATTACCTCAACAGCTGCTCCAACACCCAGACAACATTACCTCAACAGCTGCTCCAACACCCACACAACATTCCTCAACAGCTGCTCCAACACCCAGACAACATTACCTCAACAGCTGCTCCAACACCCACACAACATTCCTCAACAGCTGCTCCAACACCCAGACAACATTACCTCAACAGCTGCTCCAACACCCACACAACATTCCTCAACAGCTGCTCCAACACCCAGACAACATTACCTCAACAGCTGCTCCAACACCCAGACAACATTACCTCAACAGCTGCTCCAACACCCACACAACATTCCTCAACAGCTGCTCCAACACCCAGACAACATTACCTCAACAGCTGCTCCAACACCCAGACAACATTACCTCAACAGCTGCTCCAACACCCACACAACATTCCTCAACAGCTGCTCCAACACCCACACAACATTCCTCAACAGCTGCTCCAACACCCGCTAAACATAAACTTGTCCCATGTAAATGCAGCGTGTCATCAGCGGGAACGAGACTTGGTCCGGTTTATTGATTCACTGTAACATTCATTATCAAGGTATTTTATGCCATGATCGTGTTGCATATATATATTATTTATATGCAACACTACCAGAGAGAAAAGTGAGAGGGACTGAGAGAGAGAAAGAGATAGATAGATAGATAGAGAGAGATACTGAACAAACATATATGAATAGTGAGTGACTACTATGTTAACATTGTGTGTCAGTTTGTTTGTGTACACAGTGGGTGACTGTGTTTAGGCCGCGGGTGAATTTATGTGTGTACATAGTGGAAAACTGTGGGAGTGTGTGTGTGTGTACACAGTGGGAGTGTGTGTGTGTGTGTATACAGTTGGTCAGTGAGTGTGTACAGAGTGGGTGAGTGTGTGTGTCAACACTTGGTGAGTGTGTGTGTGTGTGTGTATAAAGTGGGTGAGTGTGTGTACACAATGGGTGAGTGTGTGTGTACACAGGTGTGAGTGTTTGTGTGTGTGTACAAAATAGGTTTGTTCACAGTGGGTGAGTGTGTGTGTGTGTGTGTGTATACAGTGGGTGAGTGTGTGTGTGTAAACAGTGGGTGAGTGTGTGTTTTCACAGTGAGTAGGGGTGTGTTTTCACAGTGAGTAGGGGTGTGTTTTCACAGTAAGTGAGCGTGTGTGTTTTTATACAATGGGTGAGTGTGTGTGTGTGAATATAGAGTGGGTGTGTTTGTGCGTACACAGTGGGTGAGTGTGTGTGTACGTGTGCACACAGTGGGAGAGTGAGTGAGTAGTAGATTCCATGCCAGATAGGGACACATCAAACAATTGGGGGTACTTATCAGACAATGGAATCAGAGGCGGGGAGCCAGATAGGCCCACTTATCAGACAATGGAATCAGAGGTGGGGTGACAGATAGTCCCACCTCAAATTGTAGTCTACAGTGAGCCCCCGCCATATTTCACTTACTCTGGGTATCACCTTTAAACACTACGCCATTATATAGGAGAAATTAAGGATATATATTCGAACAAGTCTGAATGGCCCCTCCATGACTATATGCATATATGTCCGGAGCTATATAGGATATATATATACTCAAAATAAAAGAGGGTGAAAAGAAATAACCCATATGTTTTATACATTATATTAACAAAAGTACATAGTGGCTTAAACGTAGTCGTAATCTAATCCCCCCCCCCCCTATAATATTGTCTAACTAGAGCCCTCCTCCGTGCCCACAGGTCCGTTGTGGGGTCTTCCTCCCCTTCCTGGGGTGATGATGACGATGAGTCATCATCCAGAGGGAGAAAGGGGTGTTGTGGTTCTTCTTCTTCTTCTTCTTCCTCTCCTAGGGGGATACTGACGTCATAGCGTTCACTCTCACAGGAAGGGTGTTGCCCTTCCTCTCCTTGTGGCTCGATGACGTCATCACTTTCACTTCCAGCGGTCACCCCTTGAGCTGAGGTGGATGGGTGGGGGTCAGGTGGTATGTCTGGATGACCATAGCCTAGGCTTTTGTATTTATTTACGTGATAGCGTTTTTCATAGAATGCACTTAAACCCCTCTTAGTATTATGGGTGGTGACCATTTGTCCGCCTACATTCCTAATTTGGGAATATTGGAAAGTATTTACTACTCCATTACTGTGTAGGGTTTCTTTAAAATGGTTATGTGTTAAAGATCTTTGCACAGCGCGGGGGATACCCTTAGCGGTAATGGAATTTGAATTGTCGTGCAACAGCAAGCTATACATTTTGGGCTTGAGAGTTACAACTTCAAGGATGTGTCTGAAACCTCTGACTTTAAAAGTTCTAAAACACCCTTTTTAGAAGGATCATACAAGGGGTGAGTTTCAGGGAAGTTACTGGTATCCATCCATGATCTAAGGGGTTCTTTCCCCATCTCGTTAAAGACATCTTCAGTCTTTAAACTGAAGATGAAACTATCTGTATCACTGTATATCAGTGCTGCCCTATCTGTATAGTGCTTCTTAAGTACCCTGTACCAAAAATGGTACAAACTGTATTTTGCTAGCTCAAGAATCTGGAACCCAACGTAATTAGGGTGAGTAATTTTAATGAATGGTCTGGAACTGATGGACAATAGTTTATTGTCACCTAAATGTACCATACGTTTAAAGCGAGGATTCTTCACCTTTCATAAAAAGACCTTGGCAGAAGTCACTAGTTTGGTGTCAAAGGCATAACGGGCTGGGTTCAGTAGTGTTTTACCGAAAACACTATTTGTTAAGAGTTTAAAAAGTGTTTTCCTATCGTTACTGGTGGAGGCATTTCTATTGTTAACGTTTGTGTTAACAAATTCTGCCATAAAATCTGACTGGCGGAACTCGTAAATGGCGTGAATAGCCCCTACTTCAAAACCTATCTCAATAAATAGCTGTAAGAGGTGTAGAGATATGAAATAATGTTTTTTGGGGAGATGATCCCCAACCAGCTTAATATTATTTAGGGAGCTTTGTAATGTTATTTGTTTTCAGAAGTCCCCTACTAAAAGGAGAGATATCCTCCATACTTATCCCCCTATGGTGTAAACATAGGGGTAGATCATCTGTTAGTCTAGCTATTTCAGGTCTTAAGTGTGGTGTCAATTATGAGCCAGTACCCTTTGTTAGAAGAGAATGGCTGTTCTGTCATTATCTTCCCTTCACTAATGAAGGAGGTCATATCAGATGACAACCTTCTTAGACCACCATAGGGTAATTTCTTAGTCATACAACTCCCATAAAGTGAATTGAAATTTAAATACAGTAAGAATGAAGATCTATCCTCCTGAGGGTTAAAAGATGGGTTGACGTAGCGGTTGTTAGCTCTGGCGTAACTCCTAACTGCAGTTGTAAAACCCCCTCGTATGTTTTGTGACAGGAGATTGTGCAACGTTACATCTGCACTTAACTCCAACGATATTTTGCTGCTTTTCAAGAAGCAGTCGTAGGAGTAGCCCGGAAGGCTACAGTAATGAGTCATTTCTAATGAATAGATATCATTTAAAATTACCCTGTGGTAGGTAAAAATGTCAGCCAGTAAACCAACGTCACACTTCAAATAAATAAGGAGATAATCCTTTAATGACCTACATCCTGTCGCCTCCCATATTAATTTAGAATGTCTATATTCTTCCAAAGTGATGGTTGATTTGTTTAGGGAGCTGTAAAACATTTCAATAGGGGGGAGTGTTGCATCATTAAAGCAGCTGATTTTTGCGGCATATTCATAAGGGAAAAACTGCTTACCTTCTAAGAGTAGGTGGTGACTCTCTTCAGGTAAACCTTCTATCATTGAGTGAGTGAGGTTATCTTGAGGTTATCTTGAGATGATTTCAGGGCTTTTAGTGTCCCCGCGGCCCGGTCCTCGACCAGGCCTCCACCCCCAGGAAGCAGCCCGTGACAGCTGACTAACACCCAGGTACCTAATTTACTGCTAGGTAACAGGGGCATAGGGTGAAAGAAACTCTGCCCATTGTTTCTCGCCGGCGCCTGGGTTCGAATCCAGGACCACAGGATCACAAGTCCCGCGTGCTGTCTGCTCGGCCTATGTTACACTTTCTAACTTTAGAATTACTTTTAAAAATGGAAGGCAAAATACTAAATAAATTGTTCACAACTTTTGTTAGACAAAAGCTGGAATGTGCAGCGGTTGTATGGGGCCCATATCTTAAGAAGTACATTAACAAACTGGAAAAAGTGAAGACATGCTATTAAGTGGCCCCCCAGAACTGAAGGTCAAGAGCTACAAAGAGACATTAGAGGCATTAAATATGCCAAAAGTAGAAGACAGAAGAAAAAGAAGTGATATGATCACTGTGTACAAAATAGTAACAGGAATTGATAAAATTGATAGGGAAGATTTCCCGAGACCTGGAACTTAAAGAACAAGAGGTCATAGATTTAAACTAACTAAACACAGATGCCGAAGAAATATAAGAAAATTCCCTTTTGCAAACAGAGTGGTAGACGGTTGGAACAAGTTAAGTGAGAAGAGTGTGGAGGCTAAGACCGTCGGTAGTTTCAAAGCGTTATATGACAGAGTGGTGGGAAGACAGCACACCACGAGCATAGCTCTCATCCTGTAACTACACTTTAGGTAATTACACACTTATGTAATTACACAGACACAAATACAATATACAGGCTACCTATCCCTTATAAAATTTTATTAAAAATGAATTATATAAACTTTGAGGACAAGTTTAACATACATAAAATGCACTTGTGGCACCCAGTTCTACGATGAGTAATGCACCGAGAGCTACCATCTCTAATGTAACACAAGATTAACTAGATGTAAACTGCAGCTCACATAATGGACCAAAATGTTATGAGAACTAGCACAGAAATCCCAAAACAAAAACCAACAGGGGCACTGGTTCTATTAAATAAATGTTTGTTATTAATTGTTTTTGTAGCCCACCATCTTGTTCCATAATGATCAGTATTTGTTCTGATGTTCATGGTCTTACAATTATGAAAAAGTGATATTTTAGAGAATAAATTATTTATCAACACATTCATTGTGATATAAGTATAGCCATCATATCAGTCATTAATTCTTATACAACATTTCGCAGATTGATCACATCAGATTGGTCCTTATTTCACTTTATAGCCCTGGAATTAGACTTGTAACCGCCCATGTAGTCTTACACAATATTTTATAGAATTTGAATAGAACCTAAAATATTAGTAATTACCTTAAGAGAGCAACTCTGCTAATATCTGTGCATAGGTTCGTCCCTTCAGGTATATGGTTCCCCCACATTAGAGGGCACGAGGCCACAGTTTAGTGTTGGGATTATATTCTCTCAAAGGTTGTTTTCTCTTAGTTTTTCTTGAAGTTGTCTTCCCCTATGATGAATTTTCCTTAAGTATTTTACAATGTATTTTACCCCAGCCAGGTGTTCCATAACAACGTGAGCACTGTGCACCTGTTGCCTCAAAAGGATCTTAACACCTTACCTTTTAACTTAACTTGTTAAATTGATTTAACTGAATCAATCTGGATCTTTGCTAGGGACGAAAGACTGCCAGTAATAAAAGCCAGTGAATCAAGAAATTTAAGGTTGCCTATTTCTACCTTAAGATATTTAGTCCCCTGCCTCATGAGGATATTGCTCTTAATATTTGAACCCATGGCAAACTCCCTCAAAATTAAGCCCATGTCATAAGACATATTGTGGACAATTAGGACTAAACTCTCTAGAGCATTCTTGTGGCGGAGGTTGCAGTAATTACATAGAGCTCCAAGATAATTGAGCTTTTCCCTAAGGTGATCATAATGTTGAACCTTGAAATTGGAGGGTGTAAATACCTCCTCACAAAACTGACAGTGAGTCTGTCTCCTAAAATGAACCATATCCTCAAGAGACATGTCTATTTCATATTTGGGAAAGGCTGGATCTGATAATTTCCCATTTGGTGGCAACTCGCTCCATGAAATGAGTGACACTGTTCCCCCCAAAATAAGTAAATTTATCAATGATGGAGCGGTTCCTATCAACAATTATATAGCTGTATGCTATAGGCCTATGTATGGCTGTAACAGAACCTAGACAATCCTCAGTGCTTAGGACGCACTCAAAATCGAAAAAGCCTATGTGGGAAGGGGGATAACCTTTCCCTGTATTTTTAAAATGAAGGGTGTCCCCCTCCTGGGGATAAATCATTTTCGGTGTGATGTCGCAGGAAAAAGAGTGATGAGTCAGCTCACTAGAATTTTGATATTCAGAAAGACAGTTTCTACAGAAGACTGTCTTTCGCCTGTGGCTGCGAGTAAAGTTCCGGAAAACTTATTTAAGTCTTTAATAAGACTTACATGAGACCCCCCAACAATAATAATGGTACCATGTCTAAGTACTGTCTGCTACCACGACGGCAAAGAGAGAAGTGATAGTTACCGTCTGTATGTTTGTTGAATACAAAAAATGGAGAGTTTATTCCTATTTTCCAATTTAGAGATATCCTCCCATGAGAGAGGGAAAGATAATTGCTCGTATTTGACCATTTTCCTAACCCTAGAGTGAGACTCTACAAGTCTTCATATACGTTTCCATATCCATCCTTGTTGTGACGCCCGAAAAACAGCAATGCATTGAATAACGCATGTTCCATTGTTACCATTGGGGTTTGGGTTGAAGACCTCATGTCACCCCCTTAAAAATGGGGAATAAGGGACATAATCCCCCAAAACTGACCTTACACTACCATTACAGATAACGATTTTGAGGAAACCAACATTAAATAATGTAAAACCACTCCCCTCTGTTTCTGAAAGGAGATCCTCCAGATGTGTAATCATATAACCCACCCAACTATGAATAAGATCACCCACCTCCTCAAGAGATACCAGCCTAGCAGGTGTCGTTATGAAGTGTTCCCTATAGTCATCATCTTCTGTGAGACGTTGTTTTAAAAGTGTTACCTTCACTTCAAGGAGGATTTTGAATGATGATGTAAAATTGCCATGACCCGCCAGAGAATTCATGTAATTCTCTATTTCGTTGGAGAAAAGATCTCTAAAGTTGCTTAGGAGACCTACAGGATCTGTGGCAAAGGCTGGGGGGATGGAATATTCCATTCTAGTAAAGAGATCCTCCAGGGCCCCCACCCTATTAATTAAGTGAGGGATGTCTTTAACATCCCCCCCCTTCTGAGGAATTTCCATCACTATCTCGATTGTTGTCATGGGGTCTAAGACCACTAGGACCTACCTGAGGGATGTCACCACCACCATCATCATCACTCATCTCTTCCTTCCCCCTCCATTTGCATTGGGCTGTTTAACCCCACCACCACCACCTAAGAGGCTATTGTTACGTTGGGCTTTGGGATGAAGTTCCTCTCCTACCTGCCCCTGAGATGTCTTTACCTGCCTCTGAAGCACCCCTGGAAAAAAATAATAATTATAATAATAATAATAATAATAATAATAATAATAATAATAATAATAAATAATAAAAGGCAACACCCCATACACCCTACTAAACCCCATGACATAACGTCTCAAGAAAGCTTCTTAAGATAATAAAACTGGAGAGAGGGTTTATTCACACACCTTGGGGACATGATTGTTGATGTTCAGAGGTCAAGTGCTCACACAAAGTGACCCCATAACTGCTGCAGGTGAAAGTGCGGTGAGGCTTGAAGTTGACGTTGCCGCATATGAGGCATACAAATCCACTCTCTCTGGTAGGCTGGTGATGTTTACCTCCTAACAAGGAAATAGCATATAATTATCCACCCACACACACCCCACACCCCCATGAAGATAGGGGAAACCATCTCAATATTTCTCATTTAAAATAAATACGAATAAATAAATAAATATAAATAAATAAATAAGGGCTAACCTCCACCACAGGTTCTCCTGTGAACTCCACTAGATTGAACACATACAGTTTCCCAACAGAGGAAGCAGCAATAAGTTGTATGCACGAATTGTGGTGATGAGCTTCAAACACAAATTTTGCAAATATCACCTGGATGTGACATTATCCCCCCTCACCTAGGAAAAAAATAAATAAATAAATATATATTCTCTCACTCAAAACACCCCCTCTCTCTTATATATATATATATATATATATATATATATATATATATATATATATATATATATATATATATATATATATATATATTAGTATATTTTGGTAGCAGTCTTTCCTGTAGACATATATTATTAAATATGACCGAAAATAATTTTCGGTCATATTTAATAATATATATATATATATATATATATATATATATATATATATATATATATATATATATATATATATATATATATATATATATATATAAATATATATATATATATGTCGTACCTAGTAGCCAGAACGCACTTGTCAGACTACTATGCAAGGCCAAATTTGCCTAATAAGCCAAGTTTTCCCGAATTAATATATTTTCTCAAATTTTTTTCTTATGAAAAGATAAAGCTACCCATTTCATTATGTATGAGGTCAATTTTTTTTTTATTGTAGTTAAAATTAACGTAGATATATGACCGAACCTAACCAACCCTACCTAACCTAACCTAACCTATCTTTATAGGTTAGGTTAGGTTAGGTAGCCAAAAAAGTTAGGTTAGGTTAGGTTAGGTAGGTTAGGTATATATATATATATATATATATATGTCGTACCTAGTAGCCAGAACGCACTTCTCAGCCTACTATACAAGGCCCGATTTGCCTAATAAGCCAAGTTTTCATGAAATAATTGTTTTTCGACTACCTAACCTACCTAACCTAACCTAACCTAACTTTTTCGGCTACCTAACCTAACCTAACCTATTAAGATAGGTTAGGTTAGGTTAGGTAGGGTTGGTTAGGTTCGGTCATATATCTACGTTAATTTTAACTGTAATAAAAAGAAATTAACCTCATACATAACGAAATGGGTAGCTTTATCATTTCATAAGAAAAAAATTCGAGAAAATAAATTAATTCAGGAAAACTTGGCTTATTAGGCAAATCTGGCCTTGCATAGTAGGCCGAGTACGACGTTCTGGCTACTAGGTACGACATATATATATATATATATATGTCGTACCTAGTAGCCAGAACGCACTTCTCAGCCTACTATGCAAGGCCCGATTTGTCTAATAAGCCAAGTTTTCATGAATTAATTGTTTTTCGACTACCTAACCTAACCTATAAAGATAGGTTAGGTTAGGTTAGGTAGGGTTGGTTTGGTTCGGTCATATATCTACGTTAAATATTAACTCCAATAAAAACAAATTGACCTCATACATAATGAAATGGTGAAATATATATATATATATATATATATATATATATATATATATATATATATATATATATATATATGTATATATATATGTATATATATATGTATATATATATGTATATATATATGTATATATATGTATATATATATATATATATATATATATATATATATATATATATATATATATATATATATATATATATATATATATATATATATATATATTTAGGGGTACCACCACTGGTTTAATTAAAGGGACCCACATCCTCGAAGAAGAAAATAAATAGTGTTCAGAGAAGACCTTGTGGATTCTCACTGAATACTTTAATCTTTTCCTCTTCTACCACCCCTATTTTTTTTTTATTTTTTTTTATATGATTTTATTGCAATGCTACAGTTTACAGAAGACACACACTTATACAACAATATACCAATCAGTGTTCGAAGACCTCGTCCAGCTCCTCGGGGATCGGGTGCGTACCCAAGATACAGCACGCATTTCCCCTCTGAACAGCGACACTGAGGCGCTGAAACATATAACTAGCCGCTCTTGGGTCTCTAGTCTTCCCAATGAGTTCCTCGCCCAGCTCCTTCAGGAACTTAAGTGCACATTTACCCCAGGCGCCCAGAGTCTCAGAGCCTATTGGCACGAACCTGTAACAACGTTCTAGGTCCCTGTACTTGTTAGTTTTCTGGGTCTCCCTGAAGCTGGCCGCCCCGCCTCCCTCAGCTGCGCTGTAAGGTAGATAGGTATCAGCCAATGTGGATGCACACGTGTAGTCCCACACGACCTGTTTACCTTCCCTCCACGGCTGCAGGGTGACTCCATCTGGGCGTTTTTGGCTGTTGTCAGGTCTGCACAACTGAGGTTCCCTTTGTGCTGGGCATCCAGCTGAAGCCAAACTTCTCTTGATGATGTCATTGACTGCTTCATGTCTGGCAATCTTTCCCTGTGTCTTACGACAGATGAGACCATGGCTGCCGTATTGGTCTGCCCGTGCATGGCCGCAAATACACCGGTGCTCGGTGGAGATAGGGGCGGCAAGGCGCAGAGCAACACCAATACTTAGGGTCCGATGGTCCAGGCGGGTGCCCAAGGCGGAATTAGGGACTGCCAACAGGAAGTCCCCGGCATGGGGCGCTTGCACAGCTAGAAGACGCGCTTTGTCCTTCCTGGAAGCTGCCTCCAGCAATGATGTGGCGATGTTCTCCACTATGGGGCTATCCCATTTGGACTGTTTGCAGTCATTTGGAAAAGTCGGTCGAGGATGAGAGTTGACGAGAGTGTCCCACTGACCGGCTCCTTCCGCGAATTTGGGATCATGAATCCCAATGGAGTCTCTTAGGTGTTCCGGTAGTATTTCCTTAACTAATTCACCTGTTGCACTGGTCGAAGATAAGAATGCTGGCAATGCTAACTGTGTCGCCTTGCGAATACCTATTCCCCCGAGTCTAACTGGGAGCGTTGCTTGGTCCCATTGGTCATCTTGCAGGGAGAGGTTTAACACTTTCACGGTTATTGACCTTAGGAGTGTGTCATATTCTGTTAATTTTGGGCTGTCGAAGGAGGGAGCACACCTTAGGAAATAGGTCAGTCTGGGCAAAGCCAGGCACCTTGTGAGAAGGTACAAAGCATCGTGGGCGTCCAAAGCCCCTATTCTTCCCTCCATCCTCCTCAGGTCGTTCAGCTTTTCTTCGAGGACTACCTCAATGGCGCTCGAGCCCAGAGGTGCCCCTAGCAGCACACTGTCAGTGGGAGCGATCACTTGGGCTCCTGGCAATATGGTTCGCACTGCATCTATGGTTGGTTGGCTAGATGAGATAATTTCACACTTTAATGGGTTTAGGGTGAGTCCTAACTCCTCTCCCTTAGATTTCACCAGCTGTAGATCTTCTAGCAGGGACTCCTGTGTCCCTGCCAGGGTGCCATCGTCCAGGAACCAGATGTTGAGTTCGCTGGTCAACCTGCTTGTGACCTCTTTAATAGCCATGCAAAAAAGAAAAGGGGCAAGTGGGTCTCCCTGCTGGACACCTTCTGCAGAAACAAATTCATGTTCCCCAAACAGCAGCGTCGATTCCCTACTGTACCCTGCTGAGACGAAGGGGAGTAGAGAAGGAAAGCTTGTTCGAACTGCTTCCAGTACTACATCCCTTTTTACCTGGTTGAAGGCATTTTTAAAGTCTAATTTAATTAATGCCTTATTTTCTGGGAGGTGCTTGATATAGGCTCGTGCTGCATGAGCTGCTGCTTCACAGCCATGGGGAACACCAAAACCTAGTTGATGGGGTCGAAGCATCGTCGCAGCGTCTATGCTAATTTTTCTGACAGCTGCCCTAGCAACAAGGCGCCGAAGTGTGTTACCCACGGCAATGGGTCTGACTCCACCATCTTTCTTCTTGAGGGCACAAAGGGATGCTCCAAAGAAAAATGGTTTAATTGTATCTGGGATCAACCCAGAGAGGCAGTCGTTGACAAACTTCGTGACCTCTGACAATAGTGTCTCGGCAACTTCTCCGAGAACTGGGTTTACCATCTCCTTGAGGTGCTGAGGTCTTACTCCAGTGTATCCCCCTGCCGAGCCTGGCGGAAATGACATGATGGCTTTGTATACCTCTGACGCTTGGAGGAATAGAGGTCCCATGTCTGGGACATTTGTGTCCTGAGCAGTGGGTTCCCATGGTACTCTAGGAGGGTGCTTCTCTCTCAGCGAGTTGGCGGTAGCGGTATTTCTAGGGGCGATTATGTCTTCGCTGGTAAGTAACCTAATTGCCCCTACTGTGTTGCCCTCTTCAATTTTTTTGGTCACTTGTGTTCCTAGTTTAAAATTGTCATTGGAACTCTTGGGTCTGCCACGACGGTTTTTGCGTTGAGGAGGGATGGGGATCAAGTTGTCAGCTCTGGGGAAATTATTTATTGCCCTAGTGACTGATGAGGCTAGCGACTTGCCTCCTCTTGCAGGTACGCCTAAGCAAATATTGCCAAACAGGAGCAAATTATGCCATGCTTTGATGGTGGCTGCAGCATTAAGATTTTCAGACCGTTCATTTACTTTCCTTAAAAGGTCTGTATATTTCCCTGCTGCAAATGGGCGCGCTGCTTTAGGAATGTGGGGAAGAGTTCTGGTGGTGGATGCTTTGATGGCCCCCAGGAGGTCATCTGATGATATGAAGTTTGCTGGGATGTGTGGGGGTGCCGGGGGGACCTGTGGGCCTTCTCTCTCTACAGGTTCCGTCCATGAACCCTCACAGCCGTTGTGTTGACGTAGGGTTCCATCGTTTCTAAGGCTGTGTGATTCGTCACACACCCGACACGTTCCTCTGAGTCTGGGTCCTCTGGTTGCACGTCTGGGTGCACTGTTCCCAGGACCCTGTTCTTGGCTGAGGGGTTCCTGGTTAGTTGGTGGAGTCCCCTCCATCCCCCAGGCGGCCGGCGTGGGAGGGATGACAGGGGTGGTGGCGGCAGGAGTGGACACGGGTGGTGGCAGGAGGGGTGGCTAGCTGTCCCTCACACTCACCACTCCTATGAGTACTTGTGTCTCCCTCCCTTTTGGGAGGATTCCGAATGCCTGCTGTGACCTGTGCCATATCTGGGTGCATGGAGGGTAGCACATCCCTGCCACAAGCACTGTGTGGGCGGTGAATAGGTGGGTGGGAGACACCCAGGCGCAGGGTGGGCTGGGTGGTGGGATGGCAGGAGGTACTGCGGTGCGGTCAGGCCGGCGGGTGGGGAGGAGGTGGGGGTTGACCGGGCCTCGCTCAGCTAGAGGGGGGTCTGGGTGACACTTAAACACTGGTATAATTTTCTTGTATATCACTGCACAATGGTGAACGAATCATACACTTGTAATCCGACACACTGTGAGCTCTATTAGCTCTGACCATGATTGCTGATTTTTATTTTCATTTTTCTTTCCCAAACGTATTTCTATAAACACTGGGTGGCACATGGGTGACCCCCCCTTGCCAGACCGAACAACAACACCCCCTCCTCCCCCACACCTTAGCCTGGGAGGCCTAGAGGGCGCCAGCGTGGCCCTCACTGCCGTTGTATTCCATACACTGCACACCCACCTGTTTTCATCCGTTTTTGTTGAGATGGTCCACTCTAGGCACTTGCCGCCACTCCTGCACCTTCCCAGGACATTCACACAGCACTCTGTGAAGGCTAGGCACGGTGACGTCAGGATGTCCCTACGTAATGGCTCAGTAAACAACAGAGCCTCCTCCACACGTCCTCCCTCCCCGGTTAGGCTATTGCATTGCAATATATATATATATATATATATATATATATATATATATATATATATATATATTTATATATATATATATATATATATATATATATATATATATATATATATATAACCAAGAATTATATTCACTTGTCAACGCAAATTTGTCGGAATACACTTTAAACCTGAGGAATCTTGGGACCAAACGATGCGCCTTACAGGTTTGTAGAAATTCCAAATCCAAGTGAGCCTTCTTAACTGCGAAATCCACCTTCTCTATTCTTCTGTATAACGTAACTGTAGGTCTTCCATATCGTTTTACTAAAATATTTATGATCGATGTTCCCTTCGGGAATCTTAATTTTAAGATGAATAGGAAAACCAGGGATATACTGAACATCTTGTATCAGAATCTTTACTTTAAAAAACATAACGTTTCGAATACTTCTCGTATTCATCATCAGATCTAAAAGAAAAAACAGAAATCACAGTCAAATAGCTGGTAAACAAAGAACTCATACTGAATATAATTGCCTATCAAAGAAAGGAAAAAGCTTAAAAAGCAAAACACTTAAGCGCACTTAAAGTGATCAATACAAATAAAACTTATTAACTGTCACATATATTAAAACTAATTTAAAATCCATTAAACTACAAGATGAAATTTATAACTACTAAAACAAACCATTCTATTAAACTTACGTGAAGTGATCAGAAGTGAAACTTGATACCTAACACATAGATACTAAACACTATAACAAATATTTATATAATGTCTACAAATCTACAAAAAATGTATGTAAAATACAAACAGAATAAACGACAATTATAAAGTGCTAACCAAAATCTTATAAAAAACTCAAATATTAAATAAAATTAAATACCAAAAAATGTATTATATATCCTACATAGAAGATTATATTAATGTACAATGTTAAGACTTGAAATAAGTAAGAAAGGGCAAGGACATGGTAAACTAAACAAAATTAAACTACCAAAATAAACTAAAAATCAAATTACAGGGCCTACTGTGCATTATACAGTGTACAATTGGACAGCTGAAAGGTTGCTATTTAACAGAGGCCGCAGTTCCTTTATATATAAGGATTCCATTACTCTCAAATCTGACTGGCCATTCATACAAGTGTCCAGAATTTTAAAATCAGATTCCAGCAGAGAATGATCAAACTCATAACAATGGTTTCTAATCTCCGAAAATGCTGGTTTAGACAATGGTAATCCAGTCCTAAAAGATAATCCCCGGTGCTCAAGTATCCTAATCTTAAAGTTCCGAATGGAACTCCCGACATATCCAGCATTACAGCTGGAACAATTATACATATATACGACATTTGAGCACAAGGGGATAGGCACTTTATCTTTAAATTTAAAATAAGAGCCTATGGTATTTGTGTTGACAAAAATAAATCTAAAGTCTACTTGAGGATAACACTGCTGCAACAGTCTCCTCAAACGACTCCTTACAGAAAAGCTAATACTGCCATAAAATGGTAATTTAATATATTTAAGATCCCTTTCCACTGTAGTAATCCTACACGATGGATGAAACTTCTTATTTAAGAAATTCCTTATAAAAGTATAAACCATATGCACAGGATAACCATTATTTGAAAAAAAATTCACAAGAAAATTAATTTCCTGATCAAAGTTATTCCAATTAGAACATAAAACAAAGGCCCTATTCAGTAGAGTGTAAATAGCATTTTTCTTAAAAATATCAGGAACAAAGGAATTAAAATTTAAACCTAAACCAGTAAAGGTTGGTTTCCTAAAAACATTAGTGTTGAACCCATTGAGGTTATTCACTTTTACATCAAGAAACGACAATGAATTATTAACTTCACACTCTGCAGTAAACCGTATATTACTATGTTGTGCATTAGGATACTCTCTAAATTTCTCAATATGACACTGGTCCCTAAACAACAAAAAAGTGTCATCTACATATCTTCTGTACAAGACTGGTTTAAAGGCCGAAGGACAATTATCAAGCCAATTTATTTCGTGAAAACTCAAAAAAGCATTAGCCAGTGCAGGACCTAAAGGAGACCCCATTGCTACTCCATCAATTTGTTTATAATAAATATTATTAAACATAAAGATGGAGTCTTTAACTGCTATTTCTAACAGCCGTCTGAATATTTTACTACAAAATCCAGACACTAAGTTAGTGTCAGCAAATAATAATCAAGTTTCACTTCTGATCACTTCACGTAAGTTTAATAGAATGGTTTGTTTTAGTAGTTATAAATTTCATCTTGTAGTTTAATGGATTTTAAATTAGTTTTAATATATGTGACAGTTAATAAGTTTTATTTGTATTGATCACTTTAAGTGCGCTTAAGTGTTTTGCTTTTTAAGCTTTTTCCTTTCTTTGATAGGCAATTATATTCAGTATGAGTTCTTTGTTTACCAGCTATTTGACTGTGATTTCTGTTTTTTCTTTTAGATCTGATGATGAATACGAGAAGTATTCGAAACGTTATGTTTTTTAAAGTAAAGATTCTGATACAAGATGTTCAGTATATCCCTGGTTTTCCTATTCATCTTAAAATTAAGATTCCCGAAGGGAACATCGATCATAAATATTTTAGTAAAACGATATGGAAGACCTACAGTTACGTTATACAGAAGAATAGAGAAGGTGGATTTCGCAGTTAAGAAGGCTCACTTGGATTTGGAATTTCTACAAACCTGTAAGGCGCATCGTTTGGTCCCAAGATTCCTCAGGTTTAAAGTGTATTCCGACAAATTTGCGTTGACAAGTGAATATAATTCTTGGTTATTAAGATTGTTGGACTTTGATATATATATATATATATATATATATATATATATATATATATATATATATATATATATATATATATATATATATATATATATATATTAGTATATTTTGGTAGCAGTCTTTCCTGTAGACATATATTATTAAATATGACCGAAAAAGTAAGATTAATAATTCTAACAAGAATTTTCTCAATCTTTCGTACATTTCTTTTCACTGTTGGAGGTAAATCAAAAATCAATTCTCCAAAATTCATTTTTATTTCTAGTCTGACGCGACACGAGCGCGTTTCGTAAAACTTATTACATTTTCAAAGACTTTAGTTCACAAATACACAACTGAATAGAACTTACGCATCTCCGATTTTATATCTACATTTGAGTGAGGTGGAAGGGGTGATGTGGCATTAACACAAGACAGAACAAGATGTGGCATTAATAGGGTATTAATTTCATCAACACAAGACAGAACAAAAGGTGGTATTAATAGGGTATTAATTTCATCAACACAAGACAGAACACGAAACAATGGATATTGAATAGAAGTGTTTGTAGAAAGCCTATTGGTCCATATTTCTTGATGCTTCTATATTGGAGCGGAGTCTTGAGGTGGGTAGAATATAGTTGTGCAATAATTGGCTGTTGATTGCTGGTGTTGACTTCTTGATGTGTAGTGCCTCGCAAACGTCAAGCCGCCTGCTATCGCTGTATCTATTGATGATTTCTGTGTTGTTTACTAGGATTTCTCTGGCGATGGTTTGGTTGTGGGAAGAGATTATATGTTCCTTAATGGAGCCCTGTTGCTTATGCATCGTTAAACGCCTAGAAAGAGATGTTGTTGTCTTGCCTATATACTGGGTTTTTTGGAGCTTACAGTCCCCAAGAGGGCATTTGAAGGCATAGACGACGTTAGTCTCTTTTAAAGCGTTCTGTTTTGTGTCTGGAGAGTTTCTCATGAGTAGGCTGGCCGTTTTTCTGGTTTTATAGTAAATCGTCAGTTGTATCCTCTGATTTTTGTCTGTAGGGATAACGTTTCTATTAACAATATCTTTCAGGACCCTTTCCTCCGTTTTATGAGCTGTGGAAAAGAAGTTCCTGTAAAATAGTCTAATAGGGGGTATAGGTGTTGTGTTAGTTGTCTCTTCAGAGGTTGCATGGCTTTTCACTTTCCTTCTTATGATGTCTTCGACGAAACCATTGGAGAAGCCGTTGTTGACTAGGACCTGCCTTACCCTACAGAGTTCTTCGTCGACTTGCTTCCATTCTGAGCTGTGGCTGAGAGCACGGTCGACATATACGTTAACAACACTCCTCTTGTACCTGTCTGGGCAGTCGCTGTTGGCATTTAGGCACATTCCTATGTTTGTTTCCTTAGTGTAGACTGCAGTGTGGAAACCTCCGCCCTTTTCCATGACTGTTACATCTAGAAAGGGCAGCTTCCCATCCTTTAAGGTATCTTTAACGAAAGATGACGATACCACAAAATTGGAAGAGGATGACCATGTGGAATTTGTGAATGGGTTGTCAAATACCATGTTTAAAGGTGTTCAGGTGTTTTTAGGAGAGCAGGTAGTTGAAACAAATACTAATTTTATTTATTGGTCGTTTATTAAATTAATTACCTCCATGCCTCCATCAAAAATGTCTTCCTTGGGGAGAATTGGAGGATTTCGTAGGGACTGGAGAGATGACGATGGTATCACTAATGAGTTCACAAATACTTATTTTACTGGAGCAACTGCCAAGGATAAAAAATTTATGGTTGATTTAAAAAGTAAAGGTTTGTCGATTTGTTTCCCCCTCCTATTGGATATATCATCCCTAGACCAACACATATTAGATAATATAGATGTGCGACTAAGATTGGAGCTCTCTCCCCATGCTTGGGTCCTAAATACAAGTGTGGACGATGGCTCTAAGTATCACTTGCATATGGATTATGCTAAGTTATGGGTAACGCGAGTGTTCCCCTACCCAAGTGCTCACCTAGCCTTAAACGACTCACTGTTAGCATCCCCCGACCCCATAACTTATACTTTCAATAGAACCATTTCTAAAACATATGTCCTAGCAGGGAATCAAACTAGTCTCCTAATTGATCAACCATGGGCGCAAGTAATTTCACACACGATATACATGATAATCGTGCCAATGAATTATTATGCCGGTCTTCACCAAGGTAATGGATTATATTTTGAAAATGCAAAGCTGAAAAGTATTGCTATGTATTTGTGTGTGTGTGTGTGTGTGTGTGTGTGTGCGTGTGTGTGTGTGTGTGTGTGCGTGTGTGTGTGTGTGTACTCACCTAGTTGTACTCACCTAGTTGTGTTTGCGGGGGTTGAGCTCTGGCTCTTTGGTCCCGCCTCTCTACCGTCAATCAACAGGTGTACAGATTCATGAGCCTATCGGGCTCTGTCATATCTACACTTGAAACTGTGTATGGAGTCAGCCTCCACCACATCACTTCCTAATGCATTCCATTTGTCAACCACTCTGACACTAAAAAAGTTCTTTCTAATTTCTCTGTGGCTCATTTGGGCACTCAGTTTCCACCTGTGTCCCCTTGTGCGTGTTCCCCTTGTGTTAAATAGACTGTCTTTATCTACCCTATCAATCCCCTAATGATAGTTGAACACACACACACACACACAATGTGTGTGTGTGTGTGTGTGTGTGTGTGTGTGTGTGTGTGTGTGTGTGTGTGTGTGTACACAGTGGATGAGTGTGTGTGTTTGCAGTAGGAGAGTGTCGGAAAATCTGACACCATTTAATAATATCATACAGGCAGATAATATTGCTGTGTTGTATAAACAAGTTAACCCATAGAAAATGTAACTTGTAGTGGAATTTCCGTCTATAGAAAACGGGATATCATTACCACATATTATTATAAATTCACCACCTATTATGGTGGGAATTATTCTTAAATACATTAGTCTTTGGACTTTACCATCATAAAAACATCTCATATAAATTAACTTAATTATCAATGTCAAAATAGAGTAAATGTGACCCTTCTATCACTTACTGTCATCTGGACAATGTAGGCCAGTAGCGTCAGTGAGGAGGGAGTGGTCAGCCATTGTTGTTGTTGTTTTTAAGACCACAGAGTCGTGGAGTGAATTACGGCTCCTATAAATTCTCTTGGATGAAGTGTTATGGAGGATCAGAGTAGTGATCTGCCATCATCAACACGCTGTCATCAATCTCAAGGGGAGTGTCTTTCCGAAACCCGTTTATCTAATCATTTTTGGCCATTAATGTCAGTAGATAGGGCTCACCGGTTAGAACACGAATGATCGACTCAAACAAGATAATTAAGCCTAGGTCTTTATGGTTCCATGTACAGTGTTTTCTCTGATATAGCTGTCATATATTAGGATTCTGGCTTCTATAGCTAGCGCCCTTTTGACAGGTCAAGACGAGGAAGCATGCTTTGTGTACCAGTTACTGGGTGATGGAAGCTACCTCAAAGAGGATAATTTGGTGTCTACATCCTGGTTATACCTGGTGGACTAAGGCCTGCTGTACAATAAGATAAGGAACCTCTTCAATGTACACTAATGTGTAGTTAATACTGTAGTTTGATTGGATGCATATATATAAATTTAATATAAACCCCCCCTAATGTGCAGTGGATCGATTTGTGAGATTATTGCAGAAATACAGTCCACTTAACATCATTCAAATTGCTATCGAAGTATACAAATTAACGTAAATATATATTCTATATAAATTCATATAAATTAAATAAATATAAATCTCACAGATCGGTTCCCACAGGGAGTGTGTACACAGTGGGTGAGTGTGTACTCAGTGTGTGAGTGTGTGTGTGTTCGCAGTGGGGGAGTGTGTACACAGTGGGTGAGTGTGTACTCAGTTTGTGAGTGTGTGTGTGTACACAGGGACTGAGCTCTGAGTGTACACAGTGTGAGAGTGTGTGTGTGTACACAGGAGGTGAGTGTGTGTACATAGTGGGTGAGTGTGTACACAGTGGGTATGTGTGTACAGAGAGAGAGAGAGAGGGAGTGTGTGTGTGTGTGTGTGTGTGTGTGTGTGTGTGTGTGTGTGTGTGTGTGTGTGTGTGTGTGTGTGTGTGTCTGCGTGTGTGTGTGTGTGTGTGTGTGTGTGTGTGTGAGAGAGAGAGTGTGTGTGTGTGTGTGTACTCACCTAGTTGTGTTTGCGGGGGTTGAGCTCTGGCTCTTTGGTCCCGCCTCTCAACCATCAATCAACAGGTGTACAGATTCCTGAGCCTATCGGGCTATATCATATCTACACTTGAAACTGTGTATGGAGTCAGCCTCCACCACATCACTGCCTAATGCATTCCATTTGTCAACCACTCTGACACTAAAAAAGTTCTTTCTAATATCTCTGTGGCTCATTTGGGCACTCAGTTTCCACCTGTGTCCCCTTGTGCGTGTTCCCCTTGTGTTAAATAGACTGTCTTTATCTACCCTATCAATTCCCTTCAGAATCTTGAATGTGGTGATCATGTCGCCCCTAACTCTTCTTTCTTCCAGCGAAGTGAGGTTTAATTCCCGTAGTCTCTCCTCGTAGCTCATACCTCTCAGCTCGGGTACTAGTCTGGTGGCAAACCTTTGAACCTTTTCCAGTTTAGTCTTATTCTTGACTAGATATGGACTCCATGCTGGGGCTGCATACTCCAGGATTGGCCTGACATATGTGGTATACAAAGTTCTGAATGATTCTTTACAAAAGTTTCTGAATGCCGTTCGTATGTTGGCCAGCCTGGCATATGCCGCTGATGTTATCCGCTTGATATGTGCTGCAGGAGACAGGTCTGGCGTGATATCAACCCCCAAGTCTTTTTCCTTCTCTGACTCCTGAAGAATTCCCTCTCCCAGATGATACCTTGTATCTGGCCTCCTGCTCCCTACACCTATCTTCATTACATTACATTTGGTTGGGTTAAACTCTAACAACCATTTGTTCGACCATTCCTTCAGCTTGTCTAGGTCTTCATGAAGCCTCAAACAGTCCTCTTCTGTTTTAATCCGTCTCATAATTTTAGCATCGTCCGCAAACATTGAGAGAAATGAATCGATACCCTCCGGGAGATCATTTACATATATCAGAAACAAGATAGGACCGAGTACAGAGCCCTGTGGGACTCCACTGGTGACTTCACGCCAATCGGAGGTCTCACCCCTCACCGTAACTCTCTGCTTCCTATTGCTTAGATACTCCCTTATCCACTGGAGCACCTTACCAGCTACACCTGCCTGTCTCTCCAGCTTATGTACCAGCCTCTTATGCGGTACTGTGTCAAAGGAATTCCGACAATACAAGAAAATGCAGTCCGCCCAGCCCTCTCTTTCTTGCTTATTCTTTGTCACCTGATCGTAGAATTCTATGAAGCCTGTAAGGCAAGATTTACCCTCCCTGAACCCATGTTGGCGATTTGTCACGAAGTCCCTTCTCTCCAGATGTGTTACCAGGTTTTTTCTCACGATCTTCTCCATCACCTTGCATGGTATACAAGTCAAGGACACTGGCCTGTAGTTCAGTGCCTCTTGCCTGTCGCCCTTTTTGTATATTGGGACCACATTCGCCGTCTTCCATATATCTGGTAGGTCTCCCGTCTCCAGTGACTTACTATACACTAAGGAGAGTGGCAAGCAAAGTGCCTCTGTACACTCTTTCAGTACCCATGGTGAGATCCCATCTGGACCAACAGCCTTTCTAACATCCAGATCCAGCCGGTGTCTCTTGACCTCCTCTCTCGTAATTTCGAACTCTTCCAAGGCTGCCTGGTTTACCTCCCTTTCTCCTAGCACAGTGACCTCACCTTGTTCTATTGTGAAGACCTCCTGGAACCTCTTGTTGAGTTCTTCACACACCTCTCTGTCATTCTCTGTATACCTGTCCTCGCCTGTTCGAAGTTTCAATGCCTGTTCTTTCACTGTTGTTTTCCTTCTGATGTGACTGTGGAGTAGCTTTGGTTCGGTCTTGGCTTTGTTTGCTATATCATTTTCAAAACTTTTCTCTGCTTCTCTTCTCACCCTGACGTACTCATTCCTGGTTCTCTGGTATCTATCTCTGCTTTCTGGTGTTCTGTTATTCCGGAAGTTCCTCCACGCCCTTTTGTTCAGTTTCTTCGCTTCCATACATGCCCTATTATACCATGGATTTTTCTGTTGCTTCTCGGATTTTTCCCTTTGGGCCGGGATGAACCTGTTTACTGCCTCCTGACACTTTTAGATAACATAGTCCATCATACCCTGTACAGACTTATCTCTGAGGTCTGTGTCGCAAGGTATTTCACTTAGGAAACTTCTCATCTGTTCATAATTCCCTTTTCGGTATGCCAGCCTTTTGATTCCTAGTTCTTTTTGGGGGGAGATAAGTCCTAGCTCTACCAGGTACTCAAAGTTCAATACACTGTGGTCACTCATTCCTAAGGGTGCTTCCATCTTAACTTCCCTTATATCCCACTCATTTAGGGTAAATATCAAATCAAGCATTGCTGGTTCATCTTCTCCTCTCATTCTTGTCGGTTCTTTGATGTGCTGGCTTAGGGTGTGTGTACTCACCTATTTGTGCTTGCAGGATCGAGCATTGACTCTTGGATCCCGCCTTTCTAGCTATCGGTTGTTTACAGCAATGACTCCTGTCCCATTTCCCTATCATACCTAGTTTTAAAAGTATGAATAGTATTTGCTTCCACAACCTGTTCCCCAAGTGCATTCCATTTTTCCACTACTCTCACGCTAAAAGAAAACTTCCTAACATCTCTATGACTCATCTGAGTTTCCAGTTTTTTCCATGTCCCCTCGTTCTGTTATTATTACGTGTGAACATTTCATCTATTTCCACTTTGTCAATTCCCCTGAGTATTTTATATGTCCCTATCATATCTCCTCTCTCCCTTCTTTTCTCTAGTGTCGTAAGGTTCAGTTCCTTCAGCCGCTCTTCATATCCCATCCCTCGTAACTCTGGGACAAGCCTCGTCGCAAACCTCTGAACCTTCTCCAGTTTCTTTATGTGTTTCTTCAGGTGGGGGCTCCATGATGGCGTGGCATACTCTAAGACGAGTCTCACGTAGGCAGTGTAAAGCGCCCTAAAAGCCTCCTCATTTAGGTTTCTGAATGAAGTTCTAATTTTCGCCAGTGTAGAGTACGCTGCTGTCGTTATCCTATTTATATGTGCCTCAGGAGTTAGATTAGGTGTCACATCCACTCCCAGGTCTCTTTCTCGAATCGTTACAGGTAGGCTGTTCCCCTTCATTGTGTACTGTCCCTTTGGTCTCCTGTCACCTGATCCCATTTCCATAACTTTACATTTACTGGTGTTAAACTCCAGTAGCCATTTCCCTGACCATCTCTGCAGCCTGTTTAAGTCCTCTTGGAGGATCCTACAATCCTCGTCTGTCACAACTCTTCTCATTAATTTTGCATCATCCACAAACATTGACATGTATGATTCCACTCCTGTAAACATATCATTTACGTAAATTAGAAAGAGGATTGGTCCCAGCACCGATCCTTGAGGTACTCCACTTGTTACTGTTCGGCAGTCCGACTTTTCGCCCCTTACCATTACCCTCTGGCTCCTTCCTGTTAGGTAGTTCTTCACCCATACTAGGGCCTTTCCGCTTACTCCTGCCTGCCTCTCAAGTTTGTATAGCAGTCTCATGTGCGGTACCGTATCAAAGGCCTTTTGGCAGTCAAGAAATATGCAGTCTGCCCAGCCTTCTCTGTCCTGCCTTATCCTTGTTACTTTATCATAGAATTCTAAAAGGTTTGTTAGGCATGATTTCCCTGTCCAGAACCCATGTTGGTGCTTGTTTACAAACCCAATGCTCTCCAGGTGCTCAACAAGTCTTAGCCTAATTATTCTTTCAAGTATTTTGCAGGGGATGCTTGTCAGTGATACGGGTCTGTAGTTAAGTGCCTCCTCCCTATCACCTTTTTTGAAAATCACAATTTTACACAATTTTAAGCTCCATCATGTAGTCAAAGACTAGGACACAATGGTCACTAGCTCCTAGTGGTATTTCATGTTCCAACTGCTCGATGTCTTCTACATTCTGAGTGAAAATGAGATCTAATAGGCTGGGCGTATCCCCTCCTCTTTCCCTAGTATCTTCTTTCACATGCTGTGTTAGGAAATTCCTGTCAATAACGTCTACCAGCTTCGCTCCCCAGGTCTCCTCCCCGCCATGGGGATTCCTCGTTTCCCAATCTATCTCTCCGTGATTTAGGTCCCCCATGACCAGCAGCTTCGCTCTCATTCTATGCGCTAAAGTTGCTGCCCTCTGCAGTTCATCTATACATGTCTTGTTGCTGTCCTCGTACTCCTGCCTGGGCCTTCTACTGTTTGGTGGGGGATTGTAGAGTATCAAGATTACAATCTTCTTCCCATCCACTGTCAGAGTTCCATGTATGAAGCTCGTGCTTTCATTGGTACCCGGATTTTCCAGCTCATCAAACTTCCATTTCCGCTTTATTAGTGTGTGTGTGTGTGTGTGTGTGTGTGTGTGTGTGTGTGTGTGTGTGTGTGTGTGTGTGTGTACTCACCTATATGTACTCACCTATATGTGCTTGCAGGATCGAGCATTGACTCTTGGATCCCGCCTTTCTAGCTATCGGTTGTTTACAGCAATGACTCCTGTCCCATTTCCCTATCATACCTAGTTTTAAAAGTATGAATAGTATTTGCTTCCACAACCTGTTCCCCAAGTGCATTCCATTTTTCTACTACTCTCACGCTAAAAGAAAACTTCCTAACATCTCTGTGACTCATCTGAGTTTCCAGTTTCCACCCATGTCCCCTCGTTCTGTTATTATTACGTGTGAACATTTGATCTATTTCCACTTTGTCAATTCCCCTGAGTATTTTATATGTCCCTATCATATCTCCTCTCTCCCTTCTTTTCTCTAGTGTCGTAAGGTTCAGTTCCTTCAGCCGCTCTTCATATCCCATCCCTCGTAGCTCTGGGACAAGCCTCGTCGCAAACCTCTGAACCTTCTCCAGTTTCTTTATGTGTTTCTTCAGGTGGGGGCTCCATGATGGCGCGGCATACTCTAAGACGGGTCTCACGTAGGCAGTGTAAAGCGCCCTAAAAGCTTCCTCATTTAGGTTTCTGAATGAAGTTCTAATTTTCGCCAGTGTAGAGTACGCTGCTGTCGTTATCCTATTTATATGTGCCTCAGGAGTTAGATTAGGTGTCACATCCACTCCCAGGTCTCTTTCTCGAATCGTTACAGGTAGGCTGTTCCCCTTCATTGTGTACTGTCCCTTTGGTCTCCTGTCACCTGATCCCATTTCCATAACTTTACATTTACTGGTGTTAAACTCCAGTAGCCATTTCTCTGACCATCTCTGCAGCCTGTTTGCAGTGTGTGTGTGTGTGTGTGTGTGTGTGTGTGTGTGTGTGTGTGTGTGTGTGTGTGTGTGTGTGTGTGTGTGTGTGTGTGTGTGTGTGTGTGTGTGCGTGTGTGTGTGTGTATGTGTGTGTGTGTGTGTGAGTGTGTACACAGTGTAATTGCCAAAGTGTTATTACCTAAGTGTAGTTACAGGATGAGAGCTACGCTCGTGGTGTCCCGTCTTCCCAGCACTCTTTGTCGTATAATGCTTTGAAACTACTGACGGTCTTGGCCTCCACCACCTTCTCAACTAACTTGTTTTAACCGTCTACCACTCTGTTTGCGAAAGGGAATTTTCTTATATTTCTTCGGCATCTGTGTTTAGTTAGTTTAAATCTATGACCTCTTGTTCTTAAAGTTCCAGGTCTAAGGAAATCTTCCCTATCGATTTTATCAATTCCTGTTACTATTTTGTATGTAGTGATCATATCACCTTTTTTTCTTCTGTCTTCTAGTTTTGGCATATTTAATGCCTCTAACCTCTCCTCGTAGCTCTTGCCCTTCAGTTCTGGGAGCCACTTAGTAGCATGTCTTTGCACCTTTTCCAGTCTGTTGATGAGCTTCTTAAGATATGGGCAGCACACAACCGCTGCATATTCTAGCTTTGGCTAGAATATGTGTGTGTGTGGGTGTGTGTGTGTGTGTGTGTGTGTGGGCGTATGTGTGTGTGTGTGTGTGTGTGTGTGTGTGTGTACACAGTGGGTGAATGTGTGTGTGTACACAGTGGGTGAGTGTGTGTGTGTACACAGTGGGTGTGTGTGTTCACAGTGGGTGAGTGTGTGTGTGAATACAGAGGGTGAGTGTGTGTGTGTATACAGTGGATGAGTGTTTGTGTTCACAAAGGGAGAGTGTGTGTGATCACAGTGAGTGAGTGTGTGTGTATACAGTGGTTTACTGTGTATGTGTATACAGTTAGTCAGTGTGTGTGTATACAGTGGGTGAGAGAGAGTGTGTGTGTGTGTACAATGTGGGTGAGTGTGTGTGAACACAGGGTGAGTGTGTACTCAGTTTGTGAGTGTACTCAGTTTGTGAGTGTACTCACCTAAGTGTGTTTGCGGGGGTTGAGCTCTGGCTATTTGGTCCCACCTCTCAACCGTCAATCAAAAGGTGAACACACACACACAGTGTGTGTGTGTGTGTGTGTGTGTGTGTGTGTGTGTGTGTGTGTGTGTGTGTGTGTGTGTGTGTGTGTGTGTGTGTGTGTGTGTGTGTGTGTGTGTGTGTGTGTGTGTGTGTGTGTGTGTGTGTGTACTCACCTAGTTGTACTCACCTAGTTGAGCTCTGGCTCTTTGGTTCCGCCTCTCAACCGTCAATCAACAGGTGTACAGGTTCCTGAGCCTATTGGGCTCTATCATATCTACACTTGAAACTGTGTATGGAGTCAGCCTCCACCACATTACTTCCTAATGCATTCCATTTGTCAACCAATCTCACACTAAAAAAATTCTTTCTAATATCTCTGTGGCTCATTTGGGCACTCAGTTTCCACCTGTGTCCCCTAGTGCGTGTGCCCCTTGTGTTAAACAGCCTGTCTTTATCAACCCTGTCGATTCCCTTGAGAACCTTGAATGTGGTGATCATGTCCCCCCTAACTCTTCTGTCTTCCAACGAAGTGAGGTTCAATTCCCGTAGTCTCTCCTCGTAGCTCATACCTCTCAGCTCGGGTACTAGTCTGGTGGCAAACCTTTGAACCTTTTCCAGTTTAGTCTTATGGTTGACTAGATATGGACTCCATGCTGGAGCCGCATACTCCAGGATTGGTCTGACATATGTGGTATATAATGTTCTGAAAGATTCCTTACACAAGTTTCTAAAGGCCATTCTTATGTTAGCCAACCTGGCATATGCTGCTGATGTTATCCTCTTGATATGAGCTTCAGGGGACAGGTCTGGCGTGATATCAACCCCCAGGTCTTTCTCTCTCTCTCTGACTCTTGAAGTATTTCAACTTCCAAGTGATACCTTGTATCTCCTGCCCGAAACGCTTTGCGTAATAGTGGCTTTAGGCATTGTATGTACTAGCTCTATCTATAAAGCCAACAAACTTTGTAAAATCTCTTTATGTATGTACCTTACCTAAATAAAAATTATTATTATTATTATTATTATTATCTGGTCTCCTGCTTCCTACCCCTATCTTCATTACATTACATTTGCTTGGGTTAAACTCTAACAACCATTTGTTCGACCATTCCTGTAGCTTGTCCAGGTCTTCTTGAAGCCTCAAGCTGTCCTCCTCTGTCTTAATCCTTCTCATAATTTTGGCGTCGTCAGCAAACATTGACAGGAATGAGTCTATACCCTCTGGGAGATCATTTACATATATCAGAAACAGGATAGGTCCAAGCACAGAGCTCTGTGGGACTCCACTGGTGACTTCACGCCATTCTGAGGTTTCACCCCTCACTATAACTCTCTGCTTCGTATTGCTTAGGTACTCCCTTATCCACTGGAGCGCCCTACCAGTTACTGCTGTCTGTTTCTCCAGCTTATGCATCAAACTTTTATGGGGTACTGTGTCAAAGGCTTTCCGACAGTCCAAAAAAATGCAGTCCGCCCATCCTTTTCTTTCTTGCTTAATCTTTGTCACCTGATCGTAGAATTCTATCAAGCCTGTAAGGCAAGATTTACCCTCCCTGAACCCATGTTGATGGGTTGTCAAGAAGGCTCTTCTCTCCAGATGTGTTACTAGGTTTTTTCTCACAATCTTCTCCATCACCTTGCATGGTATACAAGTTAAGGACACTGGCCTGTAGTTCAGTGCCTCTTGTCTGTCACCCTTTTTAAATATTGGTACTACATTAGCAGTCTTCCATATTTCTGGTAGATCTTCCGTTTCCAGTGACCTACTATACACTATGGAGAGTGGCAAGCAAAGTGCTCCTGCACACTCTTTCAATACCCATGGTGAGATTCCATCCGGCCCAACAACTTTTCTCACATCCAGCTCCAATAGGTGCTTCTTGACATCATCTCTTGTAATTTCGAACCTTTCCAAGGTCACCTGGTTTGCTGCTACCTCTCCTAGCGCCGTGATTTCTCCCTGTTCTATTGTAAAGACTTCCTGGAACCTTTTGTTGAGTTCTTCACACACGTCTTTGTCATTCTCTGTGTACCTGTCCTCGCCCACCCTAAGTTTCATCACCTGTTCCTTCACTGTTGTCTTCCTCCTGATGTGACTTTGTACTAGCTTTGGTTCGGTCTTGGCTTTATTAGCTATATCATTTTCATACCTTTTCTCAGCTGCTCTTCTCACACTAACATACTCGTTCCTGGTTCTCTGGTATCTCTCTACTTTCTGGTGTTCTGTTATTACGGAAGTTCCCCCATGCCCTTTTGTTCAGCTCCTTTGCTTTCATACATTCCCTATTAAACCACGGATTCTTCCTTTGCTTCTCTGTTTTTTCCTGTTGGGCTGGGACAAACCTGCTTACAGCCTCCTGACATTTTTGGGTGACATAATCCATCTTGTCTTGTTCGGACTTGGTTCCGAGTTCTGTGTCCCAATGTATATCCCATAGGAATTTATTCATCTCATAGTTTCCCTTTCGGTACGCCAGCCCTTTGTTTCCCAGTTCTTTTTTGGGGGTGATAATTCCTAGCTCAACCAGGTACTCAAAGCTCAATACACTATGATCACTCATTCCCAAGGGGGCTTCCAACTTAACTCAGCTTATATCCAACTCATTTAGGATAAATATCAGATCAAGCAAGGCTGGTTCATCCCCTCCTCTCGTTCTTGTCGGTCCCTTGACTTGTTGACTTAGAAAGTTTCTTGTTGCCACATCCAGCAGCTTAGCTCTCCATGTGTCTGGGCCTCCATGTGGGTCTCTGTTCCCCAAATCTATCTTTCCATGGTTGAAGTCTCCCATGATTAGTAGCCTGGATCCGTTCCTGCTGGCCACAGAAGCTGTTCTCTCTATTATATTGATGGTGGCCAAGTTGTTTCTATCATATTCCTGTTTGGGTCTTCTGTCATTCGGTGGGGGGTTATATATGACTACTACTATAATTTTCTGTCCTCCAGTTGCTATGGTGCCTGATATGTAGTCACTGAAACCTTCACAGTTCTGAATTACCATCTCTTCGAAACTCCAACTTTCTCTTAGTAGCAAACCTACACCACCTCCTCCTCTCCCTTCTCTCTCTTTCCTCACTACATAGAAGCCCTGTGGAAACACTGCGTTTGTTATGGTGTTTGTTAGCTTTGTTTCTGTGAGTGCTATTATGTCTAGGTTTTCTTCTAGTGCCCATTCTCCGAGTTCATTTGTATGTGTGTGTGTGAATGTGTGTGTGTGTGTGTGTGTGTGTGTGTGTGTGTGTGTGTGTGTGTGTGTGTGTGTGTGTGTGTGTGTGTGTGTGTGTGTGTGTGTGTGTATACAGTGGGTGAGTATGTGTGTGTGTGTGTGTGTGTGTGTGTGTATACAGAGGGTGAGAGTGTGTGTGTGTATACAGTGGGTGAGTATGTGTGTGTGTGTGTGTGTGTGTATACAGAGGGTGAGAGTGTGTGTGTACACAGTGGGTGTGTGTGTTCACAGTGGGTGAGTGTGTGTGTGTGTGTGTGTGTGTGTGTGTGTGTGTACACAGACAGTGAGTATGTGTGTGAATAAAGTGGGTGAGTGAGTGTGTTCACAGAGGGAGAGTTTGTGTGATGTTAGTGAGTGAGTAAGTGTGTGGGAATATAGTGGGTGACTGTGTGTGTACACAGTGGGTGAGTGTGTGTGTGTGTGTGTGTATACAGTTGGTGAGTGTGTGTGTGTATATACAGTTGGTGAGTGTGTGTGTGTGTGACTACAGTGTGTGAGTGTGTGTAAACACACAGGGCAAGAGTGTGTGTGTGTGTGTGTGTATACAGTGAGTAAGAGTGTGTGTGTGTATACAGTGGATGAGTGTGTGTCGTCACAGTAGGTGAGTGTGCATGTATATACAGTGGGTGGGTTTGTGTGTGTATGGAGTGGGTGAGAGTGTGTCTACACAGTGGGTGAATGTTTGTGTACCCAGTAAGTGAGTGCGTGTGTGTGTGTAGGTAGACAGAGGGTGAGTGTGTGTCCACAGTGGGTGAGTGTGTGTTCACAGTGGGTGAGTGTGTGTTCACAATGGGTGAGTGTGTGTGTTAAAAGTGGATGAGTGTGTGTGTTCACAGTGGGTGAGTGAGTGTGTACACAGTGGGCGAGAGAGTGTGTGTGTGCACAGTGGATGAGTATGTGTGTATACACACTGGGTGAGTGTGTGTTCACAGTGGGTTTGTGTGTGTGTGTGTGTGTGTACACAGGGGTTAGTGTGTGTGTGCATGTGTAAACAGTGGGAGAGTGTGTTTGTGTGTGCACACAGTGGGTGAGTGTGTGTGTGTACACAGTGGAGTGTGTACACAGTTGGTGAGTGTGTATACAGTTGGTTAGTGTGAGTGTAAACAGTGTGTGAGTGTGTACGTAGTGGGTGAGTTTGTACACAGTGGGTGAGTGCGTATGCATGCACAGTGGGCGAGTGTGCGTAGTAGGGATGACGCTCCAGCGTCCCTTTTTTATTTTCGGGAAAAGAGGATGCTGGAGCGTCAGGTGTTCCAGGTAGATTAGGGAAGAGGACGCTGGAGCGTCAGGTGTTCCAGGTGAATTTGGCTAGTCAGTGATTTGGAATTAAGGAATTCTTATGAGGAAAATAATTTCTGAGATTTTAGAAGTTTGTTAAGAGTTCTTATGGGAGAAAATAAGTAGGAAAATCATAGAAAAATTCAGAAAAAAGGGGCCGAAATGCTCTTAAGGATTTCTTATGGAGAAAATTCAATATTGTCAGGGTTCTTACTGAGAATCGACTCTACGGACAATGTTTGCCTGTTTTCAAAACCGTGTATTTTTTTTCAAACACCATTTTCTAAAAATATGTTCATAGAAGTTTTGTTAAGGAAAACAGACATCTTAATAACAGTAAGTTTTAGTTTTTATATGCATTTACGGCTGTTTCACCTGTGAACACCGAAAATTCATCAGAGTCCCGTAAACACCAAAAATTAGTCAGAGTCCAGTTGTAGACAGAAATTAGTCAGGAGTCCAGTTTAAGCTCAAAATTAGTTAGAGACCAGTTTAGGCCCTAAAACTCGTTAAAGTCCAGTAAAACCCAAAAAATTTGTCAGTGACCAGTCCATTTTGAAAAATAATCAGGGTCCATTTAACGACAGAAATTTAGTCCAGTTCATGACGAAAATTCATCAGAGTCCAGTTGTAGACAGAAATTCATCAGAGTTCAGTTTAAGCCTGGAAAATTAACAGATTCCTGTAAAGACCCAAAATCAATCAGTGTCCATTTTCAGACCAATTTTCATCAGAGTCCAATTTATGCCAAAAATTTGTCAAAGTCCTGTTTATGCCCACAATTCGTCAGAGTCAACTTTGAAACCAAATTTTAACAGAGACCCCTTAAGATCGAAAAATAGTCAGAGTCCACTCTGAGATGAAAATATTTCAGGGTTTTACTTACACCTGCGTTCCTAAAAGTTCTTATGGAGGAAATTAAAATATTGTCAGAACCAATAAAGATCTATAAATTAACAGAGTCTAGTTTGAGCTCAAAAATATTCAGAGACCATTTACAGATCAATTTTCATAAGAGTCCAATTGAAGACCCAATTTTATTAGAGACCACATTTTCGGTACTAAAAGCCCAATTTTAGCCAAATTTAAACAGTCACATTTCAGACGTAGTAAATAAGATCCGAGCAATTACCGAGTTCTAGCTCCTGTCCCTGCCATAACCCCCTATCATATCTTCACTAATATCCTATTAATGTCCCTAAAATGTATACCCGCTGTATTTCAGACATAGTTCACTAAATCCAAACAATTACCGAACTCTAGCTCTTGACTACCGCCTTAGCTCTCTCTCGTATCTTCGTTATCAGAGTCTCGTATCAGAGTCATCAAAGGTATTCTCAGAGTCATCAAAGTTATTCTCAGGGTCATCAAAGTTATTCTCTAAGTCATCAAACTTGTTCTCTAAGTCATCAAAGTTAATCTCTAAGTCATCAAAAATTAATCTCTAAGTCACCTTTGTTTATCAGAGAAACTTTCCAAAACATCTTCGTTCATCAAAGTTATTCTCTAAGACATAAAAAGTTATTCTCAGAGTCATCAAAGGTATTCTCTAAGTTGCCGAAAGTTATTCTCTGAGTCTCAAAATACTACTCATGTTCTCAAAAGTCTTTCTCAAAGTCATCAAAGTTATTCTCTAAGTCATCAAAAGTTATTCTCACAGTCATCAAAGGTAATCTCAGGTTCATCAAGTTGTTCTGTAAGATATCTTCGTTCATCAAAGGTATTCCCAGAGTCATCAAAGGTAATTTTTAACTCACCTTTGTTCATCAAAGTTGTTTTCTAAGACTTCTTCAAGCATAACATTTCTCTCATAAATGTATCTAGTTCAGCTTTTCATATCAACTTACATTTCTGTTAAAATATATTTTCTTAGTCACTTTACCTTTAAAACTGTTCTCTGAACAACACTGCATTAACCTACCTAACCTATCCTCTCCACCTAATGTTACTTACCTAACATAACATTCCTAAACCTAACCTAGCTTACATAACTTAACCTAACTAACCAAACCTATCCTAACCTAACTTACCTATCCTAACTTGCATAACCTAACCTATCTTACCTATCCTAACTTAACTAACCTAACCTAATTTACCCAACCTAACCTAACTTAACCTAACCTAACTTAACCTAACCTATCATAACTTAACCTAACCTAACCTACCTATACTAACCTAACTTACCTATCCTAACTTAACTTGCATAACCTAACTTAACCTAACTTATCCTAACCTAATGTACCTATCTTAACTTGCATAACCTAACCTAACCTAACCTAACTTACCTAACCTAACTTACCTATCCTAACTTAACTAACCTAACCTAACTTACCCAACCTAACCTAACTTTCCCAACTTCACCTAACTTAATTTAACCCAACCTTACCTAACTTAACCTAACCTAACCTAACTTAACCTAACCTAACTTAACGTAAATCACTTAACCTAACTTACCAAACTTAACCTAACCTAACTTAACCTAACCTAACTTAACATAGCCTAACTTAACCTAACCTAACTAAACGTAAATTACTTATCCTAACTTATGTAACCTAACTTAGACTGACTTAACCTACCTCACCCAACCAGACATGACCTAACTTACATAAATATTTCTGCTTGTATTTTTGTGTTTTGTCAAAGAATGTCTCATATTCATTTGTTCGTTTCAATGGTTAACTTCTCAAATAGTCATTTATGGATTTCAAGTGATATTTGTTAAAGATTGGGTATTTAGACATTTCAAAGGATTTTTGTTATATATGGGCATTTACTCTTTTCAAGGGTTAATTTCTCAAATGGTCATTTAGGCATTTCAGGGGATATTTGTTAAAGTTAGGGTATTTTAGCATTTAATGGGATATTTGTTAGAAATGTCAGTTTATGCACTTTGTAACCTTTTTACTTAAAATTCCTCAAGTTACTCATAAGTTGTATTTATTATGTTTGTTATAATTGTTCTTCTTCTTTCCCCCTTTAACCTAACCTCTTTAATCTTAGTGTATTCATTATGTTGGTTATCATTTGTTCTTATTCCTCACCTTTTAACCTAACCTTTCAGATATAGTTTATTGTGTTTTGACGTATTTGTTGAATATATTATCCTTATCCTAACCTTTCAGATGTAGTTTTGTTTCTCCTTTTTGTATATTTTTACCCAAACCCACCATAAATGACTATTTTACCCAAATCCATAAATGACTATTTGAGAAGTTAACCATTGAAACGAACAAATGAATATGAGACATTCTTTGACAAAACACAAAAATACAAGCAGAAATATTTATGTAAGTTAGGTCATGTCTGGTTGGGTGAGGTTTGTTAAGTCAGTCTGAGTAAGTTAGGTTAAATAAGTTAGGATAAGTAATTTATGTTAAGTTAGGTTAGGTTAAGTTATTTTAGGTTAAGTTAGATTAGGTTAGGTTAAGTTAGGTTAGGTTAAGTTTGGTAAGTTAGGTTAAGTGATTTTCGTTAAGTTAGGTTAGGTTAATTTAAGTTAGGTAAGGTTGGGTTAAGTTAGGTTAGGTTAAGTTGGGTAAGTTAGATTAGGTTGGGTAAGTTAGATTTGGTTAGGTAAATTAGGATTGTTAAGTTAGGTTAGGTTTAGTTAGGTTAGGTTATGCAAGTTAAGTTAGGCACGTTAGGTTAGGATAAGTTAGGTTAGGTTAGGTTATGCAAGTTAAGTTAAGATAGGTAAGTTAGGTTAGTATAGGTAGGTTAGGTTAGGATAGGTTAGGTGAAGTTAGGTTAGGTTGGGTAAGTTATGTTAGGTTAGTTAGGTTAGGATAGGTAAGATAGGTTAGGTTATGGAAGTTAGGACAGGTAAGTTAGGTTAGGATAGGTTTGGTTAGTTAGGTTAGGTTATGTAAGCTAGTTTATGTTTAGGAATGTTATGTTAGGTAAGTAACATTAGGTGGGGAGGATAGGGTAGGTAGGTTTATGCAGTGTTGTTCAGAGAACAGTTTTAAAGGTAAAGTGACTAAGAAAATATATTTTAACAGAAATGTAAGTTTGGTGTGAAAAGCTGAACTAGATACATTTATGAGAGAAATGTTATGCTTGAAGAAATCTTAGAGAACAACTTTGATGAACGAAGTTGAGTTAAAGATTACCTTTGATGACTCTGGGAATACCTTTGATGAATGAAGATATCTTACAGAACAACTTTGATGTCTCTGCGATTACCTTTGATGACTCTGAGAATAACTTTTGATGACTTAGAGAATAACTTTGATGACTTAGAGAATAACTTTAATGAACAAAAGAGTTAGAGATTACCTTTGATGACTCTGAGAATATCTTTGATGACGTTGAGAAAGACTTTTGAGATTATGAGTAGTATTTTGAGACTCAGAGAATAACTTTCGGCGACTTAGAGAATACCTTTGATGACTCTGAGAATAACTTTTGATGTCTTAGAGAATAACTTTGATGAACGAAGATGTTTTGGAAAGATTCTCTGATGAACGAAGGTGACAGATTAATTTTTGATGACTTAGAAATTAACTTTGATGACTTTGAGAACAAGTTTGATGACTTAGAGAATAACTTTGATGTCTCTGAGAATAACTTTGATGAGCGAGGATATCTTACTGAACAACGTTGATAGTACTGAGATTAACTTTTGATGTCTTAGAATAACTTTTGATGTTTTAGAGAATACCTTTGATGACTAAGATTAATTTTTAATGTTTCTCGTAGAATAACTTTGATGACTCTGGGAATACCTTGATGACTGAGAATAACTTTTGATGACAAATAATAACTCTGATGTCTCTGAGAATAACTTTAGATGTCTCTGAGAATAACTTTTATGGACGAAGATGTCTGAGATAAACTTTTGACAGCTCTGATAATAGCTTTTGTGGATATGAGAATATCTTGAGATAACTCTGAGAATAACTTGATGTCTTAGAGAACAACTTTCGATGAACGAGAGTGAGTTAGAAATTACCTTTTGGTAGCTCTGAGAATAACGTTTGATGACTCTGATGTCTCTGAGAATAACTTTTACGGATGAAGATGCCAGAGATTTACTTTTGAGGACATGAGTAGTATTTTGAGGATTTTGAGTGTGTCTTTGATTGTGTCATTGATGTATCGAAGAGTGTCTTTGATTTCTCGAAGAGTAACTTTGGTGTCACTGAGAGTGTCTTTGGCGTCTCGAAGAGTACCTTTGACTATTTTTCTTACTCATTGAGGTATACTTTTAGTTACAAAAGTGTAGAACGATGTTCCATTTTACTATTTTTAGTTGAGGATAGACAAGAAAACATGATGACGGAGACTATTTTTTGTGCTCCACAAAGAATAATGTCAGTTAAGAACAGCGATGAAAGATATCTTTGGCTATTTTGTCTTACTTGACGAAACATAATGACTGTTAAGAAATGATGAACAAGACTATTTTCAGTTACTTGACGATGGATAAAGATAGTTATGAACAGTATTGGAAAGTTTCCTTTGACTATTTTTAGCTAAGAGAAAGGTTATTTTAGTTAAGAACAATGATGGTAAGAAATATTAAGATGACAACGAGAATTACTTTGACATAGTTTTACAAATAAAACTGGGTGACTGACTACATTTATTGGGGAACTGTATTGCTGTTGAAAATATTTGACAAAGAACTAGTTACTGAATGGAAGAAACAATTGGTTTAAAGAAACAAGGAACATAAAAAATTGAGACTAAGTAAGGGAATGAACACAGTGAACATACGGGGAACACAGAAAATATGTAAGAAAAGCTGATGAACACAGTGAACATATGGGGAATATGAACTTACAGAGAAAATGAAGACATGATAAGGAACATAGGGAATACAAAGAATGAACACTAAACATGTGAAGAACAAGCTAAGAACATTGAGAACATGAATATTGAGTATAAAAGTTGTACAGAGAACATATGATGTACATGAAAACATGACAAAGAACATAATGAACATATGGGGAAAATGGCAGAAAATAGAAAAATTTAGAAAACTGGTGAAAAAAATATGAACTGAGCATGCTGTGAACATTTGTAGAACATGGAGTGAACACAGAAAACATGGAAAAGAATGCAAAGAACACAGTGAATATAGAGAAAATATGCAAATACAGTAGGATTATTGAAGGTTTGGATAAGTTGGGGGGAGGTAAAGGAAGGAAAGGGAGGGAAAGGGTATGGTGGGATTTTTGACTGTGTGATTATTGCTTTCTTGGGTAAACAAAAGGTATTGAAGGTAAGGTGTTATATGACCGTGTGAATATTAAATAGCTGAGTACAAAAGGGTATTAAAGGCCATGATGTTTACTTTTGATAGACTGGAGAGGGGCTTCATCTGAAATAATTTTGATGAACATTGAACTAAAGCAGAGGACATGAGCTAGAGTTCGGTAAATGTTTGCATTTACTGAACTCTATATATATATAGAGGTCTGAAATATAGCGAGTATAAATTTCAAGGGAATTGATAGGATATTAATGAAGACACGAGAGGGAAGTAAGGTGGGGGACGAGAGCTGGAGCTTGGTAACTAAATTGTCGTATTGTACTACGTTTGAAATAGCTACTTTAAATTTTAAGGGATTTTGTTAGATAGTAAAGAAGATACGAGAGGGGACTAAGGCGGAGGATAAGAGCTAGACCTCAGTAATTGTTCAGATCTTATTTACTACATCTGAAATATGACTTAAAATTGGGCTAAAATTAAGCTATTAGTAGCGAAAATGCAGTCTCTGTCAAATTTGGGTCTTAAATTGGACTCTGATGAAAATTGGTAATGAACTGGACTCTTGTCTAATTTTCAGGCTCAAACTGGACTTTGCCTAATTTTCGATTATTACTGGACTCTGAATAATTTCGGGCAGAAAGTGGACTCTGATGAATTTTTGTGGATTACAGGACTCTGAATATTTTTGGGAACAAACTGGACTCTGGCTAATTTTCGGTCATTACTGGACTCTGATTATTTTCAGGCATAAACTGGAGTCTGACGATTTTTTTGGTATAAACTGGACTCTGATGAAAATTGGTCTGAAAATGAACTCTGAATAATTTTCTGTCTGTACTGGACTCTTGACGATTTTTGCTCACAAAGTGGACTCTGAATAATTTAGGTCAACAACTGGATTCTGATGAATTTTTGACATGAACTGGTCTCTGACTAATTTTCAGTCTTTACAGGAGAAACAGCCGTAAATGCATATTAAACTAAAACTTACTCTTAAGATGTCTGTTTTCCTTAACAAAACTTCTATGAACATATTCTCAGAAAATGGTATTTGAAAAAATATGCGGTTTTGAAAACAGGCAAAAATTGTCCGTAGAGATTATTCTTAGTAAAAACACTGAAAAAAATTGAATTTTCCCCATAAGAAATCCTTAAAAGCATATCGACCGTTTCCGAATTTTTCAATGAGATTTTCCTACTTATTTTTTCCCATAAGAACTCTTAACAAACTTCTAAAATCTCAGAAAAAAATTTTCTCGTAAGAATTCCTTAATTCCAAATCAGTGACTGCTCAAATTCACCTGGAACACCTGACGCTCTAGCGTCCTCTTCCCTACTCTACCTGGAACACCTGACGCTCCAGCGTCCTCTTCCCTAATCTACCTGGAACACCTGACGCTCCAGCGTCCTCTTCCCTAATCTACCTGGAACACCTGACGCTCCAGCATCCTCTTTTCCCGAAAATAAAAAAGGGACGCTGGAGCGTCATCCCTACTACTAGTGTGTGTGTGTGTGCACTGTGGGTGAGTGTATATACAGTGTACTCACCTATTTGTGCTTGCGGGGGTTGAGCTTTGGCTCTTTGGTCCCGCCTCTCAACTGTCAATCAACTGGTGTACAGATTGCTGAGCCTACTGGGCTCTATCATATCTACATTTTAAACTGTGTATGGAGTCAGCCTCCACCACATCACTGCCTAATGCATTCCATCCGTTAACTACTCTGACACTAAAAAAGTTCCTTCTAACGTCTCTGTGGCTCATGTGAGTACTCAGTTTCCACCTGTGTCCCCTTGTTCGCGTCCCACCAGTGTTGAATAGTTTATCCTTGTTTACCCGGTCGATTCCTCTGAGGATTTTGTAGGTTGTGATCATGTCTCCCCTTACTCTTCTGTCTTCCAGTGTCGTAAGGTGCATTTCCCGCAGCCTTTCCTCGTAACTTATGCCTCTTAGTTCTGGGACTAGTCTAGTGGCATACCTTTGGACTTTTTCCAGCTTCGTCTTGTGCTTGACAAGGTACGGGCTCCATGCTGGGGCCGCATACTCCAGGATTGGTCTTACATATGTGGTGTACAAGATTCTGAATGATTCCTTACACAGGTTCCTGAACGCTGTTCTGATGTTAGCCAGCCTCGCATATGCCGCAGACGTTATTCTTTTTATGTGGGCTTCAGGAGACAGGTTTGGTGTGATATCAACTCCTAGATCTTTCTCTCTGTTCGTTTCATTAAGTACTTCATCTATATTCTGTATCCTGTGTTTGGCCTCCTATTTCCACCACCTAGTTTCATTACTTTGCATTTACTCGGGTTGAACTTCAACAGCCATTTGTTGGACCATTCACTCAGTCTGTCTAGGTCATCTTGTAGCCTCCTACTATCGTCCTCAGTTTCAATCCTCCTCATAATTTTTGCATCATCGGCAAACATTGAGAGAAACGATTCTATACCCTCTGGAAGATCATTTACATATATCAGAAACAGTATAGGTGCAAGGACTGACCCCTGCGGTACTCCACTCGTAACGTCTCGCCAATCTGAGACCTCACCCCTCACACTGACTCGTTGTCTCCTGTTACTTAGGTACTCCTGTATCCAACGGAGTACCTTCCCTTTCACTCCAGCCTGCATCTCCAGTTTTTTCACTAGCCTCTTGTGTGGCACTGTGTCAAAGGCTTTCTGACAATCCAAAAATATGCAGTCTGCCCACCCTTCTCTTTCGTGCCATATTTTTGTTGCCTGGTAGTGTGTAATGTTGAGTGTGAAAACAGTGGGTTAGAGGGTGTGTGGGTATGTGTGTGTACTCACCTAATTGTAATCACCTAATTGTGCTTGTGGGGGTTGAGCTCTGGCTCTTTGGTCCCGACTCTCAATCGTCAATCAAAAGATGTACAGGTTCTGAGCCTATTGGGCTCTATTATATCTACACTTGAAACTATGTATGGAATCAGCCGCCACTACATCATTTCCTAATGCATTCCATTTGTCAACCACTGACACTAAAAAAGTTCTTTCTAATACATCTTTGGCTCATTTGGGCACTCAGTTTCCACCTGTGTCCCCTAGTGCGTTTGCCCCTTGTGTTAAATAGCCTGTCTTTTTCAACCCTGTCGATTCCCTTCAGAATCTTGAATGTGGTGATCATGTCCCCCCTAACTCTTCTGTCTTCCAGCGAAGTGAGGTTCAATTCCCGTAGTCTCTCCTCGTAGCTCATACCTCTCAGCTCAGGTACGAGTCTGGTGGCAAACCTTTGAACCTTTTCCAATTTGGTCTTATCCTTGACTAGATATGGGCTCCTTGCTGGGGCTGCATACTCCAGGATTAGCCTGACATTTGTGGTATACAAAGTTCTGAATGATTCTTTACACAAGTTTCTGAATGCCGTTCTTATGTTGGCCAACCTGGCATATGCCGCTGATGTTATCCTCTTGATATGGGCTGCAGAAGACAGGTCTGGCATGATATCTACCCCAAGTCTTTTTCTTTCTATGACTCTTGAAGTACTTCATTTCCCAGATGGTCCCTTGTATCTGGCCTCCTGTTCACTACACCTATCTTCATTACATTACATTTGCTTGGGTTAAACTCTAACAACCATTTGTTGACCATTCCATCAGCTTGTCAAGGTCTTTTTGAAGCCTCAAGCAGTCCTCCTCTGTCTTAATCCTTCTCATAATTTTGGCATCGTCCGCAACATTGAGAGAAATGAATCTATACCCTCCGGGAGATCATTTATATATATCAGAAACAAGATAGGACTGAGTACAGAGCCCTGTGGGACTCCACTGGTGACTTCATGCCAATCTGAGGTCTCACCCGTCACTGTAACTCTCTGCTTCCTATTGCTCAGGTACTCCCTAATCCACTGGAGTACCTTTCCAGCTACACCTGCCTGTCTCTCCAGCTTATGTACCAGCCTCTTATGCGGTACTGTGTCAAAGGCTTTCCGACAATCCAAGAAAATGCAGTCCACCCAGCCTTCTCTATCTTGCCTAATCTTTGTCACCTGGTCGTAGAATTCTATTAAGCCAGTCACGCAAGATTTACCCTCCCTGAACCCATGTTGGCGATTTGTCACAAAGTCCCTTCTCTCCAGATGTGTTACCAGGTTTTGTCTCACGATCTTCTACACCACCTTGCATTGTATACAAGTCAAGGACACTGGCCTGTAGTTCAGTGCCTCTTGCCTGACGCCCTTTTTGAATATTGGGACCACATTCGCCGTCTTCCATATTTCTGGTAGGTCTCCCGTCTCCAGTGACCTACTACACTATGGAGAGTGGCAAGCAAAGTACCTCTGCACAATCTTTCGGTACCCATGGCGAGATCCCGACTGGACCAACAGCCTTTCTAACTGTTACGGCCCTCTCGGGACGCAACGGGGTTCTTACTCTGATGTTGTTAGAGGAAGTTGTATCCGGCCCCAAGCCAGTAGTGGCTTTCAAGGGATGTGATCCGTGACGCAAGTAACTTAAAGGGGAAGGGAAATAAAGGCAAAAACTTAAGATTATAATTATTAAACCATCACCAAATAAATAATATAAGATTACACAGGGGGAAGGGTATTAACACTGTACACAATCGTCTTCTCCTGAAGACTCTGGATCCAAGCTCTCGGTGCTAAGTCCTCGGTGCTTTCGTGGCCTCACAACGAATCCTTTGAGAAGCTGAGTCTACCCTGGCCACAGGTCAGCCAAAACACAGGTCCACTGGGGGCACCGCCGTGGAGGCTGCCAACCACAAGTCCAGCAGGTCTGCTGGCAGGTTCTGGATCAGCAACGCTGGTCAGGCCACTCCAATAGCGATACTAGGGTAACGCCCTAGTCAGGAGCCTCGTGTGATACCACAAATCATTCTCCTGTCCTCAATACCCCAGTGGATAATCGTCTCCAGCAGTCGGTCCCGGGTAATCCTTCTACTGCCACTCCACTGGCAGTGTAACACCACAGTGTTCTTCCGGGAGGCGACTCACAGCTGCTACAGCAAAGCACAAGGTATGGAGACGGCTGCCTTGGGTAGACTGACTCAACTTCCATCACAGCAGTCCCAGGTCGACTCTGTAAGCAGACACGTCATCAATAACAGGGACACTAAAACACCTCACTTACAGGCTCAGACACAAACGCCCGACATATCCACTCCATAGATGGCGTTGTAGTCTGAGCACCACCTCACCAGAGGTCAGCGGCGGCGGCTGTGTTGTGAGCTGCACAGGACTGGAAACTGGCCCTTGTGGCCAGTACACGCCGTCCTCACCAGGTGTCGTCGTCCGTTTGGAGGGGGTTTCGGGAGCTGACCCACAGATGGCGCGGTCGTCACTGCTCCGTGCTCGGACGCTGGATCCGGGTTCGTAACACCTCCTCACCAAAAAGAATTTGGTTTGGGTTTCTATAAAAGAGAAGACAAACCAAATTAGTACGGGGACACAACTCCAAATGGACTCACGTACACTGTAAGCTGGAGTGATGAGGCTGTCTTGTCCACAGAATTGTTCAACTGGACAACTCTCGCACAAAGGGAACTTGAAGATAGAAGGCAATGCCCTTCCTGATGTAATCGTCCACATCTCCACTGCGATGTCAAGCAGGGGCATCATCTCACATCTCTCAAGTAAGGATCGGTGTGGACACGATCTGGGGCGACTCGACACTTCCCTATGTCGTGGCACCGATGATGGCTGGACACAGACGGCATTTCTGGTACCGGTCCGGTAGTCCTTCAGGGAGACGGGAACCTGGAATACAGGGGTCTGATAATTCAGAGTGATAGCGACAGTGGGCAAGTCAATACTTACTGCCTACGCCTCTACTAGGCTTACACCTAGTTTCAACAGGGCTGCTTGCACACCGAAGATGGCATTCGCTCTGCCACCGTCAGGTCGACCAACGTTCCGTATAACGCTGTATTGAGGCTCAGCTATCACGCGGGGGGTGTCAACCTGTCGGAAACAGTCACTCATATTATCATTTCTCGTACCTCCTGTATCTACCATTACCTTCCAGGTCCCTTCTTCAACTGCAACACTTGCAGTGCAAATCTCCAATCCCTGGGATCTCTTCATGGCGTTCAAGGGAGCCATCATCCTTCGGGTCGTCCACTGATCCTTACTGAGAACACAGAGAACACATACAAGAACAAAACAAAATACCGGTAGGAAACATTTGGTAAACTGAGGGATAAGCTTCCTGAGCTTGTAATGTCCATAGCCGGCTACTTCCATTAGCCTGGTTTGGACCGAAGAGGGCTCTAGAACCTTCGCACATATCTCACATACCTCTGACGTCTGGGGAATCTCTGGTCGGTTCAATGAACGCTGTACCTTGCCATACCGCAAGTACACATCCGCCTTCGCTCCAGACTCGTTGGTATCCGTGGGTGCCTGCACACAAGGCCTCTCTTCTAGCTCAGGTACTTCTGCCATCGTAACCTCATGTTTCTTGTCGAGAGAAGAATCAGGAGACTCTGTTAGAATACTGTCGATCTGCGGGTGAGAGGAAGGATTAAACATACCGAAATCCGGGTCTGTCTTTACCTGGACATTACCACTGCCTGTCGTTACCTCTGACCTTGCTGTTCCGGTCGATTCGTCCACGACCTTGGGAAGATTGTTGCTCCAACCTGTCTCCAAGTCGTTGGCTAGTACCACGTCAATCCCAGCCACAGGGAGGGTATCGACTACTGCCAACACACATGTGCCACTGAAGTAAGGCGAGTCGAGATGCACCGGCACTAAGGGGGCGATATACTGCGTTCTCAGAAACCCAACCAGGACAACCTGTTGTCTGCTATCCACACTCACTCCCTCGGGTAACGAGCATCTCACGATCAGGGACTGGGCTGCTCCACTATCTCTGAGCACTACTACAGATCTACCAGTATGATCACTCGTTACATACCCGCTTGAAGTGTGAGGGGCGAACAAACTTGATCCTTCCTGTGTCGTCGTCGACTGGTGTCCTGCTGGTGGTGTAACACAGCTCATCATCATCACCTCCCTACGTGCGCCGCCACCTCTTCTGCCTCGGCACATAGCAGCTACATGCCCTTTCTGCCCACAAGTCCAGCACACCACATTCCTCCTTGGACTACGGTGTTTTGGACTGCTAGGACTTGTTCTTCGAGGGCTACTTGGGGGCGTCTTCTTAGCGCTTCGTGGGACGGGGGTCTCCTCTTCATCATGAGGTTTGTCAAACCGGCGTTGGTAATTCCTCGGGACGTACTTAGCAGAAGGCCTGTGCGTCAGGATGTACTCCTCAGCCATGGTGGCTGCCGCACTCAAGGTCTCTACCTGCTGTTCCTCTAAGTACGTCTTCAGGTCTCCAGACAAACAATCTTTAAAGTCCTCTAGCAGTATTAGCCGCTCGAGGTCTTCTTTGGTCTCCACCTTCCGAGAGGCACACCACTCCTGAAAAAGTCGCTCCTTGATGGTGGCGAATTCGGTGAAAGTGTGCTCTGAGGTCTTCTTCAGGTTCCTGAACTTCTGCCTGTACGCCTCAGGTACCAATTGGAACGCCATGAGCACTACCTTCTTCACCTTGTCGTAATCGCCGGAGTCGTCAAGGGATAACGTGGAGTAGGCGATTTGGGCCTTCCCAGTCAAGACTGACTGTATCATGATGGCCCAATTCTCCCTTGGCCACTCCAAAGAGGCAGCGACTTTCTCGAAGGCTGCAAAGAACTTTGACCCTTCCTTCTCATGGAATTTGGGGACCATTTTGATGTTTCTGACCGGATCGAAACTGCTGGTGTCCGTTGTTGGCCTCCGACCACCGCCTAATCGCAATACTTCTAGTTCATGTTGTCTCTCTCTTTCCTCTATGTCTCGTCGTTCTTGCCTGTCTCGTTCTTCTCTTTCTCTTTCTCGTTCTTCTCTTTCTCTTTCTCGTTTCTCTTCTCTTTCTCGTTCTTCTCTTTCTCGTTCTTCTCTTTCTCGTTTCTCTTCTCTTTCTCTTTCTGCTTTCCTTTCTTCTAATTCTAAACGCCTCATCTCTAATTCCTTTCCTAATCTCTAATTCCTTTCCTAATCTCTCTCTTTCCATTTCTTGTCTCTCTCTTTCCATGTCTAATTTCTTATCTTCTCTCTTTCTCGCTTCCTCTTCTCTTTCTTTAGCGATCTCTAGCTTTTTCCATTCTATTTCACGATGGATCTCTAGTTCACGCATCTTCACAGTGAGCACACTTATATTTAGTTCACTCTCATCACTTTCGACATCACTGTTCTTACCTTCCTGTTCAGTGAAAGCTATTTCCTCACCTTCCTTTATACTAGGAGTCTCTCCTTCCTGTTTCTCTGCCTTCAAATGCCGGTGAACCTTGGACAAGATTTCCACACGGGAATCACTGGCACGGATCTTGATCTCCAGGTAGGCGCTCACTAGCACAAGTTCCGGTTTGCTCAGATATTTTAATCTGGCAAGACAGTCCTCTCCGTTCAGAAAAGCCTGAACCTCGTCCAGATCGTCGATGGTAGCTTTTTCTGCCATTTTCACAGATGGAACACTTAACTAGCACTTAACACACCGCTTTCACGTTAGCACTTAACGCACCGAGTACTGTTCTACGCCAATATTGCACTTTATCGCACCTGGCACCTCACTTGCCAATATTGCACGTAATTACTTCGGGCACCGCACTACCCAATATTGCACTGAATCACAGCGAACACTTCGCTCTACAATATTGCACTGAATCACGACGAGCACCACACTACACAATATTGCACTTAATCGCTTAATCACAGCGAGCACCGCACTGCACAATATCGCACTTAGTCACTCTTGAGCACCGCACAGGACGTATAACGTCCCAATCGTCACACACAGGGGGAATTATTTACAGGGATTACGCCACTTCACCACCCCTGTCAAACATACTTAACAAGGGGACGGATCCCGCTGGGGATGCCAATTATGTTACGGCCCTCTCGGGACGCAACGGGGTTCTTACTCTGATGTTGTTAGAGGAAGTTGTATCCGGCCCCAAGCCAGTAGTGGCTTTCAAGGGATGTGATCCGTGACGCAAGTAACTTAAAGGGGAAGGGAAATAAAGGCAAAAACTTAAGATTATAATTATTAAACCATCACCAAATAAATTATATAAGATTACACAGGGGGAAGGGTATTAACACTGTACACAATCGTCTTCTCCTGAAGACTCTGGATTCAAGCTCTCGGTGCTAAGTCCTCGGTGCTTTCGTGGCCTCACAACGAATCCTTTGAGAAGCTGAGTCTACCCTGGCCACAGGTCAGCCAAAACACAGGTCCACTGGGGGCACCGCCGTGGAGGCTGTCAACCACAAGTCCAGCAGGTCTGCTGGCAGGTTCTGGATCAGCAACGCTGGTCAGGCCACTCCATGAGCGATACTAGGGTAACGCCCTAGTCAGGAGCCTCGTGTGATACCACAAATCATTCTCCTGTCCTCAATACCCCAGTGGATAATCGTCTCCAGCAGTCGGTCCCGGGTAATCCTTCTACTGCCACTCCACTGGCAGGGTAACACCACAGTGTTCTTCCGGGAGGCGACTCACAGCTGCTACAGCAAAGCACAAGGTATGGAGATGGCTGCCTTGGGTAGACTGACTCAACTTCCATCACAGCAGTCCCAGGTCGACTCTGTAAGCAGACACGTCATCAATAACAGGGACACTAAAACACCTCACTTACAGGCTCAGACACAAACGCCCGACATATCCACTCCATAGATGGCGTTGTAGTCTGAGCACCACCTCACCAGAGGTCAGCGGCGGCGGCTGTGTTGTGAGCTGCACAGGACTGGAAACTGGCCCTTGTGGCCAGTACACGCCGTCCTCACCAGGTGTCGTCGTCCGTTTGGAGGGGGTTTCAGGAGCTGACCCACAGATGGCGCGGTCGTCACTGCTCCGTGCTCGGATGCTGGATCCGGGTTCGTAACACTAACATCCAGATCCAACAGGTGTTTCTTGACCTCCTCTCTCGAAATTTCGAACCCTTACGAGGCCGCCTGGTTTACCTCCCTTTCTCCTAGCACAATGACCTCACCTTGTTTTGTTGTGAAGACCTCCTGGAACCTCTTGTTGAGTTCTTCACACACCTCTTTGTCATTATCTGTATACCTGTCCTCAGCTGTTCTAAGTTTCAATACCTGTTCTTTCACTGTTGTTTTCCTTCTTATGTGACTGTGTGTGTGTGTGTGTGTTGTACTTACACACATTATTTGTGTAATTGTACTTACCTAATTGTGCTTGCGGGGGTTGAGCTTTGGCTCTTTGGTCCCGCCTCTCAACCGTCAATCAACTGGTGTACAGATTCCTGAGCCTACTGGGCTCTGTCATATCTACATTTGAAACTGTGTATGGAGTCAGCCTCCACCACATCACTTCCTAGTGCATTCCATTTACTAACTACTCTGACACTGAAAAAGTTCTTTCTAATGTCTCTGTGGCTCATTTGGGTACTCAGCTTCCACCTGTGTCCCCTTGTTCGCGTCCCTCCAGTGTTGAATAGTTCATCCTTGTTTACCCGGTCGATTCCCCTGAGGATTTTGTAGGTTGTGATCATGTCCCCCCTTACTCTTCTGTCTTCCAGTGTCGTAAGTTGCATTTCCCGCAGCCTTTCCTCGTAACTCATGCCTCTTAGTTCTGAGACTAGCCAAGTGGCATACCTTTGGACTTTTTCCAGCTTCAACTTGTGCTTGACAAGGTACGGGCTCGATGCTGCGGCCGCATACTCCAGGATTGGTCTTACATATGTGGTGTACAAGATTCTGTATGATTCCTTACACAGGTTCCTGACCGCTGTTCTGATGTTAGCCAGTCTAGCATATGCCGCAGACGTTATTCTCTTTATGTGGGCTTCAGGAGACAGGTTTGGTGTGATATCAACGCCTAGATCTTTCTCTCTGTCCGTTTCATTAAGTACTTCATCTCCTATTCTGTATCCTGTGTCTGGCCTCCTGTTTCCACTGCCTAGTTTCATTACTTTGCATTTTCTCGGGTTGAACATCAACAGCCATTTGTTGGACCATTCACTCAGTCTATCTAGGTCATCTTGTAGCCTCCTACTATCATCCTCTGTTTCAATCCTCCTCATAATTTTTGCATCGTCGGCAAACATTGAGGGGAACGAATCTATACCCTCTGGGAGATCATTTACATATACCAGAAACAGTATAGGTCCAAGGACCTATGTGTGTGTGTGTGTGTGTGTACTCACCTAATTGTGCTTGCGGGGGTTGAGCTTTGGCTCTTTGGTCCCGCCTCTCAACCGTCAATCAACTGGTGTACAGATTCCTGAGCCTACTGGGCTCTGACAAGTAGCGAACGCATGTCAACGAATAACGAGTATATATAACAAAACTATTGTCCTATGAAGTCGATTTAACTTCCAAACATATATTTTTTAATAAATGTTAAATGTTTTCTGGCTAGTTATGTTAGATTTTATTAAAAATACGTATTGTACTTGTTAACATTATAATTTAAATGTGTGATAATTTGTGCAGAGAAGTGCGGCAACTGGATATGCCAACAAACACTTACCAAACATCGATATATCTTGGATAAGTCGCTCCACAACATTGACGCTTGGACCGTCGACTTCCTTTGATGCTACTTATTTACTTATTTCATAATGAAATTATATTAGTTTGGAGTAAATATATGTTTTCTCATGTTCTGCATTCAGCACCCACATTATAGTGAGTAAATATACCATATTACTCCATTACTTAAATAATGCTAGGAGGGTTTGAGTAGCTTTAGTCTTTAGTGGACAGAATCTCCAATAGATGGGGCGAGAGTCGCCCCATCTCTCTCGCCCGAGCTAGAGTCAAAACGTAATTTAAAATTGATATATGTTTGTTCTCGAACATGATATATTTCATTTGGTGCAATCATAATTATATTCATATCTCGGTCTTTCTGGAGGCACATAAGATTTTAGGCTTTATTAGCGTATCTTTGTTAATTATACAATATATCGGCAAGTGCGTAGGCGTCTGCACTCCATGCCCAACAAGCTACTGAGCGCTACTATAAAAACATATGTATCTTCACTTGAGCTATAAATATGTCTATTGTAATGTATTTAAAATGAAGCTCTTATTTCTATCTTGCTTAAGACATATAAAACATTTGTGTTTATTATCGAATTTACGTGAAATAAACATTGATCTGAGAGAGAGTTGCTCTGTCGTTCAGTCTGTACGGGGTGGGAGCTCCGTAATTTTTAAAATACATGTATCTTCATTAGAACTTTAAATATGTCTAAAGTAAAGTGTTTAAAGTGAAGTTTATATGTCTGCCTTTCTTGAGACATATAATACATATGTTTATTAGCGAATTAACGTGAAATAAACATTGTTCTGAGAGAGAGTTGCTCGGTCGATCGATCTGTCCGGGGTCGGAGCTCGGCTATTATAAAAGTACACGTATCTTCGCTTTAAATTTAAATATGCCCATGGTAAGGTAGTTAGAATGAAGCTAATATTTCAATCTTTCTTGTGACATATAAAACTCTTACGTTTATTAAGGAATCTGCGTGAAATAGGCATGGTTCTGAGATGAATGCTGTGGTTTTCGAGCTCGACGCGCGGCAATGGACGCCATACACATCCAGTGGGTGTTATTGGACCCCATACCCATTCTATGGGTGGTTGGAGCCCCATACCCAGTCTCTGGGTGGTTGGAGCCCCATACCCATCTTGTGGGTTGTAGTGGACGCCATACTCATCCTGTGGGTGGTATTGGACCCCATACCCTTCCTGTGGGTGGAGGTGGTCCCCATACTCATCCTGTGGGTGGATGTGACCCTCATACCCATCCTGTGGGTGGTATTGGACCCCTTACCCACCTAACAGGTGGTAGTGGACAATATACCCATCCTAGCTATAGTTGGTATAGCAGACACAATACCATCCTGTTTGCAGTAGTTTATCACATAGACATTCCAACGTAACATCGTTTTCTGTTAGCGTTCCTACAAAACATCCATTAAAGACTTGTAAAGCACAAACTATGGTATATGATATTGATTGGTGAAGGACTGTTATTCTATGTAATAATTTTTAGTGCTTATTATAATTTACTAAGAACAACTAATATTTCTCAAAACAAAACTACGAGCCTTCAATAGGAAGTAGCTGATCTGTAATATTCTAAGAGCAAGGACAATAGTAGGTAAATTTCACAACCCATGTGGGACCTGAAAATTACAATTTTCCTTATAATTGAACCAATCACGACTATTCTGCTATCTAGGTTGACGGACGGGTACTGTGAGACGTAAATTGGTACGTGAGGAAGAGTTTGGGCCTTGGAAAAAAAAGTAACTGGGAATATATCACATATTTACTAATTCATATTCAACATATTGACTTTAAGCATTAAGTCATATATGTGCTGTCGTGTGTGAGAACGGGTTGCCTGGGGACAATTCAGGCTTGTTCGCATTTGTGTTCCTCACGTGTTGCCCCGAAATATGAGGTGATTTGAAAAAATGCTATGCCCAAGATTACCATCCGAGTGCCGGTGGGGAAGTGGTTCAAATAGCTTCGGCTATCACTTCCTTATTTGTCTGGTCGTGATGGTCAAGTGGATTAAGGTGTCCCTGTGCATACCAGTTGTGTTGCTCCTGGCAGTATGGGTTCGAGTTACTTCTGGGGTGTGAGTTTTCAGTTGCATATAGTCCTTGGGACCAGTCAGGCTTGTTCGCATTTGTGTTCCACACGTGTTGCCCCCAAAAATGAGGTGATTTGATAAAATGCTATGCCCAAGATTACCATCCGAGTGCCGGTGGGGAAGTGGTTCAAATAGCTTCAGCTATCACTTCCTTATTTGTCTGGTTGTGATGGTCAAGCGGATTAAGGCGTCCCTGTGCATACCAGTTGCGTTGCTCCTGGCAGTATGGGTTCGAGTCACTTATGGGGTGTGAGTTTTCAGTTGCATATAGTCCTGGGGACCATTCAGGCTTGTTCGCATATATATATATATATATTATTAAATATGACCGAAAAAGTAAGATTAATAATTCTAACACGAATTTTCTCGATCTTTCGTAGGTTTCTTTTCACTATTGGTGGTAATTCAAAAATCAATTCTTCAAAATTCATTTTTATTTCTAGTCTGACGCGACACTTGAGCGCGTTTCGTAAAACTTATTACATTTTCAAAGACTTTGGCTTACACATACGCAACTGAATAGAACTTACACGTCTTCGATTTGTTTATATCTACATTTGAGTGAGGTGGATGGGATGAGGTGGTATTAATAGGGTATTAAATTCCTAAACACAAGACAGAACACGAAACAATGGGTATTGAATGGAAGTGATTTGTAGAAAGCCTATTGGTCCATATTTCTTGATGCTTCTATATTGGAGCGGAGTCTTGAGGTGGGAAGAATATAGTTGTGCATTAATTGGCTGTTGATTGCTGGTATTGACTTCTTGATGTGTAGAGCCTCGCAGACGTCAAGCCGCCTGCTATCGCTGTATCTATCGATGATTTCTGTGTTGTTTACTAGGATTTCTCTGGCGATGGTTTGGTTGTGGGAAGAGATTATATGTTCCTTAATGGAGCCCTGTTGCTTATGCATCATTAAACGCCTAGAAAGAGATGTTGTTGTCTTGCCTATATACTGTTTTTTTTTTTAGCTTACAGTCCCCAAGAGGGCATTTGAAGGGATAGACGATGTTGGTCTCTTTTAAATCGTTTTGCTTTGTGTCTGGAGAGTTTCTCATGAGTAGGCTGGCCGTTTTTCTGATTTTATAGTAAATTGTCAGTTGTATCCTCTGATTTTTGTCTGTAGGGATAACGTTTCTATTAACAATATCTTTCAGGACCCTTTCCTCCGTTTTATGAGCTGTGGAAAAGAAGTTCCTGTAAAATAGTCTAATAGGGGGTATAGGTGTTGTGTTGGTTGTCTCTTCAGAGGTTGCATGGCGTTTCACTTTCCTTCTTATGATGTCTTCGACGAAACCATTGGAGAAGCCGTTGTTGACTAGGACCTGCCTTACCCTACAGAGTTCTTCGTCGACTTGCTTCCATTCTGAGCTGTGGCTGAGAGCACGGTCGACATAAGTGTTAACAACACTCCTCTTGTACCTGTCTGGGCAGTCGCTGTTGGCATTTAGGCACATTCCTATGTTCGTTTCCTTAGTTAGGCACATTCGCCACTAAGGAAATGAACATAGGAATGTTCGTTTCCCCATCCACCTCACTCAAATGTTGATATAAACAAATCGAAGATGTGTAAGTTCTATTCAGTTGTGTATGTGTAAGCTAAAGTCTTTGAAAATGTAATAAGTTTTACGAAACGCGCTCAAGTGTCGCGTCAAACTAGAAATAAAAATGAATTTTGGAGAATTGATTTTTGAATTACCACCAATAGTGAAAAGAAACTTACGAAAGATCGAGAAAATTCGTGTTAGAATTATTAATCTTACTTTTTCGGTCATATTTAATAATATATATATATATATATATATATAAATATATATATATATATATATATATATATATATATATATATTATATATATATATATATATATATATATATATATGTATATATATATATATATATATATATATATATATATATATATATATATATATATATATATATATATATATATATATGTATATATTGTGACGATAATCTCCTTCAAGAGATTGAGCCTGCTCTTCCCTCCTAAGTTCGTCGCTATACATCCCTATACAACAATACAACTAATATGGAAGAAATATCCAACAAGTACAACTCCAAGGTTTGCCAGAGAGCAAACGTATTCAGCACCAGGAACACCTGCTCCGCCTCCACCACTCGAACCACCAAACTACCTGTCCGTCGCCTGCTCATCGCTGATTGGCTGGTGGTCAGTCGCACCTGCTCCTCCACCGCCACACTACCTGATGTCTGGGGCCACCACGACCTGCAGACCTCAGAATATCCAGTGTTTTCAAAAAGTTAACACGTCTCGTTGGTAGACTAAGCTCTGGCTTACGTGTACTAAGAGAGGTGGCAGCTTAAAGCCAATATTCCTGCACCTATATATCTGATTGTATATTGTTCACTTGTTATTACTCACTTGTCTTAACGTAACTTTTCATTTTGCCATTTGATTATTCTTATTATTTTGATTGATTGATTTTATATTCCAATTTGGTTGTCCATTTTATTCATGTTTTGCTTTACTAACGTAATTAAAAATTTCATTGTTAAATTTACTTGTGTTTTGTGTGTCTTCCCATTATCTTACCACAGACGAAGTTCCAGATTTTCTCTTTTTTGTTTCTATATGTGACGAGGCCATTCCCCTAGCCTTTGAAACAGCCGAACACCAACGCATTACCGTCACAATATATATATATATATATATATATATATATATATATATATATATATATATATATATATATATATATATATATATATATTTATATATATATATATATATATATATATATATATATATATATTTATATATATATATATATATATATATATATATATATATATATATATATATATATATATATATATATATATATATATATATATTTATTTATTGTGACTGTGTTCCCCCCCCCCCCATATATTTCTCCCACGCCTGCTGTAAGAGTCATGTCCACTTTACCCAAGCGTTCTCTACGTCGCGGACTTCAGTTTCATATATGTGGGAGAGTGTAGTGTTCTCGAGGTGGTGAGAAATTTGTAAAAGAAGAGTATTTTGGCCTGTGGTATAGGCCCTTTAGGGCCTATACCATATTTAGCCAATATGGCGCTGGCCCCTCCGTTTTGCCGCCAAAACTGTGTGACGTCAGTGGCGCCAGATTGGTCACCGACAGCGACGTGGCACAGAGAGCCAATGAAAACCTCTCTTGGCAAGTATGACGTCACGAAGGACGGGGGGTCCGGTCATCGCGCTGTGGTGGCACGACCAGTCTAAGACAGCACGTCAAAGAGGTCGGACGTGTGCTGGGGGGTCCTGTCAGTTGGACAGTTTACCCCTTCTTCGGAGGACTTACGCATCACCAGCGGTCTGACAGCACCTGTGGGGTCTTCCTTCGTTCATGTGTTGGACCAGAGAGGGAATTGACAGAATATTGAGCAACAAGTGCTCCCTGGACAGGTGTTGTGCAGGTGAAGTCTAGGCAGCAACGTATGCGACGGCTGATAGCTTCACAGTGATGACGTAGTGGCTGGGCCAATCCTCCATGAGGGAATCAGTCTGACACGACACGTCAAGGTGGACGGATGTGTGAAGGATGGTCATGTCAGTTTGACAGTTGAACCCCGATCCCGTGGATCTTACGCGTCACCCGTAGTCTGCAAGTACGCCGAGAGGTCTTCCTTCGTTCCATGTGTGGACCGAAGAGGGAATTGATGGAATATTGAGCATCAAGTGCTCCAGGGTGGGGTGCTGTGCAGGTGAAGTCTAGGCAGTATCGTCCGGGACGTCTGATAGCTTCACAGTGACGACGTAGTGGCTAGGCCAATCCACTGGGAAGCAGTGAAAGAAGATACTAATTGGGAATCCGTACGACTGCAGCCGAGAAGTAGGTTGGCAGCCGTAGTTGGGAGGAGAAGTTGACGGCCGGGAGACTGACTCCAACCCTACAAGACGTGGAGGAGGAGCACGAACCCGCGGAGGACAGAACACGGAGACGACGCGTTTATTTTGGGACGTTGATTGGGTTCCTGGAGGACACGACAGGGTGTGTGTGGGGGCGTTCCCTACACGAGGCGAGAGCCTGGACCAGGAGCTACAACTCAACTCTCACCGGAGGATAGGTGGAAGTAGGTGATTCTAGTTTCCTTCCCAATTCCCCTTTAGTCAGGTAATATATATTAATATATATGTTCAGTCAGAGTATCTTTCACGTCGTGAGCAAGGCTCACCAATGTTACGGTAGGACACAGTTGTGAGAAGTGGGGCTGTGGAAAGCTCTCACAGGATATTTGCGGTGTGTGGATACACCTGTGTTATTATTGAAGAGTTTGCTGTGTTAGTTGATGAATTCTTTCATGTGACATTTATGGTATAACTTATGCCAGAGAATATATATGTATATATATATAAAGTGAACCAGTTATTGGTGTTAGGCTATGTGCCCAGTATTGATATTATTACTATTATTGATATCTATGATTTATCTATATATATACATGCTTGTGCGTTGAATAATTTCTCATGTGTGCAGTGATCAATTGAATATTCGCCTACGAAAGGAATTACTGAGAACTCCAGTATTATATCTTGTAGCATTCGTTATCATTATATGAAGTACAGTGTGTTACACCATGATAGTGAATTATTATGTTCATTAATATAGAAATATGTGATTGAGCTCAAGATCAGTGCAGTGAATCATCTGCGTTCTATTGCCATTATAGCAGTAATCGTGTTGTGTGTTAATACAGTGATAGTTGAGAATTTAAAGAAACAGGCGTCTCACGCTAGACAAACAGATAAACGAACATTCGCGCGGTGAGAATCGCTCAGCTGATTTTGACATTTGACCCGAGGGGAAGAGTGTGTTGCCAAATAGTGTGCCCAAATTATATGTGGAGAGAGAGAGCGACTCCTGCTTGTACTTGTTCGCCTGTGGATATATGAATATGATTTGAGTTTTAAGTAAAATACAAAATTCCTTCTCGTTTATATTACCCCTCCATAATTCTTGCTGCTACCTAACTATTACAAAGGTGAGAGGGATGTATGAGATACATACCTGCCTGATATCAGATCTATTGAGTGTGTTCTTGCCGCTGTTACCACAATTCCACAATACCAATGACGTGTTACTGGACACGGGAAACACCAGTTGGCGACCTTGTGGTTAGTAGTAGAGCCCTTGTCGGCGCGGGCACACAATTGCTGTGTCTCCACTCATCTCTAACTAGTATGGCCGGTTGGGGATCGACTGGGGTACTCTCCTGGCGTACAGTGGCGCCGCGAGGATTGAGTGAAGACCCGCAGAGCTACGGTGAGTAACGGTTATCGCTAATAGTGCGACCGTTGAGAGGACATCTTGTATACTATTGCTCACCCCTCTTATGGTGAACCCCGACAATATGAGTTCGAGTCACTTCTGGGGTGTGAGTTTTCATTCGCAAATAGTCTTGGGGGCCATTCAGGCTTGTTCGCATTTTTGTTCCTCACGTGTGCCCCAAAGAATGAGGTGATTTGATAAAATGCTATGCCCAAGATTACCATCCGAATGCCGGCGGAGCAGTGGTTCAAATAGCTTTGGCTATCACTTCCTTTTGTCCGGTCGTGATGGTCAAGTGGATTAAGGCGTCCTGTAGATACCAGTTGTGTTGCTCCTGGGAGCATGTGTTCGAGTCACTTCTGGGGTGTGAGTTTTCATTTGCATATAGTCCTGGGGACCATTCAGGCTTGTTCGCATTTGTGTTCCTCACGTGTGCCCCAAAGAATGAGGTAATTTGATAAAATGCTATGCCCAAGATTACGAATCTGAGTGCCGGCGGGGAAGTGGTTCAAATAGCTTCGGCTATCACTTCCTTTTGTCCGGTCGTGATGGTCAAGCGGAATAAGGCGTCCTGTAGATACCAGTTGCATTGCTCCTGGGAGTATGGGTTCGAGTCACTACTGGGGTGTGAGTTTTCATTCGCATATAGTCCTGAGGACCATTCAGGCTTGTTCGCAGTTGTGTTCCTCACGTGTGCCCCAAAGAATGAGGTGATTTGATAAAATGCTATGCCCATGATTACCATCCGAGTGCCGGCGGGGAAGTGGTTCAAATAGCTTCGGCTATCACTTCCTTTTGTCCGGTCGTGATGGTCAAGTGGGATAAGGCGTCTTGTAGATACCAGATGTATTGCTCCTGGGAGTATGTGTTCGAGTCACTTCTGGGGTGTGAGTTTTCATTCGCATATAGTCCTGGGGACCATTCAGGCTTGTTCGCATTTGTGTTCCTCACGTGTGTCCCAAAGAATGAGGTAATTTGATAAAATGCTATGCCCAAGATTTCGAATCCGAGTGCCGGCGGGGAAGTTGTTCAAATAGCTTCGGCTAACACTTTCTTTGGTCTGGTCATGATGGTCTCTAGATACCAGTTGCATTGCTCCTGGGAGTATTGGTTCAAGTCACTTCTGGGGTGTGAGTGATCATTCGCATAGTCCTGGGGACAATTCAGGCTCCTTCGCATATATATATATATATATATATATATATATATATATATATATATATATATATATATATATATATATATATATATATTAGTATATTTTGGTAGCAGTCTTTCCTGTAGACATATATTATTAAATATGACCGAAAAAGTAAGATTAATAATTCTAACACGAATTTTCTCAATCTTTCGTACATTACGCTTCACTGTTGGAGGTAAATCAAAAATTAATTCTCCAAAATTCATTTTTATTTCTAGTCTGACGCGACACGGGCGCGTTTCGTAAAACTTATTACATTTTCAAAGACTTTAGTTCACAAATACACAACTGAATAGAACTTACGTATCTCCGATTTTATATCTACATTTGAGTGAGGTGGGAGGGGTGATGTGGCATTAACACAAGACAGAACAAGAGGGGATATTAATAGGGTATTAAAAGTATCAACACAAGACAGAACACAAACAATGGGTATTGAATAGAAGTGTTTGTAGAAAGCCTATTGGTCCATATTTCTTGATGCTTCTATATTGGAGCGGAGTCTTGAGGTGGGTAGAATATAGTTGTGCAATAATTGGCTGTTGATTGCTGGTGTTGACTTCTTGATGTGTAGTGCCTCGCAAACGTCAAGCCGCCTGCTATCGCTGTATCTATCGATGATTTCTGTGTTGTTTACTAGGATTTCTCTGGCGATGGTTTGGTTGTGGGAAGAGATTATATGTTCCTTAATGGAGCCCTGTTGCTTATGCATCGTTAAACGCCTAGAAAGAGATGTTGTTGTCTTGCCTATATACTGGGTTTTTTGGAGCTTACAGTCCCCAAGTGGGCATTTGAAGGCATAGACAACGTTAGTCTCTTTTAAAGCGTTCTGTTTTGTGTCTGGAGAGTTTCTCATGAGTAGGCTGGCCGTTTTTCTGGTTTTATAGTAAATCGTCAGTTGTATCCTCTGATTTTTGTCTGTAGGGATAACGTTTCTATTAACAATATCTTTCAGGACCCTTTCCTCCGTTTTATGAGCTGTGGAAAAGAAGTTCCTGTAAAATAGTCTTATAGGGGGTATAGGTGTTGTGTTAGTTGTCCCTTCAAAATGAATTAATGGAGAATTAATTTTTGATTTACCTCCAACAGTGAAGCGTAATGTACGAAAGATTGAGAAAATTCGTGTTAGAATTATTAATCTTACTTTTTCGGTCATATTTAATAATATATATATATATATATATATATATATATATATATATATATATATATATATATATATATATATATATATATGTATATGTATATGTATATATATATATATATATATATATATATATATATATATATATATATATATATATATATATATATATCTATATATATATATATATATATATATATATATATATATATGTATACTTTATTTTGAGTTCTTGTATTCATATGTATTACGGTTGGCCGACGTCTTGAATCTTCCCTTTCCCCCCCTCCTCCCCACTCCCCCTCTCTTTTTGGATGTACCGACTTGCGCCAGCGTTACCATGTCGTACTAATATGAATTCCTTGTGCACATATTTTTATCACGATAAATTCTTTAATGTATTGAATTTTTATACTGTATTATTATGAAAGGTTATGTATTATAATCTTTAGTTAGTTTTATATTGAATTAGAAGTTCATGCTCGAGTTATGTCTTTAAATGAGCTTGAGAGTTTTGAAATTTAAGGGTCAGTTGACTAATGGAGTTAGATACAGTATTGCCTCTCATCAAGCTTGCCTCAAGGCGTCACTACTCTCTGATCATCTCAGGCGAGCGCATCTGTGGCGTTCACGATCCAAGATTTAGGACCTTATTTGTGAATTGGGTTGCTAGATTGATTATTATGTATCAGTAACATATTCCATGGATCTATTCTACTGTTGTTCAACATATATACCAGTTAGTAGGTGTTTTTTATATTTTTAAGTGAGTTGATACATTCTGAGGAACTTGAGTAATGCCAAGGTGCTGTATGTGGTATTATTCCTCTTTCCTCATGTGTTATTGGTTGTGACACCACCATCCTTTTTTGGTATTAGCAGCATAAATGGCGCTAGTGTCCCACTGCGCCAGGGTAGCCTGGAGTCAGTAAGTGTGGATTGTATGCAGTTTACAGACTTGTTGATAGATCATGCCCAGCTGTTGAGAAGCTGATAAGAAATAGTGTGTAAGTTTATACAGTGTATTCTTTTTTAAATGTTATGTGGATTTATATTATTAGCCAGTAAACTGTAATATTGTTGATTAGCCTTTCACTCCCCTAGACAATTGATTGATATTTGGATAGGCTATGTTCCAGTGATGCTGAAGGTTACTCCCCTCATTATAATAATAGGGGATATTAGCTCGGACCATTACATTGTACACAGTGGATAAGGAGTGTGCGTGTACACAGTGGGTGATTGTGTGGGTGTACATAGTGGATGATTGTGTGGGTGTGCACAGTGGGAGATTGTGTGGGTGTACACAGTGGGTGATTGTGCGGATGTACACAGTGGGTGATTGTGTGTGTACACAGTTGGTAAGGAGTGTGTGTACACAGTGGGTGAGAGTACACAGTGGGTGTGGGTGTTGGTTTGGGTACACACAGTGGGTGAGAGTGTACACAGTGTGTGAGTGAGTACACAGTGCGTGAGTGTGTGCAATGTGGGTGAGTGTGTGTGTACGCAAAGGGTGAGTTTGTTTACACAGTGGGTGAGCGTGTACACAGGGGGTGAGTGTGTGTGTACACAATGGGTGAGTATGTACACAGTGAGTGAGTTTGTACACAGTGGGTGAGTGTGTACACAGTGGGAGAGTGTGTGTATGTTTAAGCAGTGGGTGAGTTTGTACACAGTGGGTGAGTGTGTGTGTGTGTGTGTGTACGCAATGGGTGAGTTTGAACACAGTGGGTTAGTGTCTACACAGTAGGTGAGTGTGTGTGTACACAGTGGGTGTGTGTACACAGTGAGTTTGTGCACAGTGGGTGAGTGTATGTGTACACAGTGGGTGAGTGTGTGTGTGTGTGTGTGTGTGCACAGTGGGTGAGTGTGTGTGTGTACACAGTGGGTGAGTGTGTACACAGTGATTATCTTGAGGTTATCTTGAGATAATTTCGGGGCTTAGCATCCCAGCGCCCCGGTCCTCGACCAGGCCTCCGTTTTGTTATACACCCCCCCCCCCAGGAAGCAGCCCGTAGGAGCTGTCTAACTCCCAGGTACCTATTTACTGCTAGGTAACAGGGGCATCAGTGTGAAAGAAATTTTTTGCCCATTTGTCTCCGCCTCCTCCGGTGATCGAACCCGGAACCTCACGACTACGAATCCGAAGCGATGTCAACCCAGCTGTCAGGCGCCCCCCACCCACCCACTCACAGTGGGTGAGAGTGAATGCACACAGTATGTGAGTGTGTACACAGTGGGCGTGTGTGTACACAGTGGGTGGGTGGGTGAATGTGTGTGTGTGCAAACAGTGGGTGAGAGTGTGTGTGTACACAGTGAGTGAGTGTGTGTGTGTGCACACAGTAGGTGAGTGTGTGTGTGTGTGTACACAGTGGGTGAGGAGTGTGTGTGTGTGTACACAGTAGGTAAGTGTGTACACAGTGGGTGATTGTGTGGGAGTACACAGTGGGTGATTGTGTGTGTGTGTGTGTGTGTATGTACTCACCTAGTTGTACTCACCTAGTTGTGCTTGCGGGGGTTGAGCTCTGGCTCTTTGGTCCCGCCTCTCAACTGTCAATCAACAGGTGTACAGGTTCCTGAGCCTATTGGGCTCTATCATATCTACACTTGAAACTGTGTATGGAGTCAGCCTCCACCACATCACTTCCCAATGCATTCCATTTGTCAACCACTCTGACACTAAAAAAGTTCTTTCTAATATCTCTGTGGCTCATTTGGGCACTCAGTTTCCACCTGTGTCCCCTAGTGCGTGTGCCCCTTGTGTTAAACAGCCTGTCTTTATCAACCCTGTCGATTCCCTTGAGGATCTTGAATGTGGTGATCATGTCCCCCCTAACTCTTCTGTCTTCCAACGAAGTGAGGTTTAATTCCCGTAGTCTCTCCTCGTAGCTCATACCTCTCAGCTCGGGTACTAGTCTGGTGGCAAACATTTGAACCTTTTCCATTTTAGTCTTATGCTTGACTAGATATGGACTCCATGCTGGTGCCGCATACTCCAGGATTGGTCTGCCATATGTGGTATATAACGTTCTGAAAGATTCCTTACACAAGTTTCTAATGGCCGTTCTTATGTTAGCCAACCTGGCATATGCTGCTGCTGTTATCCTCTTGATATGAGCTTCAGGGGACAGGTCTGGCGTGATATCAACCCCCAGGTCTTTCTCTCTCTCGGACTCTTGAAGTATTTCATCTCCCAAGTGATACCTTGTATCTGGTCTCCTGCTTCCTACCCCTAGCTTCATTACATTACATTTGCTTGGATTAAACTCTAACAGCCATTTGTTTGACCATTCCTGCAGCTTGTCCAGATCTTCTTGAAGCCTAAAGCTGTCCTCCTCTGTCTTAATCCTTCTCATAATTTTGGCGTCGTCAGCAAACATTGAGAGGAATGAGTCTATACCCTCTGGGAGATCATTTACGTATATCAGAAACAGGATAGGTCCAAGTATAGAGCCCTGTGGGACTCCACTGGTGACTTCACGCCAGTCTGAGGTCTCACCCCTCACTGTAACTCTCTGCTTCCTATTGTTTAGGTACTCCCTTATCCACTGGAGCACCCTACCAGTTACTCCTGCCTGTTTCTCCAGCTTATGCATCAACCTTTTATGGGGTACTGTGTCAAAGGCTTTCCGACAGTCCAAAAAAATGCAGTCCGCCCACCCTTCTCTTTCTTGTTTAATCTTTGTCACCTGATCGTAGAATTCTATCAAGCCTGTAAGGCAAGATTTACCCTCCCTGAACCCATGTTGATGGGTTGTCACGAAGTCTCTTCTCTCCAGATGTGTTACTAGGTTTTTTCTCACAATCTTCTCCATCACCTTGCATGGTATACAAGTTAAGGACACTGGCCTGTAGTTCAGTGCCTCTTGTCTGTCACCCTTTTTGTATATTGGTACTACATTAGCAGTCTTCCATATTTCTGGTAGGTCCCCCGTTTCCAGTGACCTACTATACACTATGGAGAGTGGTAGGCAAAGTGCTCCTGCACACTCTTTCAATACCCATGGCGAGATTCCATCCGGCCCAACAGCTTTTCTCACATCCAGCTCCAATAAGTGCTTCTTGACCTCATCTCTTGTAATTTCGAACCTATCCAAGGTCACCTGGTTTGCTGCCACCTCTTCTAGCGCCGCGACATCTCCCTGTTCTATTGTAAAGACCTCCTGGAACCTTTTGTTGAGTTCCTCACACACCTCTTTGTCATTCTCTGTGTACCTGTCCTCGCCCACCCTAAGTTTCATCACCTGTTCCTTCACTGTGGTCTTCATCCTGATGTGACAGTGTAGTAGCTTTTGTTCGGTCTTGGCTTTATTAGCTATATCATTTTCATACCTTTTCTCAGCTGCTCTTCTCACACTGACGTACTCGTTCCTGATTCTCTGGTATCTCACTCTACTTTCTGGTGTTCTGTTATTACGGAAGTTCCTCCATGCCCTTTTGTTCAGCTCCTTTGCTTTCATACATTCCTTATTAAACCACAGATTCTTCCTTTGCTTCTCTGTTTTTTCCTGTCGGGCTGGGACAAACCTGCTTACAGCCTCCTGACATTTTTGGGTGACATAGTCCATCATGTCTTGTACGGACTTGGTTCCGAGTTCTGTGTCCCAATGTATATCCCATAGGAATTTATTCATTTCCTCATAGTTTCCCTTTTGGTACGCCAGCCCTTTGGTTCCCAGTTCTTTTTTGGGGGTGATAATTCCCAGCTCAACCAGGTACTCAAAGCTCTATACACTATGATCACTCATTCCCAAGGGGGCTTCCAACTTAACTTCCCTTAAATCCGACTCTTTAGGGTAAATATCAGATCAAGCAAGGCTGGTTCATCCCCTCCTCTCATTCTTGTCGGTCCCTTGACGTGTTGACTTTGAAAGTTTCTTGTTGCCACATCCAGCAGCTTAGCTCTCCATGTGTCTGGGCCTCCATGTGGGTCTCTGTTCCCCCAATCTATCTTCCCATGGTTGAAGTCTCCCATAATTAGAAGTCTGGATCCGTTCCTGCTAGCCACAGAAGCTGCTCTCTCTATTATATGTGTGTGTGTGTGTGTGTGTGTGCGCAGTGGGTGAGTGTGTACACAGTGAGTAAGTTTGAACACAGTGGGTGAGTGTGTATGTACACAGTAGGTGAGTGTGTGTGTACACAGTGTGTGTGTGTACACAGTGGGTGAGTGTGTACACAGTGGGTAAGTGTATACACAATGAGTGGGTGAGTGTGTACATAGTGTGTGTGTGCACAGTGGGTGAGTGTGTACACAGTGGGGGTGTGTGTGAACACAATAGGTGATTGTGTGTGTGTACACAGTGGGTGAAGATTGTGTGTTCACAGTGGGTGATTGTGTTGATGTAAACAGTGGGTGATTGTGTGTGTGTACACAGTAGGTGAGTGTGTACACAGTGGGTGTGGGTGTAGAAAGTGGATGAGAGTGTGTGTGCAGTGGGTGAGTGTGTGAGTACATGTGTAAACAGTGGGTGAGTGTGTACACCCACACCCACACAGTGGGTGTGGGTGTACACAGTGGGTGAGAGTGTGTACACAGTGGGTGAGAGAGTGTGTACACCCACACCCACACAGTGGGTGTGGGTGTACACAGTGGGTGAGAGTGTGTACACAGTGGGTGAGAGAGTGTGTACACAGTGGGTGAGTGTGCACAATGGGTGAGTATGTACACTGTGGGTGAGTGTGTTCACAGTGGATGTGTGTGTACACAGTGGGTGTGAACACAGCGGCTGTGTGTACACAGTGGGTGAGTGTGTACACAGTGAGTGAGTGTGTACACTGTGTGAGTGTGCACACAGAGGGTGTGTTCCCAGTGGGTGAGTGTGTACACAGTGAGTGAGTGTGTACACTGTGTGAGTGTGCACACAGAGGGTGTGTTCCCAGTGGGTGAGTGTGTACACAATGGGTGAATGTGTGTGTACACAGTAAGGGAGTGTGTACACAGTAGGAGAGTGTGAGTGTACACAGTGAGTGTGTGCGTACTAAGTAGGTGAGTGTGTGTGTACACAGTGAGTGAGTGCGAGTGTACACGCTGAGTGTGTGTGTGTATTCAGTAGGTGACTGTGTGTGTACACTCTGAGTAAGTGTGTACACCGTAGGTGACTGCGTGTGTACACATTGAGTGAGTGTGAGTGTATACAGTGAGTGTGTGCGTACGCAGTAGGTGAGTGTGTGTGTACACAATAAGTGACTGTGTGTGTGTGTGTACACAGTATCCCATGGAAACGAACCCAACAGTGTACCGCTCAGGAAGCACTCGGTCTCAGTCAGACTCAGTACTCACCAGCCACTACTCACCTCTCCATGATATCATGAACTAGACAAAGATAACCATAATACTGAACACATAGTCACGACAATACTCAGCTATCATCATGATGAAGATTGCATGGTTCTCACGGCTTCCAGGTACTTTCAGGTGAGTTTTCTCGTTCAGTTAATTACTTAATTTACATATTCTTTTTCAGACGTGAAGCTTAATGCAATTTCCTGTAGTAATTACAGGTATTAACTACAGTTATAGGAGGGAGGGTAGTTGTACCCGAATTGTTAGAGCAATACAGGCCGCCTAACACGCTACAGGTGTAGTGTGTTCAGGTGTGTGTAGTGATCCGTGGTGTTTTGCAGGCAGGTGTGTGCTGATCCTTCGAGTGTCACAGGCAGGTGTGTGGTGAACCACGATGTGTCGCAGGCAGGTGTGTGGGGATCCATGGTGTGTCGCAGGCAGGTGTGTGGTGATCCTTGGAGTGTCACAGGCAGGCGTGTGCTGATCCTTGGAGTGTCGCAGGCAGGTGTGTGGTGATCCATGGTGTGTCGCAGGCAGGTGTGTGGGTATCCATGGTGTGTCGCAGGCAGGTGTGTGGGTATCCATGGTGTGTCGCAGGCAGGTGTGTGTGGTGATCCATGGTGTGTCGCAGGCAGGTGTGTGGGGATCCATTGTGTGGCGCAAGCAAGTGTGTGGGAATTAACGGTGTGTCGCAGGCAGGTGTGTGGGGATCTATTGTGTGTCGCAGGCAGGTGTGAGGTTTACCATGGTGTGTCGCAGGCAGGTGTGATGGAATCCATTGTGTGTTGCAGGCAGGTGTGTGAGGGGATCCATGGTGTGCCGCAGGCAGGTGTGTGGGGGATCCATGGTGTGTCGCAGGCAGGTGTGTGGGGATCCATGGTGTGTCGCAAGCAGGTGTGTGGTTAACCATGGTGTGTCGCAGGCAGGTGTGAGGTTAACCATGGTGTGTCGCAGGCAGGTGTGTGGTTAACCATGGTGTGTCGCGGGCAGGTGTGAGGTTAACCATGGTGTGTTGTGGGCAGGTGTGTGGGGAACCATGGTGTGTCGCAGTCAGGTGTGTGGTTAACCATGGTGTGTCGCAGTCAGGTGTGTGGTTAACCATGGTGTGTCGCAGTCAGGTGTGTGGTTAACCATGGTGTGTCGCAGTCAGGTGTGTGGTTAACCATGGTGTGTCGCAGTCAGGTGTGTGGTTAACCATGGTGTGTCGCAGTCAGGTGTGTGGTTAACAATGGTGTGTGTCACGGGCAAGTTAGGTTAATAGTAGTAGGAAACGAGACAATGATCGGCCGTTTTGCTTTTTTCCCGGGCCGGTCATTGCATCAGTGGGGGGGGGGGAAGGTTTAATATTTTTTTGGTATAATTTCTCAACTGCTTCCTTCCATCACATATAACTTTGTACAATGGGAATATAAAGGTTCCCCTATTAGTCATTGAAAATGTCGTTCAAGGGGATTAAATGGCCGGACCCTGTCTCATGTGTTTTGTGTTACGACAGTGACCCTGCACAGACATCCCTAAAGGTCAATGGCGTCAGTCAATCTTCATCTTCCCTGAATAAGTGCGTTCTCTGTTATGAATTATTTATTTCCATTTTCAATTTTGATGTCACAGGGCGATTAAAACGCAGCCTTCTGTCGAGCCATAATACTGAGGCCTAATGATGTATAATATGCTCGGTTTCCTTAATGAGGTAATTTCCATACTTTTCTCATTATCTATGATCATTTTCTAGCTAAGATTGCAAATTGGATATATGAAATAAGTTCAACCCTGATACCGAACCAGTATTTACCCAGGTCTTTTTCCTAAATCTAAACTTATCCAATTTATACCCATTGTTTCGTGTTCTGTCTCGTGTTAATACGAGATTAATAGCCTATTAATATCCCCCTTTGTTATGTCAATTCATCCACTTGCGCATCTCTTTCATGTCACCCCTCTAATTCTTTTGCCTTTCTAGAGAATATGATTTAAGCTTTGTCCCTCTTTCTTCAAGGATATAGACGAGGAGTCACAATAACGTGGCTCAAATATATTGACCATACCACACACTAGGAAACGTCGTCGTCCCTTCACTTTCTAGTGTGTGGTTTGGGCAACAAATTTCTTCAAGGATCGTTTATCCACATCTATTCGTATGAAACAGACCCAAACATGGGTCTGTGTTGCTCCCCTTATTTCACACGAACAACTGATTGTGGATTTCATTCAATCCTGTGCTTAATAAACTATCATTGACTGGACACTATAAATATATAAAGGTCCGGATTAGTAAGGTGAGCAAATAGGCCCTTCAGAATATTGAAGGAGTGACATGATTGAAGTGTATAAATGGAGATGAAAGGTGGGGGGTTTATTATTTAAATAGAGAATAGACTTACTACAGTTGATCTAATAGCGGCAGTTGATGTTTTTGGTTAACATAACTTGGAGGTAAATAGGAGATCTTGCAAAGGCCTTCGGCAATTTCATTTATGTTCAGTATGCGATCTTAGCTAGAAAATGAACTTAGAAAATGGGCAAACAATATGAAAATGGGGTTGAATATGGTATTACTGAAAACGGGCTTATTGTGGGAAGACGATGGATGACGTCATTGTACTTTAGGCTTGACGGAAGGCGGCCTTTTAGATCCCCCTTGACGAATATTGAAAATGGGAATAAATACACCATAACAGCAAACGGACTTATACAGAGAAGATGCAGACTGTCTGACGTTATTGACCATTAGCGATGTCTGTGCAGGGTCACCGAGGTAATGAAATTAAGTGCGACGGGAGGCAGCCTTTTAATCCACCTTGGAGAAACATCACGACTCAAGTTGGGGGTCGTCGAGAAAAGTCAAACGATCCCGACTTGTTCCTACTTCCACTACTATAGTGAACCACGGTGTATGTTATCAGGTGTGTAGTGAACCATGGTGAATGTGATCAGGTGTGTAGTGACCATGGTGTATGTGATCAGGTGTGTAGTGAACCGCGGTGTATGTGATCAGGTGTGTAGTGACCATGGTGTATGTGATCAGGTGTGTAGTGAACCGCGGTGTATGTGAACAGGTGTGTAGTGACCATGGTGTATGTGATCAGGTGTGTAGTGAACCACGGTCTGCCCCGGCTGTAAGGGTAGACAAAGTATAAGGCCTGGTCTGCCCCGGCTGTAAGGGTAGACAAAGTATAAGGCCTGGTCTGCCCCGGCTGTAAGGGTAGACAAAGTATAAGGCCTGGTCTGCCCCGGCTGTAAGGGTAGACAAAGTATAAGGCCTGCTCTGCCCCGGCTGTAAAGGTAGACAAAGTATAAGGCCTGGTGTGCCCCGGCTGTAAGGGTAAACAAAGTATAAGGCCTGGTCATGCCCCGGCTGTAAGGGTAGACAAAGTATAAGGCCTGGTCTGCCCCGGCTGTAAGGGTAGACAAAGTATAAGGCCTGCTCTGCCCCGGCTGTAAAGGTAGACAAAGTATAAGGCCTGGTGTGCCCCGGCTGTAAAGGTAGACAAAGTATAAGGCCTGGTGTGCCCCGGCTGTAAGGGTAGACAAAGTATAAGGCCTGCTCTGCCCCGGCTGTAAAGGTAGACAAAGTATAAGGCCTGGTGTGCCCCGGCTGTAAGGGTAGACAAAGTATAAGGCCTGGTCTGCCCCGGCTGTAAGGGTAGACAAAGTATAAGGCCTGGTCTGCCCCGGCTGTAAGGGTAGACACAGTATAAGGTCTGGTCTGCCCCGGCTGTAAGGGTAGACAAAGTATAAGGCCTGCTCTGCCCCGGCTGTAAGGGTAGACACCCAGCAAACAATTTTAGGTTGCCACAACATATCTGGAAAGTATTTGAAAGTATTGGAAACGTTTGTTTTATCGTATCAGATACGATATTGTGTGTGGACTTAAATAGGTTTCCAAAACTTATAACCAAGACATATGTATCTAACACTAATTTGAGATGTTGTGGCAACTTTACACTCCTAACATGAGTCATTCATAATCCATTCATATACCAATATGAATCTCTTATGAAAGGTTTGAGCCAATAATCTGAACCCTTTTCACATCTTTGTGTTTAAAGTTAAATTTCTTGAAATTAAGTTATATTTTATATTATATTATTTTTATTATATTTTATATTATATTATTTTTATTATATTTTATATTATATTATTATTTTCAATTTAAATATTAAAACCAATTTAAGGGTAAAAAAGAGCTAATAATTTATATTTCTTTTATTATTTACTAACAATTATAATTATTTACTAACGGAGAGAGGGGAGGCTGTACGGCGGAGAGTGGCGGCTGTGGCGGACAGTGGCGGCGGTGGCGGATAGTGGCGGCGGGCGGACAGTGGCGGCGGGCGGACAGTGGCGGCGGCGGGCGGACAGTGGCGGCGGGCGGACAGTGGCGGCGGTGGCGGAGAGTGGCGGCGGGCGGACAGTGGCGGCGGGCGGACAGTGGCGGCGGGCGGACAGTGGCGGCGGGCGGACAGTGGCGGCTGTGGCGGATAGTGGCGGCGGGCGGACCGTGGCGGCTTTGGCGGCGGTGGTGGACAGTGGCGGCGGGCGGACAGTGGCGGCGGCGGGCGGACAGTGGCGGCGGCGGGCGGACAGTGGCGGCGGCGGGCGGACAGTGGCGGCGGCGGGCGGACAGTGGTGGCGGCGGGCGGACAGTGGTGGCGGTGGGCGGACAGTGGAGGCGGCGGGCGGACAGTGGTGGCGGCGGGCGGACAGTGGTGGCGGCGGGCGGACAGTGGTGGCGGCGGGCGGACAGTGGTGGCGGCGGGCGGACAGTGGTGGCGGCGGGCGGACAGTGGTGGCGGTGGCAGACAGTGGTGGCGGTGGCAGACAGTGGCGGATAGTGGCAGCGGGCGGACAGTGGCGGCGGGCGGACAGTGGCGGCGGTGGCGGACACTGGCGGCTGTGTCTGGCTGTGGTGGCGGGCGGTGGCGGGTGGCGGCGTCTGTAATGAGTGGTGGCGGCTGGCGGTGGTGGGTGGTGGCGGCGGTGGTGGGTGGTGGTGGGTGGTGGTGGCGGCGGCGGCTGGTGGTGGTGGGTGGTGGCGGCGGCGGTGGTGGTGGCGGCGGCGGCTGGTGGTGGTGGGTGGTGGCGGCGGTGGTGGTGGGTGGTGGTGGCGGCGGCGGCTGGTGGTGGTGGGTGGTGGCGGCTGGTGGTTTGTGGCGGCGGCGGCTGGTGGTGGTGGGTGGTGGCGGCGGGTGGTGGGTGGTGGCGGCTGTGGTGGGTGGTGGCGGGCAGTGGCGGGCGGCGGCGGCTGTGGTGGGTGGTGACGATCGGCGGTGGGGGGGGCTGGTGGCGGCTGGCGGTGGCGGTGGCGACTGTGGCAACGGGCGGTGACGGCTGATAGCGGGCGGTGGTGGCGGCTGGTGGCAGGTGGTGGTGGCGGCTGGTGGTGGTGGCAGCTGGTGGCGGTGATGGCGGCTGGTGGTGGTGGCAGCTGGTGGCGGTGATGGCGGCTGGTGGTGGTGGCAGCTGGTGGCGGTGATGGCGGCTGGTGGTGGTGGTGGTGGCGGCTGGTGGTGGTGGCAGCTGGTGGCGGTGATGGCGGCTGGTGGTGGTGGCAGCTGGTGGCGGTGATGGCGGCCGGTGGTGGTGGTGGTGGCGGCTGGTGGTGGTGGCAGCTGGTGGCGGCTGGTGGCGGTGATGGCGGCTGGTGGTGGTGGTGGGTGGTGGCGGCTGTGGTGGGTGGTGGCGGTGGTGTCGGCGGCGGCTGTGGTGGGTGGTGGCGGCGGCGGCGGTGATGGGTGGTGGTGGCGGCGGCGGTGATGGGTGGTGGTGGCGGCGGCGGTGATGGGTGGTGGCGGCGGTGGTGGCGGCGGCTGGTGGTGGTGGGTGGTGGCGGCGGGTGGCGGTGGTGGGTGGCGGTGGCTGGTGGCGGGTGGTGGCGGGTGGCGGCTGGTGGCGGGTGCTGGCGGCTGGTGGCGGGTGGCGGCTGGTGGTGGGTGGTGGCGGCTGGTGGTGGGTGGTGGCGGGTGGCGGCTGGTGGTGGCTGGTGGCGGCTGGTGGTGGGTGGTGGCGGCGGGTGGTGAGTGGCGGTGGTGGGTGGCGGTGGCTGGTGGCGGGTGGCGGCTGGTGGCGGGTGGTGGCGGGTGGTGGGTGGCGGGTGGCGGCGGGTGGCGGCTGGTGGCAGGTGGCGGTGGGTGGCGGCTGGTGGTGGGTGGTGGCAGGTGGCGGCTGGTGGTGGCTGGTGGCGGGTGGCGGCTGGTGGTGGGTGGTGGCGGCGGGTGGTGAGTGGCGGTGGTGGGTGGCGGTGGCTGGTGGCGGGTGGCGGCTGGTGGCGGGTGGTGGCGGGTGGCGGGTGGCGGCTGGTGGTGGGTGGTGGCGGGTGGCGGCTGGTGGTGGGTGGTGGCGGGTGGCGGCTGGTGGTGGGTGGCGGGTGGCGGCGGGTGGTGGGTGGTGGCGGCGGGTGGTGAGTGGCGGTGGTGGGTGGCGGTGGCTGGTGGCGGGTGGCGGCTGGTGGTGGGTGGTGGCGGCGGGTGGTGAGTGGCGGTGGTGGGTGGCGGTGGCTGGTGGCGGGTGGCGGCTGGTGGCGGGTGGTGGCGGGTGGCGGCTGGTGGTGGGTGGTGGCCGGTGGCGGGTGGCGGCTGGTGGTGGGTGGTGGCGGGTGGCGGCTGGTGGTGGGTGGTGGCGAGTGGCGGCTGGTGGTGGGTGGTGGCGGGTGGCGGCTGGTGGTGGGTGGCGGCTGGTGGCGGGTGGTGGCGGGTGGTGGCATGTGGCGGGTGGTGGCGGGTGGCGGGTGGTGGCGGGTGGTGGCGGGTGGCGGGTGGTGGTGGGTGGCGGCGGGTGGCGGCTGGTGGTGGGTGGCGGCGGGTGGCGGCTGGTGGTGGGTGGCGGCGGGTGGTGGCTGGTGGTGGGTGGCGGCGGGTGGCGGCTGGTGGTGGGTGGCGGCGGGTGCCGGCTGGTGGTGGGTGGCGGCGGGTGGCGGCGGGTGGCGGCTGGTGGTGGGTGGCGGCAGGTGGCGGCTGGTGGTGGGTGGCGGCGGGTGGCGGCTGGTGGTGGGTGGCGGGGGGTGGCGGGGGGTGGCGGCGGGTGGTGGGTGGTGGCGGCGGGTGGTGGGTGGTGGCGGCGGGTGGTGAGTGGCGGTGGTGGGTGGCGGTGGCTGGTGGCGGGTGGCGGCTGGTGGTGGGTGGCGGCGGGTGGCGGCTGGTGGTGGGTGGTGGCGGGTGGTGGGTGGTGGCGGCTGGTGGTGGGTGGTGGCGGCTGGTGGTGGGTGGTGGCGGGTGGCCGCTGGTGGTGGGTGGTGGCGGGTGGCGGCGGGTGGCGGCTGGTGGTGGGTGGCGGGTGGCGGCGGGTGGCGGCTGGTGGTGGGTGGTGGCAGGTGGCGGGTGGCGGCTGGTGGTGGGTGGCGGCTGGTGGGTGGTGGCGGCTGGTGGTGGGCGGCGGGTGGCGGCTGTGGCGGCTGGTGGCGGCCAGCTGGGACACACCCTTCACCACTGAAGGTCTGAGCACAACTAACCATATGTCTCTCTCACCCACCAGCCCAGTGTTGCCAGCTCGCGCTCTCAAAATGTTTCCTTCAAAGATTGTATATTATCTTTGAACAACAAGTTTGATTATCAAGGAAATAATGCATATATTATTGTCACATTAATACTGTGCAATATCTTATTACATTCCTGCTAAATAATTATAATTTGAAACAGGACAAAAAATCCAACATATATATAAAAACCAACATTAGAGATCATGAGGCCTAGGCCTCCCCTGTGACCACACATCCTGCCTCCCTGGCCTGCTACCCTCTCACACCTCACACTCTTAACTCTCTCATAATCTCTCACTCTCTTACTCTGTCACTCTTACTCTCTGTCACTCTTATTCTCTGTCACTCTTACTCTGTCACTCTTACTCTCTGTCACTCTTACTCTCTGTCACTCTTACTCTCTGTCACTCCTACTCTGTCACTCTTACTCTCTGTCACTCTTACTCTCTGTCACTCTTACTCTCTGTCACTCTTACTCTCTGTCACTCTTACTCTCTGTCACTCTTACTCTCTGTCACTCTTACTCTGTCATTCTTACTCACTCTCAGTCACCCTTACCCATTCATACTCACTCTCTCACTCTTACTCTCATACTCTTACTCTCAATTACTCTTACTCTCAATCACTCTTACTCCCAATCACTCCTACTCGCAATCACTCCTACTCTCAATCACTCCTACTCTCATTCTTACTCTTACTCTTACTCCCAATCACTCTTACTCTCAATCACTCTTATTCTCATTCTTACTCTCACTCTTACTCTTACTCCCAATCACTCTTACTCCCAATCACTCTTACTCTCAATCACTCTTACTCTCAATCACTCTTACTCTCAATCACTCTTACTCTCATTCTTACTCTTACTCTCAATCACTCTTATTCTCATTCTTACTCCTACTCCCAATCACTCTTACTCCCAATCACTCTTACTCTCAATCACTCTTACTCCCAATCACTCTTACTCTCAATCACTCTTACTCTCAATCACTCTTACTCTCAATCACTTTTACTCTCATTCTTACTCTTACTCTCAATCACTCTTATTCTCATTCTTACTCCTACTCCCAATCACTCTTACTCCCAATCACTCTTACTCTCAATCACTCTTACTCCCAATCACTCTTACTCTCAATCACTCTTACTCTCAATCACTTTTACTCTCAATCACTCTTACTCTCAATCACTCTTACTCTCACTAACTCTCAATCACTCTTACTCTCACTCTAACTCTCAATCACTCTTACGCACTATTACTCACTCTTTCTCTCAGTCATCCTTACTCACTCTCATACTCACTCTTACTCTGTCACTCTTACTCTCTGTCACTCTTACTCTCTGTCACTCTTACTCTCTATCACTCTTACTCCGTCATTCTTACTCTGTCACTCTTACTCACTCTCAGTCACCCTTACCCATTCATACTCACTCTCTCACTCTTACTCTCATACTCTTACTCTCAATCACTCTTACTCTCAATCACTCTTATTCTCATTCTTACTCTCACTCTTTCTCTTACTCCCAATCACTCTTACTCCCAATCACTCTTACTCTCAATCACTCTTACTCTCAATCACTTTTACTCTCAATCAGTCTTACTCTCATTCTTACTCTTACTCACTCTTACTCTCAATCACTCTTATTCTGATTCTTACTCCTACTCTCACTCTAACTCCTACTCCCAATCACTCTTACTCCCAATCACTCTTACTCTCAATCACTCTTACTCTCAATCACTCTTACTCTCAATCACTCTTACTCTCAATCACTCTTACTCTCACTAACTCTCAATCACTCTTACTCTCACTCTAACTCTCAATCACTCTTACTCTCATACTCACCCTTACTCTCAATCACTTTACTCTCACTCTTACTCATTCTGTCACCCTTACTCACTCTGTCACTCTTACTCACTCTCAGTCACTCTTACTTATACTCACTCTTACTCACACTTACACACTCTCTGGCACTCTCACTCACCTTCAGTCACTCTTACTCACTCTCGCTTACTCTTACTCACTCTAGTTAATAAGAACACGCCAATATAAGACAACAAAACGTTTTCAGATTCTTTCTCACCACTTTCCAGCAACTTTTATAATTTATATAAATTATCTTAGGGAATAATACATAAATTATATATTTAAACATGATATTAGTGTTTAGTGGAATGCATAAGGAGTCAAATTGTGTTAAAAAGAGCGATTTTTAGAAAATTTGGAAAACTACTTTTTTCTGTTCATATTATAACTAAATGGATTTTAAAGGTTTCACTCAGCCAATATATATCATTCACAATTTATTAATGAATTTTACAAAAAAACACCATAAATTTTATATTTAAACATGTAAAAACTATTTGTTTTACATTTGGAAGAAAATAATTGTAGAAAAACAATTTATAATTAAACCTTTGTGTTTGGATTTTTTGAGTAAAAGTTTCTCAAAGGCTCTCCTGCACCATTCTCAATGCAAATCATTCCCACACCTATGGGAAGAGATAGGCGAACGTTGTGTAGATGATTTGTGTTTGCTGGGCACAGTATAAGGTCTGGTCTGCCCCGGCTGTAAGGGTAGACAAAGTATAAGGCCTGCTCTGCCCCGGCTGTAAGGGTAGACACAGTATAAGGCCTGGTCTGCCCTGGCTGTAAGGGTAGACAAAGTATAGGGCCTGGTCGGCCCCGGCTGTAAGGGTAGACACAGATTAAGGCCTGGTCTGCCCTGGCTGTAAGGGTAGACACAGATTAAGGCCTGGTCTGCTCCGGCTGTAAGAGTAGACACAGTATAAGGCCTGGTCTGCCCTGGCTGTAAGGGTAGACACAGTTTAAGTCCTGGTCTGCCACGGCTGTAAGGGTAGACACAGTTTAAGGCCTGGTCTGCCATGGCTGTAAGGGTAGACACAGTATAAGGCCTGGTGTGTCATTGCTGTAAGTGTAGACAGAATAAGTTCTGGTCTGAGGAATAGTAGGTGGGGTTCTGTTTATATGAAGTCAATTTCTTTTGTGCCATGTATTAACACCTATAAAGTATCTTATTAATGGTTTCGTCTTCGGCGGCTAGCTTGGCTAGTTCTTGCACAATCTTAAAGAAAGCCTTTCCTGTTGCTAACACAGTTGTTAGCTTGTCAGGCAAACAGGATAACAACTCCTCTATAAGGATATGCTGTTTCAAAGACACAAATTCAGGAACACTAGTAGCATTTACCCAACTGTCAAAAATAGATTCTTTTAATCTAGCATAATCTGTAAAAGTTTAACCAGGGTTACATCTTAAATTATTGAAATTTGTGCGTCGGCGTTAAATTCGTACGCTTGCAAGATCCTACATTTAACAATCTGGCATTAAAAACCTTCATCAAAGGGCAGTTATGGATGATCTCTTGGGTCTTCCCTCGGCAGTGACCCTACATAATGACCACACACAAGTCTTCTAACCATCTGAGACTCGTGGCTAACATAGAAAAGTGCAAGAATAACAAATCGGGGTCTTTCTCATTAAAGTGTGGTAACTCGACCCCTTTTGGATAGTGAACTCCTCCTAGGCAACCTCCGCCTAGGCTACCTACAGAACCATGACTCCTTGCGGCTACTCCAGCTTCTATTCTTCTTTCCACTAATCTTATTTGAACTTCAGCCACTTGCTGCTGAATTATTAACTTTTGTTTCTTCTTTATTCTTGACACTTTTCACTCAGCTTAGTTTTTTTCTTCTCTTTGCTTAGTTGCCTCTTTAACTTCCATTTCTCTCTGCTCAGCTTCTAGTTCTCTTAATCTAGCTAATTCCTTCTCAACCTCTATCTGCTTTAAATTAATCTCTTAATCTAGCTAATTCCTTCTCAACCTCTATCTGCTTTAAATTAATCTCTTACTCTCGCTCCTTACTCTGAGCGGCTAATCTGACAACTTCTAAATCAGTCTCACATTTAAATCTATCTATTTCATTCTGTCTAATTTGAGAATCTAACTCTTGACGTCTGTATCTGGTGTGATACTCTGTTTCATCAGAAACATCTTTTAAAACATCGCCCTCTAGTAGGCCATTCTAAACTAGATGTACAAGAATAGTCCTGACTAATTCATTCGGGTAGACACATGTAATTCTAGTAACTTCCCCTATACACTAGAGCTAACTTCTTATAAGTTTGGACTCTTTCATGAGAAGGATGGAGTATTATATCATTTATGCTCTGCTCCATGGTTACACAATTTTACTAAATGCAGTACAAAAAAATCAATAATAAAATATGAACTCAATAGACAATTAGCATGATGCTGAAAAGCAGGTAATATGACACTCACCTTAGTCGTGCTGCGATGGAAGTGCAGAGTCGGGAAGCCCCTTCAGTATTCTATAGTCAAGAAACTCACTGCACTGCTGGCTGCTAATACTTAGGATCAAAAGTAGAACGACATGCAGAGACAAAAATCAATATAATGATACCAGGCACATTTACCTCTACAAACAAAAAATTAAGGGATCCGTATTATCAGTGTATTACCAGACTTCATCAGGATATAAAAGCGGAGGAGCTCCAAGAGATCGAGACTCCCAAACGGATGTTCGACTTTACAGAGATGCTAGCCATTCAGAAGGCTTTGGAACATGCTCTTGCTGAACACCGACAACACATTATCATATACAAAGATTTGATAACTGCCATTGAAACCTTGCAACAAGAACACATATGTGATAACAGTTATCTGATCACAAATGTCATAACATTAATGCAAACGTCACGGCCGTTGGGTACTTATCAACTGGGTGCCACGTCATGTGGAAATAATAAGAAATGACATTGCAGACGAAGCTGCAAAACTAGCAACTAAGAGTAGAAATGTAGTCATTTACATACCACAGAGTCTACCACAGATTAAGAAAGTAATTAGAAACAGAGCAATGCAAAAGATGTACAGTGACCACAACACAGCAATTGCAACATCAGGATTTGCAGGTTGGTACAAGAATTCAACCAACTACGAACCACTTAGTTTGATAAAAGGGAGCAGTAGTACAACAAAAATACACTTACAACGCATCAAGCTTGGATACCCATGTGCATTGGAAATAAGCTTACAGGTTCCAGATGAAGAGAGGAAATTTTAGCACTGTGGAGAAATGCCCGACAGACCACTGGGACATTATCTAACACAGTGCACAGTTACAAACCCATTAAGATTTCAACTTAGAATTAACAGAGCAGAAGAAGCTGTTAAACACATGGGACAAAATCTTACTGAAGCGACCATACGAGTCATAAATACTCATACTCCGCCCAAGTAAAACAGAAACAAGAAACACTTAGTGGGTCAGCTAGAGGCTTAGAGCTCGCACAGGAATATCCCTGAAAAAAAATCTAAGAGATCCGTAACCTCTAAACCCATTGTTTTGTTATTATTATTATTATATATATATATATATATATATATATATATATATATATATATATATATGCAATTGACGATCACAAAACACTGATCATTTTATGCGGAAAATCCACAGAGAAATATGAAATGAGGTGAACGTTTCGGCTTTGTTAAAGCCTTTGTCAACACCAGACTGACTAAGGAGAAGGGAGAAGGGGGGAAGATATATAGGCCGACACCTGACCACCCCATCCCAAGGGTTGGTCAGGTGTAATTAACCAAAAACAGGTATAGCTTAGCTTAGAATGGTCAAAGAGGATTAAGCGGTCAGAGAATAAGGATGAAAGATTAAAGAAAAGCCTCATGAACACACAATATATGAATATACAATTATAATGAGACATTGTAAGCCTCTCTATCAGAGTTGTTTCTTAAACTGTTGTGCAATATTATAACTTAAAAATGGATCAAGTTTGTACATTCCAGTACTAACATTAAGAAGATTTGGACACTGACTGATTAGAGCAGACTCAATCAAATTCCGTTCCACGAAATCCCCACAATTGGTAATGCTTTTTGCCCCATTCCAGTTAATATTTAAATCTTTATATATAGTTAATAATATTTATTTATAATCTATATTTATATATAGTTAATAATATATCCAGAGTTTATGCGATCACAATATTAACTGGAATGGGGCAAAAAGCATTATATATATATATATATATATATATATATATATATATATATATATATATATATATATATATATATATATATATATATATATATAAATATATATATATATATATAAAAAAATATATATATATATATATATATATATATATATATATAAACAAAATATATATATATATATATATATATATATATATATATATATATATATATATATATATATATATATATTTTGTTTATATATATATATATATATATATATATATATATATATATATATATATATATATATATATATATATATATTTTTATATATATATATATATATATATATATATTTTTTTATATATATATATATTTTATATATATATATATATATATATATATATATATATATATATATATATATATATATATATATATATATATATATATATATATATATATATATATATATATATATATATATATATATATTTTGGTGTATACTGGCAGCAGGTTTTCTTTCAAACATGTTTCATTGAATATGACCGCATATTCTGTATTTATTATTTTCTGGTTTAGGGCTTCTATCCCTCTAACTATTTTCATAGCATCAGGGCTTAATTGAAATAGGAGTTCTCCAAAACTCATTTTCGTACTTTTAAGGTGAAGAAAAGAAGTGATTTACTATAGAGTGTATTACACTTATTTGTATAATTTGCACGACGTTTCGAACCTCCATGGTTCATTCTCAAGTGAACAGATCTTACAATACTAGTTGATTTTATACCCGCATTAGGTCAGGTGATAATACAATGAAGGTGAAAACATGGGGGGATACATAAGGGATAAACATAGGGGCTGCAGAAGGCTTATTGGCCCATACGAGGCATCTCCTATCTAAACACAAAGATTAATCTGGATTAATCTTTTCAATTAAGCCCTGATGCTAAGAAAATAGTTAGAGGGATAGAAGCCCTAAACCAGAAAATAATAAATACAGAATATGCGGTCATATTCAATGAAACATATATATATATATATATATATATATATATATATATATATATATATATATATATATATATATATATATATGTATATATGTGTATATAAATGTATATATATATATATATATATATATATATATATATATATATATATATATATATATGTATGTATATATATATATATGTATGTATATATATATATATATGTATGTATATATATATATATATATATATATATATATATATATATATATATATATATATATATATATATATATATATATATATATATATATATATATATATATGCGGAAAATCCACAGAGAAATATGAAATGAGGTGAACGTTTCGGCTTGTTAAAGCCTTTGTCAACACCAGACTGACACATATATATGTGTCAGTCTGGTGTTGACAAAGGCTTTAACAAGCCGAAACGTTCACCTCATTTCATATTTCTCTGTGGATTTTCAGCATAAAATGATCAGTGTTTTGTGATCGTCAATTGCATATATATATATATATATATATATATATATATATATATAACTGAATATATATATATATATATATATATATATATATATATATATATATATATATATATATATATATATATATATATATATATATATATATATATATATACATACATATATATATATATATATATATATATATATATATATATATATATATATATATATATATATATATATATATATATATATATATTATTAAATATGACCAAAAACGTAAGATTAATAATTCTAACACGAATTTTCTCAATCTTTCGTACATTTCTTTTCACTGTTGGTGGTAATTCAAAAATCAATTCTCCAAAATTCATTTTTATTTCTAGTCTGACGCGACACTTGAGCGCGTTTCGTAAAACTTATTACATTTTCAAAGACTTTACTTTAAACATATACAACTGAATAGAACTTACACATCTCCGATTTATATCTACATTTGAGTGAGGTGGATGGGGTGAGGTGGTATTTAATAAGGTATTAATTTCATCAACACAAGACAGAACACGAAACAATGGGTATTGAATAGAAGTGATTGTAGAAAGCCTATTGGTCCATATTTCTTGATGCTTCTATATTGGAGCGGAGTCTTGAGGTGGGTAGAATATAGTTGTGCATTAATTGGCTGTTGATTGCTGGTGTTGACTTCTTGATGTGTAGTGCCTCGCAAACGTCAAGCCGCCTGCTATCGCTGTATCTATCGATGATTTCTGTGTTGTTTACTAGGATTTCTCTAGCGATGGTTTGGTTGTGGGAAGAGATTATATGTTCCTTAATGGAGCCCTGTTGCTTATGCATCGTTAAACGCCTAGAAAGAGATGTTGTTGTCTTGCCTATATACTGTTTTTTTTGGAGCTTACAGTCCTCAAGAGGGCATTTGAAGGCATAGACGACGTTGGTCTCTTTTAAAGTGTTCTGTTTTGTGTCTGGAGAGTTTCTCATGAGTAGGCTGGCTGTTTTTCAGGTTTTATAGTAAATCGTCAGTTGTATCCTCTGATTTTTGTCTGTAGGGATAACGTTTCTATTAACAATATCTTTCAGGACCCTTTCCTCCGTTTTATGAGCTGTGGAAAAGAAGTTCCTGTAAAATAGTCTAATAGGGGTATAGGTGTTGTGTTAGTTGTCTCTTCAGAGGTTACATGGCGTTTCACTTTCCTTCTTATGATGTCTTCGACGAAACCATTGGAGAAGCCGTTGTTGACTAGGACCTGCCTTACCCTACAGAGTTCTTCGTCGACTTGCTTCCATTCTGAGCTGTGGCTGAGAGCACGGTCGACATATTTGTTAACAACACTCCTCTATGACAACCTATGATAACTATCTTTGTAACCCACATGTAACTCCTTTTTTGTAACAAAGTTCAAATAAAGTAAATATATATGTGTACATACAAAAGAATGGGGGTGGTAGGAGAAGATAATATTAGTGTTCAGTGAGAAACCACAAGGTCTCCTCTGAATACTTTTTATTTTCTTCTCCGAGGCTATGGGTCCCCACATTGGCACCAGAGGTGGTACCCTCACAAACTTTATATATATATATATATATATATATATATATATATATATATATATATATATATATATATATATATATATTTATATATATATATATATATATATATATATATATATATATATATTTATATATATATATATATATATATATATATATATAT